>NC_133620.1:301264053-301638947 GCF_048593235.1 Sminthopsis crassicaudata
TTTTGAGCATTGTTCCAAATTGTTCTCCAAAATGGCTGGATGCATTCACAATTCCACCAACAATGTATCAATGTTCCATTTTTTCCACATCTCTTCCAACATTCTGCATTATGTTTTCCTGTCATCCTAGCCAATTTGAGAGGTGTGTAGTGGTATCTCAAAGTTGTTTTAATTTACATTTCTCTGATTAATAATGACTTGGAACATCTTTTCATATGGCTAGAAATAGTTTCAATTTCTTCATCCAAAAATTGTCTGTTCATACCTTTTGAGCATTTATCAGTAGGAGAATGGCTTGATTTCTTATAAATTAGATTCAATTCTCTATATATTTTGGAAATGAGGCCTTTATCAGAACCTTTGACTGTAAAAATGTTTTCCCAGTTTATTGTTTCCCTTCTAATCTTGTCTGCATTAGTTTTATTTTGAAAAAAGCTTTTCAATTTGATATAATCAAAATTTTCTATTTTGTGATCAATAATGATCTCTAGTTCTTCTTTGCTCACAAATGCCTTCCTCCTCCACAGGTCTGAGAGGTAAACTATTCTATTTTCTTCTAATTTATTTATAATATCATTCTTTATGCCTAGATCATGAACCCATTTTGACCTTATCTCAGTGTATGGTCTCAAGTGTGAGTCAATGCCTAGTTTCTGCCATACTAATTTCCAATTTTCCCAGAAGTTTTTGTCAAATAGTGAATTCTTATCCCAAAAGCTGAGGTCTTTTGGTTTGTTAAACACTAGATTGCTATAGTTATTGACTATTTTGTCCTGTGAATCTAACCTATTCCAACTGATCAACTAGTCTGTTTCTTAGCCAATACCAAATGGTTTTGGTGACTTCAGCTTTATGATATAGTTTTAGATCTAGTATAGCTATGCCACCTTCATTTGATTCTTTTTCATTAGTTCTCTTGAAAGTCTTGACCTTTTGTCTTTCCAGATTAATTTTGTTGTTATTTTTTCTAGGTAATTAAAATAGTTTTTTGGGAGTCTGATTAGTATAGCACTAAATAAATAGATTCGTTTAGGGAGTATTGTCATCTTTATTATATTCACTCAACCTATCCAGGAGCACTTAATATTTTTCCAACTGGTTAGATCTGACTTTATTTGTCTGGAAAGTGTTTTGTAGTTTTGCTTATATAGTTCCTGCCTTTCCTTTGGCAGATAGATTCCCAAATATTTTATATTATTGGCAGTTACTTTAAATGGAATTTCTCTTTGTAGTTCTAACTGTTGGATTTTGTTAGTGATATATAAGAATACTGATGATTTATGTGGGTTTATTTTGTATCCTGTACTTTGCTAGAGTTGTGTACTATTTCTAATAGCTTTTTAGTAGAATTTCTGGAATTCTCTAAGTATACCATCATATCATCTTCAAAGAGAGATAATTTGGTTTCCTTATGACCTACTCTAATTCCTTTCATCTCTTTCTCAGATCTTTTTTTTTTTTTTTTTTTTTTTTTCTGAGGCAATTGGGGTTAAGTGACCTGCTTAGGATCACACAGCTAGGAAGTGTTAAGTGTCTGAGACCAGATTTGAACTCAGGTTCTCCTGACTTCAGGGCTGGTGCTTTATCCACTGCACCACCTAGCTGCCCCTCTTGCTCAGGTCTTATTGGCGAAGCTAGGATTTCTAATACAATATTGAATAGTAATGGTGATACTGGGCAACTTTGTTTTACTCCT
This sequence comes from Sminthopsis crassicaudata, assembly GCF_048593235.1. NCBI lineage: Eukaryota > Metazoa > Chordata > Mammalia > Dasyuromorphia > Dasyuridae > Sminthopsis > Sminthopsis crassicaudata. The sequence goes on from NC_133620.1 coordinate 301,265,750, forward strand.
GATCTTACTGGGAATGGTTCCAGTTTATCCCCATTACATATGATGCTTATTGATGGTTTTAAATAGATGCTATTGACCATTTTATTCCTATACTCTGAAGTGTTTTTATTAGGAATGGATGTTGGATTTTATCAAATGCTTTTTCTGCATTGATTTTTGTTAATTTGGTTATTGATATAGTCAATTATGCTAATAGTTTTCCTAATATTAAACCAGCCCTGCATTCTTTGTATAAATCCTACTTTGTCATGGTGTAGTATTTTGGGGATGATTTTCTGTAATCTTTTTGCTAATACTTTATTTAAGATTTTTGCATCAATATTCATTAGGGAGATTGGTCTATAATTTTCTTTCTCTGTTTTCAATATACCTGGTTTAGGTATCAGTACCATGTCTGTGTCATAAAAGGAATTTGGTAGGATTCCTTCACTCACTATTTTTTCAAATAATTTATATAACATTGGAGTTAATTGTTCTTTAAATGTTTGGTACAATTCACATGTAAATCCATCTGGTCCTGGGAATTTTTTCTTAGGGAGTTATTAATAGCTTTTTCTAAAATGGGACTACTTAAGCAATTTACTTCCACCTCTGTTAATCTGGGCAGCCTATATTTTTGAAGGTAGTCATCCATTTCACTTAGGTTATCAAATTTATTGGCATAAAGTTGGGCAAAATAACTCCTAATTATTGCTCTAATTTCCTCTTCATTGGTGGAAAGTTCTCCCTTTTTATTTTTAAGACTAACAATTTGATTTTCCTCTTTCCTTTTTCTAATAAAATTTACCCAAGATTTATCTATTTTGTTGGTTTTTTCATAAAACCAACTCTTGGTTTTATTTATTAATTCAATAGTTTTTTTTTAACTTTCAATTTTACTAATTTCTTTTTTTAATTTTAGGATTTCAAGTTTAGTATATGATTAGGGGTTTTTAATTTGTTCTTTTTTTAGATTTTTTAAGTAAAACCCCAATTCATTGATCTTCTCTTTCTCTATTTTATGCAAGTAGGCCTCTAGAGATATAAAATGTCCCCTTATTACTGCTTTGGCTGAATCTTACAAATTTTGTTATGTTGTTTCATTGTTGTCATCCTCTTGGGTGAAATTATTAATTGTGTCTGATTTGCTGTTGTACCCATTCATTCTTTAGGATGAGATTATTTAGTTTCCAATTATTTTTTGGTTTATTTACCCCTAGTTTTTTATTGAATGTAGTTTTTAATTGCATTGTAATCTGAAAAGAATGCATTTATTATTTCTGCCTTCCTGGATTTAATTTTGAGATCTTTATGTCCTAATATATGATCAATTTTTGTATAGTTTCCATGAACAGCTGAGAAGAAAGTCTACTCCTTTCTGTCTCCATTCAGTTGTCTCCAAAGATCTATCATACCTAACTTTTCTAATATTCTATTTATCTCTTTAATTTCCTTCTTATTTGTTCTGTGATTTGATTTATCTAGTTCTGAGAGTGTAAGGTTGAGATCTCCCACTATTATAGTTTTGCTGCCTATTTCTTCTTGCAACTCTCAACTTCTCCTTTAGGAATTTTGATGTTATACCACTTGGTGCATATATGTATGTTTAGTATTGATATTGCTTCATTGTCTATGCTACCCTTTAGCAAGATATAGTTTCCTTCCTTATCTCTTTTGATTAGATCAATGTTTGCTTTTGCTTGATTTGAGATAAAGATGGCTATCCCTGCTTTTTTTTATTGCACCTGAAGCAGAATAGATTCTGCTCCAGCCTTTTACCTTTATTCTGTATGCTTTAAATGTGTTTGCTGTAAACAACATATTGTGAGTTTCTGGCTTTTGATCCAGTCTGCTATCCACATCTACTTTATGGAGAGTTCATCCCATTCATATTTGCAGTTAAACCTACTAATTCTGTATTTTCTGCCATCTTATTATCCCCAGATCATACTTTTCTTTTTTTTCCCCTTCTTCCCCTCTTCCCCAGTATTAAACTTATGGGCATCACTTGCCTCTCGCAGCTCTCCCTCTTTAGAATACCTCCACCCCCTTGTAGTCCTTTCCTCTTTCTTATATCTTTCCCTTATTTTTTCTGTATTCCCTTCTATTTCACCTACTCTTTTCCTTTTTTTCCCTCCAATTTATTAATGAGGTGAGAGAATTTTCTCTATAAACCAAATATATATAATATTTTCTCTTTGAGCCAAATCTGATGAGAGTTTAGAATCACACAATGTTCTTCCCCCTTCCTTAATTCCCTCACATATGATAGGTTTCCTTTGCCTCTTCATTGGATGTAATTTCCCTCTTTTCATATCTCCTCCTTTTCCCTTTTTCTGATACAATCCCCTTTCCACTTCTAATTCCCTTTTTTTTTTAGTATTATAACAATAAAATCAAATTATACACACACTATGTATGCGCATAACAGAAATACAGCTCTCAAGAGTTCTTTTTATCTTTTTTACTTCTCTTGAGTCCTATATTTGGAAGTCAAATTTTTTGTTTAGCTCTGTTTTTTTCATTAGGAATAAATGGAATTCATGTGTTTCATTGAATGTCCATCTTCTTCCCTGGAAGAAAATGCTCAGCTTAGCTGGGTAGTTTATTCTTGGCTGCATTCCAAGTTCTTTTGCCTTTTGGAATATCAGATTCCAGGCCCTTTGATCCTTTAATGTGGAAGCTGCTAGATCTTGAGTTATCCTTATTGTGGCTTCTCAATATTTGAATTTTTTTTCTGGCTGCTTGTAATATTTTTCCCTTAGTCTGATAATTCTGAAATTTAGCTACAATATTCCTTGGAGTTTTTATTTTTTAAGGTTTCTAATTAATGAGAGGCCACATCTTGTAGTAGTCCTTGTGGATCAGTCTTTCTATCTCACTGTTCTAACCTTTCTTTTGTTAGATTTGTGGGTTTTTTTGTTTCTAGATTTGGTCAAATTACAGATATATTGACTTGCTTCTGAGACCTAGATCAGCTTTGATTGTCAGCATGCCACGCTATCCCTCCGTGCACTGAGTATCTCCACCCATCTTCATCAGGAAGCAGTTTTTGAGAAGGCCATCACCCATGCTCTTTATGTAATCTGGACTGATATGGGGGAATGGGAAAGTGGTTGAATTATTGTTAAAATTTTATTACTCTGCTTAAGACTTGGGATGGAAATTGTTAAACTTGTGTAACTATTGATATTATGTTTGAAGGATTTTTAGTCTGTTATGTATATGTATATGATTCACTCTTGGGATTTATATGTGGGATGGTTATTTGATAATCCTTTTGTATGAGAAAAAAAGGGAGGAAGAGATAGGAAATTGGGGAAACTAGTGTATTTTTCTCAGGCACTTCTCACTAGTTCAGATTGAATGGGAAATCCTTTAAACAGTCCTTTTCATTTTTTACTCTTGTTAAATTTACTGGACTTTGATTTATGGGTTATGCTTTAACTTTGAAATCCCTTATTCTGTTAGAATTGCCCTGGCAGACTCAGTTTTTTTTTTATTACTATTATTTTTATTATAGCTTTTTATTTACAAGATATATGCATGGGTAATTTTACAGCATTGACAATTGCCAAGTCTTTTGTTCCAATTTTTCCCCTCCTTCCCCCTCCCCCAGATGGTAGGTTGACCAATACATGTTAAATATGTTAAAGTTTTTATATTATTTTTCAGAAACAATCAGAATTCAGACACCTGTCTTGGGACTGGCAGTCTCTCTAATCTTGTTTCTTCACTCTTGTAATCCCAGTTCCTTAATTAGTATTTCAGTATTCTCAAAAAACCTTCCAGTTTGGTATCCGGCTTCTAAAAGTTTGAAGTTGCCTGCCTTGGTCTAACTGTGCATACACTATTTAGAAATCTGGATCCTAGTAACAGCTCCTGTTCTACTGAGGGGACAGGTGGAGCTACTCCTGGCCCCACTTTTCCCCCCTAACAGACTTGGGGTGCCCCTCGTAGGATGGGCAGCAGGACTGTCTTGAGCACTGCTATACCTTATATAAGCAGAGACTGAATTAAATGCACAAATGGCCACAGACTTAACTCACAGTGAAGTGTCCACATGCTCCCCAACTGTAGAGGACCTGACATGATTGCAATAGAGAGCTTTGTGTATTGCTGATTAACTCTGGGGCTATCAGGGAGAGACTTGTCCTTGCCATAAGTCCTTGCATTGTTCTAGCTTTATTTTAGCTTTTATTTGGTTTATTTACTTCACATAGGGTTGGTCAAAATCATGGTACTAAGAATTTCTAGAGAAATAATAATAATAGTAATAATAGAGAAGTAATTCAATGATTTGAATAGTCAGAAGACAGAGAGAGTGTAATGTTGTGCCACACTTCCCTTTTAATTCTCTGACCCAGTTTCTCTAATTGTCCTACTCAGTTATTCTGCCTCGGTTATAACCATTCCCTCTTAATGTTTGGTAGGATAAAGGTCTTATATGTTAGATCTTAGGCTATAATCATTCCCTCTTAATGTTTGATAGGATAAAGGTTTTATATCTTAGACATTATTAGAATATCAGGTACCTCCCTCCATTATGTCATCCTAGGTGCCTGCCTCCATTATGTCATCTTCATCCTAGATACCTCCCCCATCATGTCACTGTTCTTGTTACCTTATAAAAGAATCTCGTATCTGACATCCACGGCTGGATTCTTGGAGAGGATAGTCTCATTTAGCCCTGGGACCAAACCATGGATTCATTTGGTCCCAGTAAATCTCTCCCTTTTAAATAAATTATTAAATACTCTCTAATCTCTATCTTGTCTCAGTTTCTCTGGCATTACACCCCAATTGATGAGTATCTACTCATTTTCCAATTCTTTGTTACCACAAAAAGAGCTGTTACAAACATATTTGTACCATGTATGTCCCTTTCCCTTCTTCATGATTTCCTTGGGATAAAGACCCAATAATGACACTGCTGGATGAAAAGGTATGCACAGTTTGATAGCCCTTTGGGCACAGTTCCAAATTGCTCTCCAGAATAATTGGACCATTTCACAACTCCACTAACAATGCATTAGTGTCTCAGTTTTCCCACAACCTCTCCAACATTTATCATTATCTTTTCTTGTCATCTGAGAGGTGTGAAATGGTATCTCAAAGTTGCTTTAATTTGTTTTTCTCTAATCAGTAGTAATTTAGAGTATTTATCAGGTGATTATAGATGACTTTAATTTCATCACCTGAAAATTGTCTGTCCATATCCTTTGACCATTTATCAAATGGTGAATAACTTATATTCTTATAAATTTGACACAGTTCCTTATATGTTTTAGAAATGAAACTTTATCAGAAATACTGGCTGTAAAGATTTTTTCCCCCAGCTTTGTACTATCCTTTTACTCTTGTTTAAGTTGGTTTTGTTTGTGCCAAACCTTTTTTAGTTTAATTTAATCAAAGTTGTCCATTTTACCTTTCATAATGTTATCTAGTTCTTCTTTGATCATAAATTCCTCCCTTCAAAGATCTGTTGGTAAGTTGTCCCTTTTTCTCCTAATTTGTTTATGGTATCATTCTTTATGCCCAAATCATATATCCATTTTGACGTTATTTTGATATGGTGTGAGATGTAGGTCTATGCTGAGTTTCTGATATATTCTTTTCCAGTTTTCCCAGGAATTTTTGTCACATAGTGAGTTTCAGGCCCCAAAAAGAACTTAAAAATTATTTTTAAAAACACATGGAAAAGGAAATATAAAAGTTCACTGAAGAAAATAATTGCTTAAAAATTAGTATTGGGCAAATAGAAACTAATGCCTCCATGTAATATCAAGTTATGATAAAAACAAATAAGAATTAAAAAAATGGAAGAAAATGTGAAATTTCTCATTGGAAAAAAAAATGACCTGGAAAACAGATTGAGGAAAACAATGTGGCAGAAACAAGGTAAAAAATCATCATTTCACACCATATAACAATATAAGAACAAAATACATATATGATTTACACAGAGTGATAGCATAAACAAAATAGGAGAGCATGAAATAGCTTTCCAATAGCATGGAAGAAGTTAGGGCCAAAAAAGATACAATGAACATTATGAAATATAAAATGGATAATTTTGATTATAGAAAAATAAGGTTTTGCTCAAACAAAACCAATCCAACCAAAAATAGAAGGAAAGCATAAAACTGAGCTGAGGAGGATTATAGCAAGTATCTGATAAAGACCTAAATTCTCAAATATGTAGAGAATTGAATCAAATTTATAAGAATATAAGTTATTCCCCAGTTGACAAATGGTCCAAGAAAATGACATCAGTTTTCAGACAAAGAAATCAAAATTACTTTAGTCATATGAAAAAATGTTCTAAATCATTATTAATCAGAGAAATGAAAATTAAAACAACTCTGAGGTATCACCACACACATCATGAGGTATCACCACACAGCTTAATATGACAAAAAAGGAAAATAATAAATATTGGAAGGGATATTGGAAATTCTCAACAATATTATCTCAAGATAATGCCAAATGGTTCATGAGGAAAAATACTATTGGCCTCCAGAGAAAAAAAGTAATACTGTCTGAATACAGACTGAAGCATACTAATTTTTTTCTTCCTTCCTTCCTTTTGGTTTCCCCCTCTTTTTTCTTCCTTTTTGCCCCAAAATATGGAAATGTTTTACATGATTACATATATAACTTATATCAGATTGCCTGCCATTAGAGAAGGGAAAGGGGAGGGAGAAAAGAATAGAATTCGGAACTTAAAACTTAAGAAAATATAAATGTTAAAAAATTTTTTACATGTAACCAGGGAAAAGAAAATATTATTTTTAAAAAGAAACATTATGCTGGAAGAACAATATGTATGCATATAAGTAAATATAATTTATTGTTTTGGTTTTATTTAATTTTGGTTCATGGAGCTAGGGAGTTCAGCCATGTGATTTAATTGATTTAAGAAACTTCCAATAAGAAAACTTTCTCTACACAAAGGCAAATTAAGAATTGTACTGTAACTTGCCAGAGTCATACAGCCCAATTTGTAAGAGAAACAGGACTTGAATCCATGTCATCTTTACTTTAAGGTATATTCCCTAGCTACTAGTCCATGCTGCTCTACAATAAACACAAAATATATAGAAAATCATTTGGGGGCAAGGAGGAAGCACTAATAACTGGCAATCAGGAAAAATCTCTTATGGAAGTGGCTTGAGTTGAGACTTGATCATAAAGGAGGAAAGAGATCATTCCAGGAATTTGGCGATAATATATTCAAAGGCAGAGAAGCATAAGAAAGAAGGCCATGTGTATATGTCAAAATGTTTGTGGCAGCCCTTTTTGTAGTGGCTAGAAACTGGAAAATGAATTGATGCCCATCAATTGGAGAATGGTTGGGTAAACTATGGTATATGAATGTTATGGAATATTATTGTTCTGTAAGAAATGACCAGAAGGATGAATACAGAGAGGCTTGGAGAGACTTACATCAACTGATGCTGAGTGAAATTAGCAGAACCAGATCATTATACACTTCAACAACAATATTGTATGAGGATGTATTCTAATGGAAGTGGATATCTTCAACAAAGAGAAGATCTAATTCAGATCAATGATGGACAGAATCAGCTACACCCAAAGAAGGAACACTGGGAAATAAGTGTAAACTGTTTGCATTTTTATTTTTCTTCCCAGGTTATTTTTACCTTCTGAATCTAATTCTTCCTGTGCAACAAAAAAATTCAGTTCTACACACATATATTGTATCTAGGATATACTATAACATATTTAACATGTATGAGAATGCCTGCCATCTAAGGGAGGGGTTGGAGGAAAGAAGGGGGAAATTCGGAACAGAAGGGAGTGCAAGGGATAAAGTTGTAAAAAATTACCCATGCATATATATTGTCAAAAATGTTATAATTTTAAAATTAATTTTAAAAAGGTCATATACAGAATTATTATGTAGGTCACTTTAGCTTAATCATAAAAAAACATGATGGGAAGTAATGGGAAATCAGTCTGGAAAGATATCTTTAGCCAGATTGGGCAAATTTTTAAATCCTAAATAGAGGAATTAGCATTTTATTCTAGAAACAAATGTCTCTTTAGAAACATTAAAGTTCTTGAGCAAAGAAATGACATGGTCAGAAATATTCCTTTTGGAAAAAGTTTGGTAGCTGTGTGTTGATTGAAAAGAGAAAAATGCTTCTTTTTGGGAGATGAATTACAAGATATTGAAATATTGTATTGATTATATTGAAATATTGGTAAGGGTCTGAACAAGGTTGGAATCTCATGTGAGTGAAAAATGGAGAACTATTGCAAATGCTATTTTGAAGGTATCAACAAGATATCAAGATGATGCAGCATGGAGAGTGACTAAAGGCAACTCTGGTTGTAAACATGAGTAACAAGAAAAATGATAATTTCCTCAAGAAAAATGGGAGAAGTTAAAGAAGAGATAGATGATTTGGGGGAGGAATGATACAGAATTCTGTTTTTGAGATTTTGAATTTGATGACTTTATGAAAGAACCATCTGGTACCACCTTGGATTTTAGAAGCTACCCTGTGGCCAAAACAGCATAGAACTAAAAACCCACCAGCTTTTTACTCCACTGACTTTAAGCTAATGTAAACAATTTCTCATTTGAATGACAATGAATAGTTTTATTTTGGTTTTCCAACAGGGAGAAGAAGAAAAGGAAGAAAGTGTGCTCTCATCAAAGGCCTCCCTCTTTATTATGATTAAGTATGTATCAGCAACCCACAGCAAAGTGGATTGTGGAGTATTCAGATTTGGGATGGAGAGTAGTAGTAGTTAGCAAGGGTCTCTCTCTTCCTCATGTTCTTCCTCTCCACCTATTTTCCTTCAGTTCTATTCATGGACTGTCCTCCTTTACTCACAGGAATTGAGAACTAAAACTTATAAAAACCAAGAAACAACCTACCTTCTGGCTCTTCTATGCTGCTGGCTGCAGTGGTGGGTGGAGCCACAGGAATCTCTTTCAGAAGTCCAAGTAAGAAGAGCAAAAAGAATGAAAATAGAGAAAAAAACAGTATTAATTATTTTTTATCTTGGGGGGAAAAAGGAAAACAAACATACCAGTTATTTTCATTAAACATTTTTTGTAGAGAACCTGTTATATGCTTTGAATCACAAAAGGGGACAATCTTAAGAGAAGAATTATATATCAGATCAGAGGGCAGGTGAAATGAGCCACTTTGATTTGTTATAGTACGGTAAGGTCTTCCCAAAGATACTAATAATCTGCAGTCACTTGATAGTGAGTGGATGGACAAAGGGCCAGTTCAGGCCAACCAAATTCCCATTAATCCAGAATCAAAAAGAAAAAACTAAAAATGATGCTCTTGCACCAAAGGCTCACTTCTGTCAATTCCCTAATCCCCTAGTTTCATTAGGAAATTCCTTTTCTCTTTATAGTTAGAATATTTTTGACAAACTTATCTTAGTTGTGCTATGTTCGTTGACTATCATCAACCCATATACAAAGTAGAAAACACTGGGTGTTGCATGGAGGCAAAAATTCAGGATGAGGTCCTGCACACCCATAAAAACATCTAAAATACACAGGACCAAAACTTGTTGGGTTTTTCCTGAAGAGCATGTCAAAAAGCTAAGGAAATGAGGGATTTAGCAAATAAAATCTGTATTATTAACATTTCCTTTAAAATATAGTTTAACCTTGGGAAATGAGTGTAAACTGTAAACTGTTATTTTTACCTTCTGAATCCAATTCTTCCTGTGCAACAAAAAATTCGGTTCTACACACATATATTGTATCTAGAATATACTGTAATATATTTAACATATATAAGACTGCTTGCCATCTGGGGGAGGGGGTTGGGGGAGGAAGGGAAAAAATCTGAATAGAAGTAAGTGCAAGGGATAATGTTGTAAAAAATTACCCATGCATATGTACTGTCGAAAAATGTTATAATTATAAAATAAAATAAATTCTGTATTGAAAAAAATATATATATATAGTTTAACTTGTATTGACTAGGAGCTGGGCACTACTGGAGCCAAAGGTGCCCTGGTAGAAAGGAGACTCGGTTGCTTTCAAGGAATAACTATATGTGATTAGAGAAATTAGGGTATTAGGTGAGCAGAGAGATATTTCATATTTTTCAGGTTTGTATCTCTATTTCTAAAAGATTTAATTTTTTCCATCACTGTAATTCCTTTTTTCTCATTCAAGATGACCTTCAATTCGTAATGAAAAATAGAGATTATTCATTATCAAATGAAGTCAAAGATCCAAAGTTTATTTTCCATGAACAAGGGACAGACAGCATGTTCTCATCTCAGAGCCTGGCTCAATCTTATTCATAAAGATAAATCCATCTTGTCCATAGACTCTGAATCAGACATAACAATGAGCCTAGATCTTGTACGGATCCGAGTATAAACTAGTCATCCTGGAGCCAGACAGACTGTGACATCAACAGTGATCCTGGCAGAAAAAACTACCCTCATTTGAAGGTAAATCATGGTATTCCATAATGATATCCATTGTAATAAGATGCTGGATCTTAACTACAAGACATTTGTACAAGTATTTGCTGAGGATTTGGTATAAGAAACATATTTCACACCTCATTTGTCTAAGTAGGCTGAAGAACCAAAGCAATGGCATAAAACAATGGCACATAGCATAGACTTCTAGAAGAATAGTATAACCACTAGTAGTCTAATAATAACAAAATAATTATAATGAACTTTCCATTTATTTCATGAGGGCTCAAAAAGGACTGGCCTTAAGGTTGCCCCTGTATCTCAGACTATGTCATAAAACTAAGATGTTACCCTTAAGGGTTATACTCTATTCCCAGCACCAGTCAGCCTTGAAAGAGGATTAGCTATGTACAGCACACAATTCTGTCTACTTCATAGAGCTGGTGTCTGATGATTATAGAATACAGGCCATGTAAACAAGAGTCCAGAAAAAGTAACATGATCTCATTCTTATCTCCCTATAAGCTTCCCATGGCCAAGAAAATATTCACAGGGAAGTATGGAAGCACATGGCCCCATTTATGAAACTCCCTAAATAGGTGAAAAATAAAAAAAAGTTCAACAATATGGCTCCTGAATGGAGATTTTGGAGAGAAGAGTTACCCATACTATTCATAATTTTTCCTTTCTCAGTTCTACAGTTCTTAAACACAGCATCTCAACTACTTTTTTCCTGGTTGCTTCAGCTTATCAGTGACACTGTGTTTTTCTTTTTGTTTTTCAGAAAAAGGTTGAGTCTTTTCTTTTTTGCTTCATATAAAGGAGCCTGTTCTAAATAGATGTTCCTGGGAATCTCACCAACTATATGCTTGACAATTCAGATCTTTCAACAAGAAGGTTTTCACTAGTCATACATCTGCCTCTTTTAAGAAGGAGAAGTTAGGAAGTGGGGTAAGTAGAGAAAGATTTCATATTTTCTAGTGATTATATCCCTGCATCTAAAAATTCAACTGTTTTTCAATCTCGAATTTTCCACAGGGGATTTAAAAGACAGGGAATTAGTTTAAAATGTTAAATTTCAGCCATTTTTGAGCAATTTGAGAGCTTCTTGTCCCTCTTTAAAATGAAACCATTAAAAATGTTTTCATAACTCAAAATGGCTACATGGTTTTACTTCCAGCTTTACAAAAATGTTCCCTTTAGGGTTTTTTTAGACTTAGGCTGAAAAAGAATTTTTACATATTATAAACCCCTGATAATTGGGGAAAAATAAAAAGAAAACCACTTAACAAGTTTATATATAACATAAGCAAATAGTGGACTGAACTTTCCTGGGCTATTATTTATTATTACTCTATCATTGAAATACATAATTTAGAAACATATATTAACAATAACAATAACTCCAATATACAGAGCCAGATATCCAGGCAGTGGGGGGAAAATCTAATTTAGATTACCTCTTCCTTTCATTCCCAAGATTTCTTTTACTTGGTGTAGTCTAATATAATGTGTTTGAAAACCTCCCTATGACTAGATGAAAACCAAAGCAACTTCTCTCCAATGTAAGAGAAGAACTAAAGAGACCAGTGAAGGCAGGCTGCATTTGGTTTCTAATTCCTACAAAAGAATTAGAAAGACTCCAGGTATCTAGATTATAACACCTGATTTTTACTTTTTTGGCTAAGATTAGTTGATTGCTATCTTTCATTCACCCTTTAAAGTCATTGGGTCTAGACAGAGAGCCATCTCTGATAACAGAAATCAAGTTTTTTCTCAACTTTTAACTTCCCATTTCTTTTAACATGTTTCTTTACACTTGGGTATATATTACCATTTGCTCAAAATCATAGGATGGGGGGAAAATGTGTGTCACATGGCAGAACTTTATACAAAGACAGGAAAGCAAAATAGGTACAGTGGAAAGAACACTGGACCTCAAGTTGAAGACTTGGTTATAGGTTCAAACACTTAATTACCTTATGACCATGGTTAAAAGGGTTCAGCCTCCCTGAACTTCAATTTCCTCATCTGCAAAATGAAGCCTTAATGTGTGCACTCTTTGCATCACAGGGTTGTGAGGAAAGCAGTTTGTATATCTTAACATTAGCCCAAAGGACATAGAGGTGGTATGGGATAGGAACTTTATAACTTCTCTTATTTTCTCAAAGAGAACATAAAGTTCAAAATCTAACGGCATAATACATCTATACAAAGATAGAAACACCATCACCCATCTCAACATATTAATGGATAGTCCTAGTTTAAGTCCCAAACTTGTTAGGGTTCAAATGTTGCTGGTCTTGAAATAGCTAGAAGTATATGTGAAATTTAAGACTTACCCATCCACTTGTCTATTCTGTCCACTAGAAAGTTTGGGTTGCTTGGGAAGGAAACATAAAATCTGGTTCAGGTTGGGGGAGGGTAGTGAACAACCATTTGCCATATATCTGTTCTGTGTATTCAGGTCATGCTAATGTCTGCTAAAGAGGTCTGCTCAGGGTTAATTGAACAAATTATGGTAACTTCATGGGTCTTAGTTGTACTCATAGAATCTAACCCCTGTGGAAATAAATATGCCTAATATATTAGTTTCAACATTAGAATATATTGATTTATGCATGTTATTGTCTAATTAGGCATACAGCAATATTACTGAGACTTAAAATAAACAAAACCTTGTGACTGAGTTTGCACATATTAGTATTAATAGATGCTTAATTCACTAGGAAATCAGACAAGTCTTAAAAGGATATTTACAGATAAATTCTAATATTGCTACAGACTTAAAAAAAAAAAAAAAGATGATTCCACATACTTATACAGGGGGCAATGGGAGAACGGCTTTGCTGATAACCTTTGGCACATCGATTGCACGTGATACCAGTCACACCATCTTTGCAGGGACATTGACCCGTGGTTTGATTACAGGTCTTGCCAGCTGCACCCACGGGGTGGCAATCGCATGCTGTGGGGGGAAAACACATAACAATATCAGAGAAAAGGAAAATTGAGAATCGACATCAGATACAAACAATCCCAGAAAATCTCTCTTTCCCAAAGGGAAAAAAAAAATGAACCATGAGCCCTCTTCCTACCCAACTGAGGTGCAAATAAGGAAGGGTCATGCTTATTATCCTATAAGGATCCTGATGTGTTATGCAGCAAAATACCTAGGTCTGGGAAATTAAAACCAAACAACAAAAATGATGACAACTCCATACAAATTGGGGGATCTTGCTGTAATTTAAAAGGGAAATCCCAAAATTCAAGTAGAATAGAACCAAAATTTCCTAATAATAAATGGAGAAGAAAGTCTATGGAAGAAAAAAAGCATTTTCTATTACATAAATATTACATATCTAATAACTCTGGGATTCTCTGCATATTTAGTCCATCTTTAATTCCTATATGGTTGACATGGTTTTAGCAGATACATTTGGGGAAGAAGATAACTTGGTAAAAGATAGGACATCAATTATCTATATGATATGAGGGAGCAGGTAAAGGGAAAAGTCACTTGAGTCCCACCTAATTCTGACCAATCTGTCTGAGTTTCAGTTTACAGGAACAAATCATTATATTGTAGAATCATAAATTTAAAGTGGGAAGGAACCTTAGAGGTCACTGCATACACTACCCTCATCTTGTATATAGCTGAGGAAATGCAGACCCAGAGAGGTTGAGTAACTTACCCAGAAATACATAGCTAGGAAATACCTTAGGATTCAAATCCAACTTTTCCTATCCAGCTCTGCCCAGGTCTAACAGGGAGGGAATCTTCCAAGATTTTGACAGGAGCCCTTTTCTCTGCTCCCTCTATAATGTCTTGCTTAGTAATCTCATCAGTTTTCATTGATTCAGTTATCATTCCTAAGTAGCTGATTGTCAGATTTATATATCTAAACCCTAATATCTCTTCCGAGTATTTACATTTATAATTCAGACTTCTCAAATTGGATGTCCTAGAGGCACCTCAAAAGTAACATTACCAAAACTGAACTTTTAATCTTCCCCCCCAAATCCCTTTCTCTTCCCAACTTTACTATAATTGCCAAGGATACCATCATCTTTCCAGTCTCCCAGGCTCACAAACCTCAGTGTCAGTCTTGAAGTCTTCACTCAAACTCACCTCATATATCTAATCTCATGTCAAGTCATATTGATTTTACCTTCACAACCCCTCATTCAACCACCACTCTGGGGCAGGGCTCTTATTATCTTATTTCTAAAATATTATAAATAGCCTTCTGGCTACCTCAAATGTCTCCCCATTCCAACTTATCCTCCATTCAGTTGCCCAAATGATTTTTCCTAAATTGCATGTCTGACCATGTCATGGACGCCTTTCCCATTTCCCAAAATAAATTTCAGGGGCTCCCAATTACCTCTAGGCTCAAATATAAATTTTTTTGTTTGGCATTTAAAGTTTCCCCAATGAGAAAATGAAAGGATTAAAATACATGATCTCTGACTTTTCTTCCAGCTCTACACTTCTATACTGCTTCTTGTATCTAGATAAATCCACCCATTAGAGCTCCAACATTTAACTTCCTGAAAGCCCTAACCCCAAAAGCAGAAATCACAAATAACTCCTGGAGGTAGTAATTTCTTTCAGAAACATTACTACATGAGGCTTGCCAGCTTCCAAATGGATAACTACAGAACTCTAGAACCGTACCTGAAAGTACTGACCTTTAAAATTCCTGATTGGTTTCACCTCCTTAGCTCTGGATTAAAAATAATGAAATTTTTACCCAGCAACATTGGGAGTTCTTAAGACTGGCTAATTTTCCAGAGGAATGATATTGTAACAGCTCCTGGGATTCTACCAATGATCATTCTATTAGTTTCTGGGTATACTCTGTGTCTAAAATGAATGAGAATAGAAGAATTGAGATATTGGGGATAGGCTGGGTGAGAATCTGAAGCCAGTTATATCAGGGAAGGCTAAAATGCTACAAAAATCCCTATGATGTGGCGAATGGTAGAGTAGTGTAGGCACTAAAAGACAAGAGATCCTTATATGGAAATATTTCTTTATCTCTCTGTTTAAAATCCTATTATGTTCTATCTCAAGGTATTTTTTAAAATTATGTTCTAATAAGGGTTAGGATTTAAATAATTAAATATATAGAAGAACCTATGTCAGAGAACAGGCTATAAAAGGGCAATTTTTAATAAAGAAGTAAATGTGTAAATAAATAAATAAATAATCAACAACAAACATTTACTCAGCACCTATTATATGCCAGGCATGGTGCTAAAAGCGTGGGAGGAAGGGATGTTTAGTGATAGTAAGGAAACTCTAGACCTTTCTGGAAAGAAAAGGGCCATCATGAGGTTTTCATGCAAACCATGGTATGTGATTTTCTTTCTTCACTTTACAAAAAGATAGGAAGCAGGGCAATTAGCTGGAACTATGGAAGGCCTTGATAAATAATATCTAAGCAAAGTCAATTCCTTCCCACCCATAAATCAGGCTATACATAAATCAGAAGTAGAAGAAAAGTCACCATCTAGGGCTTAGGAGATCAAATTACTTCCGAAGCTCCAAAGCCAGAAGGCTTTTGACTTCTAGAAAGGGTTCAGTGAATTAGAAATGTGTTTTCCATTGAAGCCTGATATCTAAAGCAGATAGATTTAACTGTGTTTGAGAATGATTATGCGTTAATTGGTAAATCATCAAGGTGCTTATATTTCCTTAAATCTTACTCTTACAGTATTAACGTTTTCAAATGTAGTTAGGAATTAATTTTCATATGCAACTATATTAATAAGGATCTCCACTTTTTGAAAAGGGCTTAACTGAACTAAAAAGTCAAGTTATCACCTTTTATTACCAGTTAAGCACATTTATGGAAAGCCTAATAATTCAATTCATAAAGCACCTAAGAACTTCCACTTAACTTGTGGCAGCTACTTGAATTTATGGAGTAAAGCTTAAAAACAAAATTGCTTGAATACCAGTCTTTCAATTTCAGACCTATCAAATATTAGCTAAAACAATTTTTAAAATTTCCAATTAATAAGGTAAATGTGGAGGGCAATCTTTCTGAACTTTTTGTTTGGCTAATATTACACTTGGCCTCTGTCAGGTAATTCTTATAAATTGTAATTTATTTTTATTTCAAATTGAGGGGATCAATATTGATGAGTTCCTGGGGGGACACTGGATAGGGATCAGTTTAATTTTAGAGCCCCCACTCTATGGAGCCCCAATTTGTAGTGTCCAGCTAGAAATCCAAGTTATTTGAAACCTCCGAGGTTAAATTTCCCCTATAAATTTGTCCATGGCTCATGCCATCTTTGCTAAATCCCTTTTTGGGTCAGTACCCCATGGTGTTCTGTCTTGTTTTATCTTTCTCCTCACTACTGCTCCACACCTCATAGTGCCTTTCTCCTTCTTATAGCTAATTAACTCTTTTAGGGTACTAAACTCCTTTATGGGCTTAGCCGGCTAACTAAGAGCATACTCCAACCTCATGGAGTGTTCTCTTTTTCCTGGTTAATTGTGAATTTCACTAGGGAATTTGACTTTTCCATTGTTAATTATTAAAACTCCTTTCCTTGCCAACTCTCCCAACTCTATGTCATATTTACTATTCTTGGTGTCCATTGTACCTCTTCATTTTGTCTATAACCCCTTCTCCTAAATAAACCTACTTTTTGCCAAAGAGAATTCTTTGTGAATTCTTCAAATGAACAAACCCCATCATTTGATGATTACATCAGTCTCATCATTTGGTGCTAAACCCCAAATATGTGATTTGCAACTAGAAATTGCTACCATGAACACATCAAGAAGAAATATTAAAAAAATATAACTGGGCATTGAGACACTAATCACAAGAATCACATCAGCATTTTCCTTCCAAAATCTGTGGATGTGACGTGACAGGGAAGATTAAAAGACAAGAAAAGGAGTAAGAAATGATGGGAAAGAAAAAAGAAATGGAGGGAGAGGAGAGCTTGCACAAAACCGAACTTCAATTAGTAAAGGCATTTCTAACAATGATAAGGCTTTCTTAGTTTTTTTCTAAATACAGGGATCTTAACCTGGTGGTAAGAATTTAAAAATGAATTTGCTTTTTAAAAATATTTTTATCATTTATTTTAAAATAAATGGTTCCCTTTGTAATCCTATTTGTTATTTTAATCATTTAAAAACTCTGTCATGAAAAGGGTTTCACCAGATTGACAAAGGGGGCCTGTCATTCAAAAAAAAAAAAAAAAAAAAAAAGTTGAGAAGGTATGTGGATGTGTGTGCTGAGGAATGCAAATATTTCCTATTCTCTTGTCTCTGCCTATTCAGGTGCTACCTGACACAGAAATTTGTGTCTAAGCAAGAAATTTCTTACGAGTACCTTTCCAGAAGAGTAACTGTTCAATGAATATTTGCTGAATTGAATTGGGAGATAACAATACCTATTTCATATTTACTGGCTCTAAGTGAGTAGCAGAAATCTCCCCTAGCTAAGAGAAGCTTTTTCCTGCTCTTTTCAAACATGGATTTTTGCCTATGAAGAGCTAATCCCAATTCTTTTGTAAATTATATCCAATATGCAGAAAATAGGCAACATAAAGAATACAGAACTATCCTTTTTTTCCCTACTATGGATGATTTTTGACAGAGAACAGATAGAACAAAAATAGATCAAAGTTAATTGATAATCAAGGTAAAAAGGAAGATTAGATAGTAAAGAAATACCTACTTGCCCTTGATACATTTTAATCCCCAGGTCTAAATGTTCTCAAAGAACTAGCAAATATAATTGTTGAACCACTGTAATCTTTAAAAGATCATGGAAAATGGGGGGAAAAAAAAGACCTAATGAATGGAGAAGGGCAAATATAAAAAAAGAGAACAGAATGAACCCTGAAAACTATAGTTTAATTCCTATCAAAATCAAAGAATGTATAATTAAAGGATTATTATTGAATCTCAAAAATGAGTCAAAGATCACCAAGAAGCATATTCAAATATCAATAATTTTCTTTTCTGACAGGGTTCCTAATTAGGTAGGAAGAAGCAACATTGTAGCTATAGTTTATCTAAATATTAGTAACATATCTGACAGGCTAGAAGATAATATGTTATCTAATATGGAACTGCCTAACTGGCCAGATGCAAAGATGGGTCACTGATAGTTTGGTATTAACTGAGAAGGTTTAGTCCTATAGGGCAAAATTAAGAAAACTAAAACAGGCAAATTTATGCTTGATTTAAGCACCTTATTAACAATTAGGGCTATTCAAAAATTGAATGGGCTGCTCAGGAAGCAGTTAGTATCTCTTTACTGGAAATCTTCATGGAAAATCCAGATAACCATTTGTTAGCTATGTTGTAGATAGAATCTTTTTTCAGGTCTAAATGGATTTTTTCTAAATCTCAGTTTTCTGAGAGCTACTAAACTCAAACTTGGGCCACTTGAAAATCATTATCTCCCTTTGCTTTCAGATTAGGAATCATTTTTATTTCAAGCATTTTAATTTTTTGGGGGGTATAACTATGATTTTTATTAGTTTATGGAACTCCCCCAAATCCTTTACCAATCTCATTATAAATTTATACTATTAAGTATTGGATGTGGTACTAAGAAATTAAGTGAATTGCCAATGGTTATCCCACAGAACATGTCAGAAGCAACTCTTGAACTCAGATCATCCTTACCATAAGGTACGTTTTTTTCTTGATTGCTGACACACTGCCTTTCCATTTTCTTTTTTCTTCCCCCCTATTTCTACGTTTTTGTTAAAAAAATAATTTTTAAACATTTGTTCCTTTTTTTAAAAGTTTTGAGTTCCAAGTTCTCTCCCTCCCTTCCACTCCTCCTTTCCCCACTAAGAAGGCAAGCAATATGATATCAATTATAGACATGAAGTCCTGAAAAACATATTTCCATATTAGCCAAGTTACAAAAAAATACAAGAAAAAGTAAATGAAAAATTGTGCTTCAATTTGCACTTAAGAGCTCATCAGTTTTTATAGATAGCATCTTTCGTCAAAAATCCTTTGGAATTGTCTTGGATCACTGTATTTATCAGACTTGCTAAATCTTTCACAATTGATCATTGGTACAATGTTCCTCTTCAGAAGTCTAATGATCTAGTCTTGTCCACTTCACTCTGCATCAATCCATTTAGATCTTCCTAGGTTTTTCTTGTCATTTTTAATAGCACGATTTCCATCATAATCATATACCACAATATGTTCAGCCATTCCTCGATTAATGAATATCCCCTAAATTTCCAATTCTTTGTCATCACAAATAGTTTATAAATATTTTGGTACACACATGTCTTTTCTTTTTCTTTGATATCTTTGAGATAAAGATCTAGTAGTAGTATTACTAGATCAAAGAGTATATATGCACAGTTTTATAGCCCTTTAGACATAGTTCTAATTATTCTCCTGAATGGCTGGACCAGTTCACACCTCTACCAATAGTGTATAAGTGTCCTTAGGCACTTTTGCATATCCCCTTCAGCATTTGTCATTTTCCTTTTCTGTCATATTAGTCAAACTGATAAATGTAAGATAGTACTTTAGAATTCTTTTAATTTGCATTTCTTTAATAGTGATTTAAAAGACTTTTTTTCATGTGACCACAGGATCATATGAAAACTTTTATCTGAAAACTGCCTACTTATATTCGTTAACCATTCATTAATTGGAGAATGACTCTTTTTTATAAATTTGATTCCATTTGCTATATATTTTAAAAAGAGACTATAATTAAAAAAAAACCTACTGTAAAAATTATCTGAATTTCCTGCTTTCCTTTTAATTTTGATCAAATTAGTTTGTACAAAACCTTTTTATTTTCACATAATCAAAATTATCCATTATATGCATTCTATAATCCTCTGCCTCTACATTTTCAAGTTATTTTTCTACAAACCCTTTAAAATATCTGATCCATATTCCTAGCAGAAAAACTGAGAACACTGGTGAAAAAAAAGGAACCAGTGGTCTGTTGACAACTATCTTCTTCCTTCCACTCCAATATATTTCTGCAATTTATTTCTTTAGAAATAGTAGCCACCTGATTCAAGTAGCATTTGAATACATGCTGCATATTTGAGGAGAATTTAAGCTATTCCCTATTCTGAAAGACCATTAATCATTTTCATTTATAGATGTCAAAGAATGTAAGAGTTAGAAGAGGCCCTATCAACTATCTAGTAGTTCTACTAGATACATTTTACAAAAAAAGCAAAGCAAGGATAAATGAAGGGAATTGGTTTGTCCATTAAGAATGACTTCATGAGATATGAAAAACTAGTTTGATGATTACTTTTCCCCTAATTTCAATCAAAAAATCCTCTTTCCTTAGAAATCACTATTACTCTGTTTTTAACAGTGATAAACTTATTACATATGATTTTCTATTATAGTTATATGTATGTATGTGTATCTAGATTTAGATATAATATTTTCCTTTTAGAGCAGGGATTAGTATCATGTATTTTGTTTTATACATTTAAAATATTATTATTTTAATTTAAAAATATTTAAATTAAAATATTTAAAAATATTATTGCCAAGCATTACACTGTCAAAGAGGTTTATGACAGAAAAGATTAAGAACCCCTCTGGACAGGCAGTTAGGTGGTGCTGTGGACAGAGCATTTGTTCTAGAGTTAGAAAAATCCGGAGTTCAAATTTGACCCCAGGCATTTGCTGGCTGAATTTAATCAGTATCATCTTTTTACCTGTAAAATTAGGATAATAATAGCATCTATATCACAATGATATGGTTAGGCGCAGGGCAGAGAGTTGTGGGAATTCCTTCTGATCAGCACAGGTCCTTTGTGAAAGAATTCACAAACCTGAAAAGTTAGACTGGCAAAAAGAAATTTATTAGCACTGAGAAATCAGCTTTTGCTAGAGGCTGATTTCCTCAGTGGCAAGGTCCTACCTTGTAAGTAAAGGTCTAGCAGAGAAATCCTGGCAGAGAGATAAAGAGGGGTATTAACATTGAGAGGAGGGTGTCTTCTCAGTGGGAAGGGTCCTGGCAGGCAGCTATGCCAAGGAGAGAGAGGGTTTCCTTGACAAGGCATGGTCCTGCTTTTGGGCCTTTGCAAAGAAATGAGCCTCCAAATTTTTAAAAATTGCCCTTTTTATAAGGAATCTGAAACTGAGGTTTCAATTCCTTTAATGTTGTCATTGCCCCCAGGCCTAAATGAGACCACTTACTGGGAGTGTTTTGAGCCAATTTTCAGCTCAGTAGGGGTCAATAAAAATCTAAATCTCCAGCTAAATAAGACTACTTAAGTTTGAGCTAAGTGGGGAGTGGTCCTGGACCAATCTTCCCCCCCCCCCCCCCCCCCCCCCCCTGGCAATTAGGGTTATCCAAGATCACACAGCTAGGAAGTGTTGTGTCTGAGACCACATTTGAACTCAGCTCCTCCTGACTTCAGGGCTGGTGCTCTATCCACTCTGCCACCTAGCTGTCCCTCCTGGGCTAATCTTAATGAAACCACTTAACTGCCCCAAGGGTCCTGTCAGGAGAGTTTCAGGGCTCACCCCAAAGGTCAAGAAGGACAATTTAAAAGAGGACAATTTCAGGGATTCCCCCATCATTTCCCCCCTTTCAAGAAGTCACCCCCAAATTCATTTGGGGTAAAGGGGCAAAGGTCTCTTCTGTAATTGCTTCAAGCTGGCAAGGGTCATAGAGATGTTCCTAAGTTCACTTGGGGTTCATGCTAGAAGGGGAGGTATGAGATCTGAAAACAGCAGCAGGGCATCTAAGAGGTGTTGTGTGTTCTTATCAGTTGTGCCATGATCTGCAGGCTGAAGGAAAGTTGAAAATTCAAAGTTTGAAGTCTAGAGAAAACAGATCTCAAGAGTGTGGTATCATCCAGGGTTGAGATGGTGAAGTTCGGGAATGGGGGCCTTTTGAAAGGAATGCATCAGGTCTCATATGTGGGCTATCTTGAGAATGCTGACAGCCCATCCAACAATGCTGAATGCCCCCACTGCCCATAGAGCTCCCTAGCTGAAAATAGTTAAGGAGTTAAGTATGCTAAGGAGTTAATTGCTGGCAAGGGCATAGAGTGCTAATCAAGAAAAGTAGAAGAGAAAATGTTAGGAGCAAAAAAGTTCTCATCTTAGTTAAAGTGTTAAGTAGCCTAGAGTCTGGGGTGTCATTGAGAGCCACTGTAGAATAACCTGACTTTTTCCCCCCCCATTTTCAGGAAAGCTAATTTCTCCCAGTTAGGTGGAGTCAGGGAGCAGGGTGGTTAAGATTAAGGGTGTGATGCACCCAGAGAATCAGTTCAGATAAGAGACCCTGATATCTATTAGGCCTCCCATCAAGCCACATTTGGCTTCTAAAATGCTCTGAACCCTGGGGTTAATGGCTGTCCCAACTTTAATTTTGATGCTTCTTCAATTAAAAAGGCCTTGGCAGACACTGCTCTAAGGCAGAATAACCAACCTAAGGAAGTACACAGCTGCTTCTATGAAACAGGGTCTGGAGAATGGGTGTGGCCCAGCGTGTCAGGGTTGCAGATCAAGATAAAAATGCAATTACGCTTCTTCAAATCTCTTAACTGTCTAAAAGTTCGTGCTCAAAAAATTTCTCTGGAGGTCTGACAAGAGAGAGTTGGATCCTCAATCTCACCATTAAATCACCAAGCTGACAAGGCAAGAGAGGTCTCGAGACAGGTCCTGACTCCCCACCCCCACCCCTATCCCCTACTCTATGGGGAGAGACCCGAGGGCCAGAGCAAAAGTGAAGGAGATGGGTGTCCTAGCTGTAGAATAGCCAACAACAAGAAAGGCTTTTGCCTTGTCCAGATTTTCAGGGTTTTCCAGTCAGGGAACCAGATGATGAGGTTTGGTGCAGGGCAGAGAGTTGTGGGAATCCCTTCTGGTCGGCACAGGTTCTTTGTGAAAGAATTCACAAACCTGAAAAGTTAGACTGGCAAAAAAGAAGTTTATTGGCACTGAGAAGTCAGTTTTTGCTAGGAGGCTGATTTCCTCAGTGGCAAGGTCCTGACAGAGAAGTAAAAGTCTAGCAGAGAAATCCTGGCAGAGAGAGAGAGAGAGATAAAGAGGGGTGTTAACACTGAAAGGAGGGTGTCTTCTCAGTGGGAAGGGTCCTGGCAGGCAGCTATGCCAAGGAGAGAAAGGGTTTCCTCGACAAGGCATGGTCCTGCTTTTGGCCTCTTCAAAGAAATGAGCCCCCAAATTTTTAAAAATTGCCCTTTTATAAGGAATCTGAAACTGAGGTTTCAACTGAATAAGATTCCTTCAATATTGTCATTGCCCTCAGGCCTAAATGAGACCACTTACTGGGAGTGGTTTTGAGCCAATTTTCAGCTCAATTGGGATCTGTAGAAATTTAGATCTCTAAATTTAGATTTAAATGAGACTACTGAAATTTGGTCCTGGGCCAATCTTAATCACATAACTGCCCCATGGGTGGGTCCCTTTCAGGAGAGTTTCAGGGTTCACCCCAAAGGTCAAGAATGACAGTTTCAGGGTTCCCCCATCAACAGGGTCATTGTGAGAATTAAATGAAATAATATTTGTTAAGTGCTTAACATACTGACTAGCACAAAATAGATTCTGAATAAATGCTTCTCTGTCTCTCTTCATTAGTCTATACAATTACTGTAAAGGCAGAGACCCTACCACTGTCTAAACTTTTTATCAAACCAACTCCCTTAGAAGAAAGTTTTGTTCAAGTTAGGTGCTTGATAAATATAGTGAGAATTTGTTGATTCAAGATCTTCTGAAATAGACTAGCTTACTTATTTTTTTAGCTCACTGTAAAGAATATCTTTTTCTTCTAAATCAATCTTTAGGCATGATCAAGTTTTTAAAAACTTTTCTTATTGATGCTTTGTTTTTTATGTCACTATAGTATCCCACAAATGCCTCTCTATCTCCCTCCCTAAAAGTCATTCTATATGACAAATAGTGGAGGGTTTTGAAAGGAAAAAATAAGGTAGCCTAATTGATCAATATACTGAGAAAATATAGAAAATATATGCAATGGATAATAACCATGGACCTTCCTTCTACCTCCACCAAGGGATAGGTTGGGGATACCTTCTCATATTTATTCATTCAAGTTCCACTTGAACATGATTAAGATTTAATCCCTAAGCTTTCCTTCAAGCCTGGCCTTTACTGTAAATTATATTATTAGACTATTAAAATATGATTAGAATAATAAATCTGCTACTAAAAACTATCATATATTTCCAAATCAAAAATAATAAAGCCTCATGAACAATCATGAACATCTATTATTTTTGATTACTGACATGATTATTCTCTTTTCGTTAGCATAGGCAGTGGAAAACGGACTGACAGAGAGGGGAAAGAATCCAAATTCCTAGAATTATAATTAATCATTTAACATGGTTTAAAGCCTCCTTATTCCTGGAAGTAAGAAGTATGTCCATTCTCCTACTGGGCATTTATCTTTTTGGTGAGACTGGACTGATGCCATTCATGACAATAAATCTGTATTCTCTAAATATATTTGAAATGTAGAAATTATGGTAAAAATGTTTGTTTGAACATCTGAATCAGACTGCTTATAAAGTAACAACAACATCCTGAGTTTGGATTGACTTTTTTTTTTTAAACTTTTCAAAGGCCTTTCATTTATGCTGTTTCATTAAACAGTTTCATGATTTAGGATAAGGCAACTATTACCACATTCATTTTATAATTTATAAAGTGAAGTTCAGACAGATGGAATAATTTGTCCAAGCACAGCTAGTTAACAAAAAAGTCAGGATTATAATGCAGATCCTTAACCAATGATTTCTTCATCAGATAGTTAAAAAATTTCTATATTAGCAGTAAACAGCACATTACCATTGAACATTAAATGCTGCTTAATGTTAGTAACTCAAGAAAGCTGATAAATTTAGGAATATGATAGAGCTGAGCTGTCCACTTGATTAAGATGGGCACTCTGTTTTATGTGGTGCTCCCACTCATTTGGTAAATTCCATTAGTTGGTGTAGCTTTAACAAAGGCAGGCTTTTATATCCAGACACCAGCTTGCCTTTTTTTTTTTCTTTTTTTAAAATTAGTTTTATAGTTATAACTTTTTTTTTTGACAGTACATATGCATGGGCAATTTTTTACAACATTATCCCTTGTACTCACTTCTTTTCCGAATTTTCCCCTTCTTCTCTCCTCCCCCTCCCCTAGATGGCAGGCAGTCCCATACATGTTATATGTGTTATAGTATATCCTAGATACAATATATGTGTGCAGACCGAATTTCTTGTTGCACAGGAAGAAATGGATTCAGAAGGTAAAAATAACCTGGGAAGAAAAACAAAAATGTTTTAAAACGGTTTTACACTCATTTCTCAGTGTTACTTCTCTGGGTGTAGCTGATTCTGTCCATCATTGATCAATTGGAACTGAGTTATATCTTCTCTTTGTTGAAGATTTCCACTTCCATCAGAATACATCTTCATACAGTATTGCTGTGGAAGTGTATAATGATCTCCTGGTTCTGCTCATTTCACTCAGCATCAATTCATGTAAGTCTCTCCAAGCCTCTCTGTATTCGTCCTATTGGTCATTTCTTACAAAACAATAATATTCCATAACATTCACATACCATAATTTACCCAACCATTCTCCAATTGATTCATTTTCCAGTTTCTAGACACTATAAAAAGGCCTGCCACAAACATTTTGGCACATCCAGGTCCCTTTCCCTTTTTTAGTATTTCCTTGGGATATAAGCCCAGTAGTAGCACTGCTGGATCAAAGAGTATGCACAGTTTGATAACTTTTGGGGCATAATTCCAGATTGCTCTCCATAATGGTTGGATTCTTTCACAACTCCACCAGCAATGTATCCAGTTTTCCCACAGCCCCTCCAACATTCATCATTATTTTTTTCTGTCATCTTAGCCAATCTGACAGGTGTGTAGTGGTATCTCAGAGTTGTCTTAATTTGCATTTCTCTGATCAATAGTGATTTGGAACACTTTCATATGAGTAGAAATAGTTTCAATTTCATCATCTGAAAATTGTCAATTAATATCCTTTGACCATTTATCAGTTGGAGAATGGCTTGATTTCTTATAAATTAGAGTCAATTCTTTAAATATTTTGGAAATGAGGCCTTTATCAGAACCTTTAGCTATAAAAATTTTCCCCAGTTTGTTACTTCTCTTCTAATCTTGTTTGCATTAGTTTTGTTTGTACAAAAGCTTTTTAATTTGATGTAATCTATTTTGTGATCAATAATGATCTCTAGTTCTCCTTTGGTCACAAATTCCTTCCTCCTCCACAAGTCTGAGAGGTAAACTATCCTATGTTCCTCTAATTTATTTATGATCTCGCTCTTTATGCCTAAATCATGGATCCATTTTGATCTTATTTTTTGGTATATGGTCTTAAGTGTGGGTCCATGCCTAATTTCTGCCATACTAATTCCCAGTTTTCCCAGCAGTTTTGGTCAAATAATGAATTCTTATCCCAAAAGTTGGGATCTTTGGGTTTGTCAAACACTAGATTGCTATAGTTGTTCACTATTTTGTCCTGTGAACCAAAACTATTCCACTGATCAACTAGTCTTTTCTTAGCCAATACCAAATGGTTTTGGTGACTGCTGCTTTATAATATAGTTTTAGATCAGGTACAGCTAGGCTACCTTCATTTGATTTTTTTTCATTAATTCCCTTGAAATTCTCAACCTTTTGTTCTTCTATATGAATTTTCTTGTTATTTTTTCTAGGTCATTAAAATAGTTTCTTGGGAGTCTTATTGGTATAGCACCAAATAAATAGATTAGTTTAGGGAGTATTGTCATCTTTATTATATTCACTCAACCTATCCAAGAGCACTTAATGTCTTTCCAATTATTTAAATCTGACTTTATTTGTGTGGAAAGTGTTTTGTAATTTTGCTCATATAATTCCTGACTTTCTGTTGGTAGGTAGATTCCCAAATATTTTATACTATCGACAGTTATTTTGAATGGAATTTCTCTTTGTATCTCTTGCTGTTGGATTTTGTTAGTGATGTATAAAAATGCTGAGGATTTATGTAGATTTATTTTGTATCCTGCAACTTTGCTAAAGTTCTGAATTATTTCTAATAGCTTTTTAGCAGAGTCTTTGGGGTTCTCTAAGTATACCATCATGTCATCTGCAAAGAGTGATAATTTGGTTTCCTCATTACCTACTCTTATTCCTTTAATCTCTTTCTCAACTCTTATTGCCAAGGCTAGTGTTTCTAATACAATATTAAATAGTAATGGTGATAGTTGGCAACCTTGTTTCACTCCTGATATTACTGGGAAAGGTTCCCTATTACATATGATACTTACTGACAGCTTTAAATACATGCTCCTGACTATTTCAAGAATAGTCCATTTATTCCTATAATCTCAAGTGTTTTAAGTAGGAATTGATGTTGGATTTTATCAAATGCTTTTCCTACCAGCTTGCCTTCTTTACCAGTGTGTGCACCTACAGTATGTGCTTTTGGTCAAAGGAGGGATGTGAATGTAAGAAGAGCTTTGTTTCAGACCATCTATGCTTCTGTTTCATAAATCAAAAACAAAACAACAAAACAATTGCTCTCAATGAGGTCCCTCACAGGACCTCTTATTTCAAGGAGGCAGTTGATAAAATCTGGATTTCAAATAAAGCCCAAAGATGTACAGGCTACTTTCTGTGGGGAACCCTATGCCTCAGAAAAGAGAGCAACGAGGGGGAGACAATAACCACATATACTAAATGCAAGAATGCCTCTTGGAAGGAAAACGGTAATTCAATCAGAAGTGTAAGAGCTTTACTACTCCCTAAAACATCCTTCACTTCCCACCCATTCACCCAAGTACAGTATAGCCTGAGACAAATAATATGGAAAGAGGAATAAAGTAAGAGAACTACTCTCTTGGGCACAAAGAAAGTAGTCACATGAAGATGGTAATATGCTTTTAGAAGATATAACTCTTGCCTTCTCCCCACCTCACCCCCATACCAAAAACAAAAACAAAAAAAACCTTTTTGGAGAGACTGGTCCCAATCAGAACTAGTTATAGCAAAGCAAACATGCTGAAGTGACTTTTTCTCCTCTTTGAAAATTAACTTTTTTTTCCCAAGAGAAACTGAATCCCTTCCATAACACACTGAATCCTTTCCACAGCATATCACTGCCATTTGCAACAACCAGGTTATATCTGGTCATGGGGAAAAAAAATCTAGACTTTTTTTTTAAACATCATAAAAAGAATAGGAAAAAAGAGAAAGAGAGAGGAAAAAGGATAGGAAGAAAGAAAGAAAAAGGGTGAGACCAGAAGTCCAAGGTCCCCTAAGAACCAAGTGTGAGCAGGTTTCTCGTCAGTACAGCTGGCTGGAACAGTTCAGCCACTGGAACAGTGGCTAAGCTTCCTTATTTCAGAATATTCTGTTTAGGGTCAGTAGGGAAGGCATAGCTCTAGAAGTCTTGGGGGACCAAGGTAGATATGAGAGATGAAAGAAAGTTTGCTTCTTAAATGAGTCCAGAATTGGAACTCACTCCCTGAACTGTTTAGGAGGGCAATGGAAAGAAGCAGTGACTGGCAGGAAAAGATTTGTATCTAGTCCTGACTTTACAACTACCTTGTTGTGGTTTTTGGGCAAGTAACACCACACCACACCCTCCCCCCCATCTGTAAAATAATGCTATTGAACAATACTATATGATGATCAATTCTGATGGACGTGGCTCTCTTCAACAATGAGATGAACCAAATCAGTTCTATTTGTTCAATAACGAATTGAACCAGCTACACCCAGCGAAAGAACTCTGGGAAATGAGTATGAACCACTACATTAAATTCCCAATCCCTCTATTTTTGTCTGCCTGCATTTTTTATTTCCTTCACAGGTTAATGATACACTATTTCAAAGTCTGATTCTTCTTGTGCAGCAAAATAACTATGAATATGTGTACATATATTGTATTTAACATATACTTTAACATATTTAACATGTATTTGTCTACCTGACATCTGGGAAGGGGGTGAGGAAAAAGAGGGGAAAAATTGGAACAAAAGGTTTTGCAATTGTCAATGCTGAAAAATTACCCATGCATATATAAAAAGCTATAATAAAAATAAATAAATAAATAAATGGTATTGAATCCGAAGCTCTTTCAGATTGGTTTCGGCTATAATATTTCATGAGCACATTTCTATACATGCTATTTTGGCCATGTAGTTATTAAGGTGGCCGTGTACTTGTGCCTATCTCTATTTTTATGTATTATTTTAATGCTCCAGCTAAGAGGGGAAGAAGTTAAAGCACATGCTAATGTGGATGCTTCACAAATTTTGTTGGAAGTGATAACTTTGGATTTTATCACAGAGGACCCAAAATGAAGACTTCTCTTAGTACTTTAAAATGTATATTTTTTCTTTTTGACAAAGCAATGGGGGTTAAGTGATTTGCCCAGGGTCACACAGCTAGTAAATGTTAAGTATCTGAGGCTGGATTTGAACTCAGATCCTCCTGACTCCAGGGCCAGTATTCTATTCACTGCACCATCTAACTACCCTCACTAAGTACTTTTTGATGGATTGTTTCACTGTTCCAATGCCTCTCCTCCTTCCCAATCCAGTGTATGTCAGGATCTATCTTTCAATAATTTTTCTAATAAGATATGAAACCTTTCCCCCTGAAAAATTACAGAAAAGGACAACTCTAAGTTTCTTAAAAGGCAAAAGATCGTATGGGATCATCTTCCTCTGCCTTTTTTTGTTTTTTATAAGTAAAGCCCCTAGACAATGAGGACATCAAGTCCCTTCCAAACAGCATGAGATGTAATTATAGCCCTCACTACACATCCCTGAACAAGAAATTGACCTCTCTGTTTCCATGTCTTTATCTATAAGGTGAAAGGGTTGGACTCTATAACTTCGTATGACTTTTTTGTTTTGTTTTGTTTTCATGTCTTAGGAGGACTTCTCCTTTCATCTCTTGAGGAAGATCTGAAATTCTCAGCAACAAGACGGCTTTTCGATAAACCTGGGACTTATTTTGTTCTAATACCAAGTCCACAGCTAAATAACATGCTGGAGCTATGCCCCTGGGCTTGATACTTAAGAGCAGCAGAGATATAAAGGCACAGAGGTGGAAATGAAGAGTTAAGAGAAAGGAGCTACACAAAGTCACATATAAGGTTCTCTGATGATTAACCTGCACAACCATGTCTCAAAATGACAGAGGAGTTTTTAGAATAAGTAGAGGAGTTTCTTTATCAGCCCAAGGACTTGGTTCTGGGATTCAGAGAAAGTGAAGCATAAAGCCATGAGGAAGAGGGATAAATATGTTATTTCTCCTTCACTAGTACTATGAAGGATGTGGACCATGCAGAATAGGAAGAAAGGAATCACCTTTCTATGGAGTTTTTTTCTGATTAGGGGAAGTCTCAGTTCTAAAGTAGCACCATACAACTGGAGCAAATGTAAAGATCCCTAGTAAAAGGGGAAAAAGCAGAGAGGGGACTCACCATATAAATGGTATCTGACTTCTAACAAAATTGCTTCTTTCAAGCATAGCACCACTGTAAGTCTGAAGGACTATATAGGTTCCCTAGAGAAGACAGATATTCACTGGAAAGACAAGGGGTATTGACCTGCCTGTTTATAAGCTCAGGTATAAATCCCTTTGCATGCTATTCAGGTGAAACAAAATGTGTCCTAAAATAACTAATATTATATAGTGCTTTAAATTTTGTAAAGTATTATACATTTGACCCTTATGATGATCATATGAGGTAGAGGCTTTCATTATTCTCATTGTATAGATGAGGAAACTGAGAATAAGCAAATTTAAGTAACTTGCCTAGGATGACATAGCTAATAATTATTTGAGATACAATCTGAACCAGGTTTTCCTGACTATGTCAGATCTCTAGTTAGTACATTATTATTTTTCTATTATACCTCTATAAAAATTAATAGCAATAGCATTTTATAGTATGTTAAGGTTTGCAAAGTGTTTAACAAATATCTCATTTTATCTTCACAATGACTCTGAGAAGTGTTATTATCCTTGGATGATGAAAATGAAGCAGGCAAATGTTAAGTGACTTTTTCAGGGTTACAAAGCTAGAAGTGATGACTGGGTGGGATTTGAACTCATGTCTTCCTAACTTCAGATGTAATGCTTTATGCATTTTGCCAACTAGCTTTCCCTTTTATTTAATACTTTGTTGGCCTTAGAGCTTGCATAGGCTTTTCCTCTTGTTTCATACACCAAAATAGTAATCAAATTCTGATCACCCAAGGGAAATTCAAGTTATGAACCAGGATATTTTTTAGAGATGAGCCCTCAATCTGAAACCTCTTATCCCAAACTAAAGTTCTTTACTGACGTAGGTTTGACTCAATCTTGGATGTTTCTCACTAAGTAACTTTGGATCTCAGTTTCCTCATCTTTAAGATAAAAGAAGTTGAATTAAATAAGGCAGTATGGTGAAATGGAAAGAATGTTGAATCTGGACTAAGAGGACCTTGGGTCAAATGCTGGCTGTGCCACTTATTACCTGTGTGATCTTTAGCCAATTCACTCCCCATCACTCTTAGTGAACTCTAAATGCACAATTCTTGGTCTATGAGCACTTTGGGAAACAATGTAGTATGGTGGAAATAAAGTTAGCCTTGACGTACAAAATATTTTAAATTCTAGCTCTAACATTTGCTATCTGTGACTTAACATGTCATCTCACCTTAGTTTCTTCATCTGTAATGTGAGAGGGTCAATCTATGCCTGCCTCAAAAATCTATGATTTTTCCAACGTCAAATTCTCAGAAACCTATGAATCCCAGTTTCCTGAGATTAGGAGCTCAAACATCATATCCCAGGTTCAGTCTAGGTTTTTATCATTTCTAGCTCTCTGCTAATAACAGTTCATGTTTCTATAGTGTTTTAAGCTTTGAAAAATGAATTCTTTATAATTTCATGAGGTAGATGATAAAAAAGTATTTTTATTTCCATTTTGAAGATACTGGCTAAGAAAAGGGAGATAAGTAGGTCAAGCACACTAATTAAGTATCAGTCCCAAGACTTGAATCCAGATCTTCTGATTCTAAGAGCATTGTTCTTTCCATGATGACTTCTTTTTGAAAATGGATTGACAGGTTAGGAAAAGGGATAGTCTATGGAATTTTCAAGCATGGGGCAACAGAAGAGGATAGGAAGTTCTAAATAAGAGAAGAAAATACAATGATTTAGGACCTAACTCAGAAGACAGACAACTCAGTTGTTTCCTAATGCCTTCTTTAGAATATGGAGGTCAAGGAGTTGCCCTGACTTCTGAAGCATACTCTCCCATTTGAAGAGAATAATCATCACATCCTTACTCATGTTCAAGTAATAAAATTACTTCTACCATTTCCTACTTCAGATGCAATTCATATTCTGCTGTGTCTTTCTACCCCACTGATGAATGTGAACAGTTTCGGGGTGTCTGAATTTGGGGACTCTGACTACAACACTATAATTCCTTGGGGCACATGAGAAGATAAACATAGAACCTGTAGGAGCTTCAGGGAAATTCTGGGGATTGAAATACCTGGGGAAAGGATAAATTAATCTGTGGCTTCCTGAGAATGTTTCTTCTTAAGTGTACTTGCTTAGAATGAAATATCCTTTTCCTTAAAGAACCAGACAGGCCCATGGATATGGATCTCCTCCAGAGAGAGTTCAGTATTGGAAGCCAGCAGAAAAAGCCAGGCAGCTGAGGCCAGACCCCACCATCTGGCTCAGAGAGCAATATCTGTCTGATATTGCTCTGTGAGGGTACCAGTAATGAGTCCTGATGGACATTTCCCAAGGAAGACAGAGGATAAGTGCAATGAGTACAGAAAGAAAACTCCAAAAGTCTTAAAAAGACTAATTGAAACATAAAGATTAGTATGAAATCTGTAGTTCAGGTCTAGTGAGTGAACATATTTGGATTTTCTTTATTGGGGGGGAGAGGATATAGTACTTGAAAACCAAAGTGTCAGGATTTTTGCTCTTTTTTTGAGTCACAAAAGAAGGATATTTTATGATAAGCAGTGAGGAGGAAGCATACAAATAACAGAAAATGTTGCTAATGAATACCTAAACTCAGGTGGGATGTACTCATTGGGAGGTGCTGGCCATTCAAAGTATGTGGATGGATGACATGTCAGAGCCTTGTTAGAAAAGGACCAGGGTACCAGGTGGGAAGGATTCAATTAATTAACATAGTTGACTAAACTGATTAATCTCCAAGCTCTGTATGAATAAAGGACAATGATGACATGGAAACCTACCTCTAGAACAAAAATTTAAAAAAAAAAAAAAAAAAAAAAAACAACAACAGTGGACTTGGAGTGGGAACTTGAAACATCAGGTTTTCCACCAGATCTTAAGACAAACATATCAACAATCTTTTTATATATTTAAATTAATTCAAAGCCTACTTTTCTATACCTTGTAGCAGGAACAAAGGACATGAGGATGTGTTAGTACATAATCTATACTGGAAGACGTTTATGTATCTTCTACTTAAAGAAAGGAAAAGGAAAAAAAGATATGCAGTAAAGGAAGATTTGATTTAAAAAAAAATTCCATGTCACAGATCACATGTACCCTGATCTTTATATAGTAAAACCAGCTTACCTCCATGTTAATAGGAAAGAGGGAAAGAATAGATAACTGAAAATCCACAGAGATAATCCATTGAATTAATACCAACTATTAATACCAACATCCTCCACTTAGACAACAGCTGTTAACAAGAACAAAAACAAGTGAATCTAGCTCTTCTTAACCCTGCTACTCTGCTCTAAATGTAGATAGCTTGTTGTTTGTCTTTCCTTCTTGAAGAAGACCATAACATCAGGAAGGTAATAGCATGCCATGCAAGTAAGTTGGATTTAAGTGAAGGTAGGCTATATAATGTCATCAGCCTCATTTTGTCCTCCAGAGCCATCTGGGCCCCATAGAAAGATATTGAATAGGAAGACTGGAGAAGGCCCTGGATACAGTGGGAAATCTTGGCCTTTTTAAGCTAAGTTATTGAATAGGTCTCAATTTGACTGAGTAAAGTTCATTCAGTGATTAAAGCTGAGTAAGAATTCAGGCCAAAAAAATGGTCTCTTTTACTTAGTTAAAAAAAAAAAAAAAAAAAAAAAAAAAACAAAATCAAAAAAGCCCAACAATTTGTGAGGGGAAGATATTTGGGGTTTCTGGCCAAAACAGAAACTATGGCTAGTTATATTTACTCTAAGTCAATCAAGGCCTAAACATTGACCAATTGGCCTTGCCCTGGGATCTACTGGAGCCTAATCAAGGAGAGTCAGAGTAATGTGGGTTTAAGACATCATCTTCAAGAAAAATGGTGCAGGTAAACCCTAAGACATCTTGAAAAGTTCCATCAAATATAAAAAATTACATTCTTTTGAGCAGGAGAGGGAGAGAAGGAAGGAGGGAAGGAAGGAAGGAGGGAAGGAAGGAAGGAGGGAAGGAAGGAAGGAGGGAAGGAAGGAAGGAAGGAAGGAAGGAAGGAAGGAAGGAAGGAAGGAAGGAAGGAAGGAAGGAAGGAAGGAAGGAAGGAAGGAAGGAAGGAAGGAAGGAAGGAAGGAAGGAAGGAAGGAAGGAAGGAAGGAAGGAAGGAAGGAAGGAAGGAAGGAAGGAAGGAAGGAAGGAAGGAAGGAAGGAAGGAGGGAAGGTGAGAGGGAGAGAAGGAAGAAAGGAAGATAGAGAGGAAGGAGGGAGAGAGGGAAGGAAAAAAAGATGGAGGGAGGAAGGGATGAAGGGGAGGGTTATGCATCTAACTGACCAGCTCAGTTGAGTCTAGGATGGGGATGGGGAAGGTGCTCTACTCAAAGGAAGTTAAACATTTTTAAAGTGCTGACTAGGAGGAATGGAGGAACAATGCAATGAGGTAAGTAATCTAAAACAAGGTCAAGACACCAGGGTTTCCAGTCTTGGGACCCTGGGCAACTCTCCTCACCTCCTTGCTCTAAAATTTCCTTCTCTGCAAAATGAGGGAGTTGTTCTGCATGAACTCTTAAACTTCCTTTCCACCTCTAACATTCTAGACTTTTCACGACCTAGTTAAGCACATTCTTATTGCTCCTATTTTGTAGCTGACAAGGAAAGCACAGGTCAAGACAGATGGTTTCCATAACCTGTATATGTAATGTGTGTGTGTGTATGAACAAAGAATAGGGAGGGGGAAAGGTCTGAAAGGGTCTTGGGGGGGAAGAAAACAGAGTCTTTTTTTTTTTTCTTCTTTTTCCTGAGGCTGGGGTTAAGTGACTTGCCCAGGGTCACACAGCTAGGAAGTGTTAAGTGTCTGAGACCAGATTTGAACTCTGGTCCTCCTGAATTCAGGGCTGGTGCTCTATCCACTGCACCACCTAGCTGCCCCAAATAGAGTCTTTATAATAGCATATTGAATTCTGACTGGAAAAAATCTGGCTGGTGTAGGATAAAACTTTTGCTTTTTTGAAGGAATGTACCTTTGATGGTACAATTCCCACTTCTCTGTTCCACCAAGGGCCATGCAGCAAATTTGGGTGAGGTTTTCATCATCTGTCAACTTTGCATTCAAAACATATGAATCTTTTATCTAGATTGTACAACTATATCACAGCAAGTCTTTTGTGCTGCTGTGTGTCGCACTGTTCTGTGTGAAGTTCTCAAAGATCCACCTACCTAGTTGCCCAAGGAGTTAGTCTCAGAACAATTATCAAGCTTAGGATAATCACCAATCAGAAATATTGGTAGATAGCATTTACATCAAAGAGTATATGTAATTTCACCTGTTATAGTACTTGGGAATAAGGAAATCCCCCAGAATATGAGCTCTGTCCCTGATCTATAAAATGGGGAAAGAAAAGGATTGAATGCTTTATTTTCTGTACCATTGTATTATGTCCTGGTCAAACTACATCTGGAGTATTGTGTTCAGTTCAGGGCAGTGAATTATAAGAACACTGATAAACTTGAGAACAAATTATTTAGGATGACATTTGGGTAAAATTGTAATTTTTATAATATTGGCACTACTACCCATGACAATATTTCTCCAATTATTTATATCTGATTTTATTTGCATAAGAAGTTTATATATATATATATATATATATATACATATATATATATATATGTATATATGTATATTTTGTTTATATAAATTGCTCTTCCTAAAATTCTGTGCCCCAAATTGAACACAATACTCCAGGTGTAGGATATAATCCAATGGGATACTTTATCTTTTAATGAAACCTAAATTTGCATTCAATTTTTATGGCTTCCATATCATACTACTGGCTCATATGGCACTTGAGGTCCATTAAAATCCCCTATCTTTGTCAGATGAATAGCTTTATAGCCATATGTCCCTCACTGTGTATTTGTGAGATAGATATTTAACTCAAGTTTAAAACTTTGAGTTTATTTTTACTGAATTTCATGCCTTTTTGAGTCTAGACTTTTCCTAGTTTTTGTGTGTTAGCTATCCCAATTTTGTGTCATTTGCAGATTTATGACATTTGGGTCATTTTGTGTCATTTGGGTCATGACAAAAAAATTCTGTGTCATTTGCAGTTATGGTAAAGCCTGACATAGGTACTTTTATGTAAATTATTAATAAAAATAAACTATACAGCCTCCAGATTTCTCTTGCACTCCAGACATTGATGGCTACTGAGTCATTAATGACTAACCAATTTCAAAATTATCTAGTGTTCTATGATGTAACTGACATCATTCTGTCCTTTTCATAAGAAGAGTATCAGAGATTTTGTCAAATGCTTTGCTAAAATCTGTGTAAATTTATATAGTATTCATTCTTTTACCTCAGAACACATGGCACAAATTATGGATGGCACAAAGTACTTTATAACTTTATAATAGTGGATATCATAGTCATCTATGTTTGTGTCTTGTTCTCGTAATTAGAATTTAAGCTCCATGAAGGCAAAAACTACATTTTTTTTTAAAACTCCATATCCTCCATAGGCTAGCATGGTCTTTGCATGCAGTAGGTATTTAACTAAATGAGAAATGGTGCTTGGAACTACTCTTCAAATTATCATAAGTTAAAAATAGCAAGAACAATGAGAACTCTATCAGGCTAAATAAGCCCAATCTGTATCCTCTAACTAGTTCCATCTCCCTCTTTTAAAGGCTAAAACAGCAGGCTACAGGATTTAAAAGCCTAGCCATGGGTGGCAAAAGTTAAGTTAAAACACCCACAGTTTAAGCAAGAGAGTCCTAAAACAGTTTATATTCATAGGCTATAAATTTCTTCCCTTAAGAGAATTACTGAGCTTATGCTGTCTGATAGTTCCCCACTCAATTTGAGTTTTTCTTTTTAGCATTAATGGCAAATACACAATTAATAATTAGCATATCCTAGTGAAGGATGAAATTGCAGAAGTGAGGTCAAATCAGGAACTGGCTGTGGTAGTTGGTTAGTATGGTGAATCAGCACATGCTCTCTCAAAGACAACCTCGGGTGTGGGATAAAATCTGCCAACACGCACTTGCAGGGAGCATGACAACTGCCATAACATGTTTCCTGGAGAATATTGATTTTTACTTTCACAAGACATTGGCTCCTGATTAGATGCGTTTACTCTGCTGTGTTAGACCACAAACATGAAGGGGGCATGAGAGTGACTGAAAGAACCAAGCTTTCCAGAAACAGCCTGCTCAATGAGATGGAACGTCAGCCTTTTGTAAGGTGATCACATTCAACTCACATGAAACTCCAAGAATGCCCCTACCCATCACAGATGGTTTGGTAAGATGATAAATTAATATTGTTATCAATGGGGACATGGCTTAAATGGTTAAATGGCAACCCCTTCAATGCTCACTCAAAAAAAAAAAAAAAAAAACCGGCCCTTAGTCCCCAAAGTCCATAAAGAAGATGAATGGAAAACAAAACCTTCTATCTTTTGACAGATTCCAAGATGAGTATCATTCACAAACCATTCTGCAGAAAAATAGGGGAAATTCATCTCATCTGACTTTGTATGGGACAACAGCCTATGCAAACAATGGACTCTTCCCCATGCTGTGAAATTGCTCTGAATAGCTGGTGAGTGCAGCCTCCTGTTCACTGGCTGAGTTTGTTATATCCCTTTTGTATGTACTAGCCCTGCCAAGCCCTGTTTGGTTATAAACTAAGGTGCTGAGGACAAGAGAAAGGGAAGGGAGAAAACAAATGTGTCTCTATGAAACTTGCAAATAGGGAATTGTATAATCCTGTCTACAATCTAGTGGTCTTTATCCATAGTTAATGGTCCAATATGTTTTGGGTCTACTTTAACCACTTCTTTAAATGGATAATGGACCTCCTTTGGGGGTCCCATACTATCCTGTGGTCCCATGGCCCCAGAAATTTATGGGTGGGTTTACCCCCTGCAGGGGCCTCCTTGTCCTTGGGAACTCAGGAGGTAATAAGAGGCCTCAGTGGCCATTCCCAAGGACTCCCAGGTCAACTGTCTAATCAAGCAAGGAGTACTGATTTCCTTGTTTTTGTCCCATTCTAATACATCTGAAACAAAATGGAAGTCCTCAAATGGATTTAGAAGAGGTCATTTGGTTTGCTGGGAGTAATTCTCATATTTGGGGATATGTTTTATCCCCCTTGGACAAAACTTTGAGAAGCAAAAGCCTTTTCTCATCAAATTGTGATCTGAGACCACAAGGTGCTCCCTCCCCAAAAAAACATATTCACTCCACCCTCCCACTCCCCATACAGTCTTTTCCCTGGTATATTTCATTTGATAATACTATAAATTTAGAGGCTGAAGGAACCTTAGAGGCTTTTTATCTTTAATCTTTTTAAATTTTAATTTTATTTAATATTTTCCCCAGTTACATTCAAAACAATTTTTTTTACATTTGTTTTTAAAATTTTTGAGTTCAAGGAACTCACAGTACAAAGAGCACCAGTGGAAAGAGCACCAACCCTGAACTCTGGAGGACCTGAGTTCAAATCTGATCTCAGACATTTAACACTTCCTAACTGTGTGATCTTGGGCAAGTCACATAACCCCAACAATTTCCTCAACAACAACAACAAAAAAAGAAAAAGAAAGAAGGAGGAGGAGGAGGAAGAAAAGGAGGAGGAGGAGGAAGAAAAGGAGAAGGAAGAGGAGAAGGAGCAGGAACAGGAGGAAGACCAGGAAAAGGAGGAAAAGAAGGAGGAGGAGGAGGAAGAAGAGGAGGAGGGACAGGAGGAGAGGCAGGAGGAGATGGAGGATTATGCTTCTAAAAAAAAAATTTTTTTTTGAGTTCCAGATTCTCTTCCTTATCCCCACACACAATTAAGAAACCACATGTGAAGTTATGCAAAACATTTCCACAAAAATCAAGTTGTGAAAGAAAACAGCCATTTCCCATCCTCAAGAAAAATTAAGTTAAAGAAAAAGAGAGAGAAAGAATGAAAGAATGCTTCATACTGCATTCAGACACAATCGGTTCCTTCTCTGGGTTGGATAGGATTTTTCACTATAAGTCCTTCAGAGTAGTTGTGGTCATCATGCTTCTGAGAACAGGAATGTCATTTATGGCTTACCCTCCTCATTTAAAAAATGAAACTGAATCCTCAGTGAGACTAGTGATTTAATGTGGGTCATAATTTGAATCCAGATCTTCCTAACATCAAGTTCAGTTCTCTACTTTATCACACTGCCTCTTGTAAAAATTCATGATCTGTATGTATAACTTGCCTTTTGGATTTAGATCCAAAAACTTACATGGAGAGATGTGATGTATGCCCTTCCTGAGACAGGTCCGTTGTTCCTTGTTCCTAACCCTCACTCCAATTCTAATTTCTGAAGTTTATGGGATTTGAAGAGATCTCAAGTTTTATTTTTGGCAGAAATGTGTGAAGGGGAAGGAAGTCAGGGTAAGAAAGACAATAGGAAGAAATTTATTTTTGCCTCCAAAAAGTAATGAGTTAGAAAGATGATGAATTACAATCTCAAGAGGCTGTCTTTACCATTTCTAAAATCCATCCTATTTTCTTCATTTAGGTCAAGCATTGAGGGGTATGATACTCCCCTTCCCTGACAGCCCTCCAGAAAAGGGAGTGAAGGCTGCTGGCAGCTGGCTGAAGTTAGAAAAGGGCTTTTCAACAACTTCTTCAGCTGACATACATTAATGCTAATAGGTTACTTTATAATCACTGAGAAGTCCTTTCATTGCTGACTGATAGGAAAAAAAAATTTTTTTGAGGGGGACTTATGAGGATTTGCTGGTTTTGTGGAGTATCATATTCACAAAGAGAGAAATACCTTAAGTATAAAATAGCTGTTCTAGATCACTCCTTCACTTGGAAAAGTCTAGTTCAACATTTAGGGTACTCATATTAAGAACTAAATTAGTTGGTATAATTAGCTAGAAGTTGTTCAAGAGCTGAAAGGAAGCAGAAGTGGTCACAAAATTGAAAAAGAAGTGGTCACACAGCCATGACTTGGTATGAAAAAACAAAAGACACCTAAAGTCCAAGACATTCATGATTTAAAGATATGTCAAGAAAGGGTGAGGGATCAAGGAGACACAAAGGGGGAGCTAGCTGGAAACCAAACAGTACCTTAAGCAATTAAGATCTTGGCTCCCCTTTTTCATATTTCTCCTCCCTTCCCTCTTAGAAACCTCCTACAAGTGCATTGGGAATCTACCCAGAACTTTGGGAAACTAAAATGTAGTTTCACAACAATTCTGTAAAGGAAACTGAAGAATAAAAAGGGATCCTGGGAAACAACAGGAAATATGCTTACTGGGGCCATTACAGTAGCTGACCTACCCTCTTTATAAAGGACGGGCTAGGATGACCCTTTGTGCCTCTACAGAAAACTCAGGAAGTAAAGTTATCATTCCAACAGTTTTGCCAGTGTGAATTAAGAAAAACCAAGAATTTAACCAGCAAAGAACATGCTGTCCTCATCATCATTAGTCTGTGTGAAGGAAATACTGGGGAAGCTAGAGGAGATAGGGTGGAGATTGGCTCCTCTGGCCAAGTGGGAGCTTGTGTGTGAGCCCTTGGCCTGGCTTATGTGTCTAAACTGGACTAGGCTCTCCTCAGCAAGGGGAAGCCATTCTTTTATTGGTGACTCCATTTAGGTCATACAAGAAAATTGCTAGTTCAAAATGCCATTTGGGGGAAATAAAGATTCTAATAACTACATAAGGGGGG
Source organism: Sminthopsis crassicaudata (assembly GCF_048593235.1). Taxonomy (NCBI): domain Eukaryota; kingdom Metazoa; phylum Chordata; class Mammalia; order Dasyuromorphia; family Dasyuridae; genus Sminthopsis; species Sminthopsis crassicaudata. The sequence continues at coordinate 301,307,364 of NC_133620.1, forward strand.
TCAAGTTTGGAAACAGTTTTGGCTCAGGAACAGTAAGGATTATTCTACACCAATAGGAAAGTCACAAGTTAGAATTCCTCCAATGGTCAAGACCCAGACATTTCTCCATGCTAACCATGGATGTGAGTGAAGTAAGAGCAAGGATGTGGTTCTAACACAGATATGCACTGAGCTGGGAGTCAGACTCCAATTTTGACTGCCACTTGCTGTATGATCTTAGGAAAGGCACTTGGCCTTCCTGGGGTTAGACTAAATATTCTCCTAAGGAGTGTTCCCTCTCTCACCTAAAAGGCAGGTGTCATGGAAAGCATGCTAAGCTTAGAGTTCCTAGTCAAAGGGTCTGGATTCAAATTCTCACTCTATTAGTATGAGTGAGTTGCTTAATCTCTTTGAACTTCATTTTTCTTGTTTGTGTAATGACAAGAGTTTTACCAGATAATTTCTGATGAATCTTCCAAGTCTAAATTGGTGATATTATATATTACCCTAAGATTCCATAAAGTCGGTGGCTATTTTCTCCTCAGGCCACAGCCTGGCTCCCCAAATAGTGAGGCATCCTTTTTATCAAGTCCCTCCCACTGCCTCTATTTAGAGCCAGAAGCCTGGCTCTGATTCCTGCTGTTTCTCTGCATGGATCTTCTTTAAATAAATAAGTGAATAAATAAACAAATAAGACTTCTTGGGGACACTTCAGTTCCTTCACTAAGAACTAGGAGAATCTGGTTTGTAGATTTCTTCAAATGTTAATAGAAAAGAAATCTACCCTGTACCTCATGTGCTAGTTTCATCAAATCCTCTGAGTCATTCCTTCTTGCTTCATTTTCAATGAAGAGAGAAAAAATAAACATCAGAAAGTTAATCCATTCGTGCTTGTTTCACTGAACAAAAATAGATTCTCTTGTCTCCTTTTAATATTTTGTCCTTAGAAGCAAAGATATTTGCAGATGGACCCTGCCCCCTAAAACTGGGGATCACTATACAGTGTTCACATGTAGGGACGTCTGAAGTATGTCTGCATGTATTTGGCTTTGTCTCTGACACTAAGCCTCATGAATATGACTCTTTTCTCCTGGTATGTGGCACACCTGTGCAAAGGAGAGGAAAGAAGAGTGAGATTTTAGATTGGGATCTGAAAGCTATGCACCTACAAAAAATGTGTTAAGTCTTTCTTCTCCTTTGAGACTTTTCCTACTCCCCTTCTTTGTTTCTGCTTAAGTTGGCCACACTGCCCAAAAGAACTAGTGTTAAGTCCAAAAGCAAGCAAGAAAAACAGGAGGGAGAGAAAGATGGAGGAAGGAAGGAGGAGGAAGAAGGAGAGGAAAGAGGGAAAAACAGGAGGGAGAGAAGGAAGATAAGAAGAGGGAGGGTTACAAGGAGGAGGAGAAAAAGGAGATTGAAGGATAGAAGGAGGAGAAAGAGTGAGCAAGGGGACTAGGAGGGGGGAGAGAGAGAGAGAGATGAAAGAGAAGAAGGAAAGAATAATGCAGAAAAATAATGCATAGTAGAGCCCCATGACTCCTCAAATTTTAGCAGTTCTATTGGGGAGCAGAGAAGATATCACTGAAGGTATACAGAGGTTCACCCTCTATCCCATTCACCTTTGCAGGCCTTTCTGTGAGTGATCAGTTTGTTCATATCTCTATAGTAGCCTTCCTTGCAGTAGTGACAGTGGCGTCCAGCAGTGTTGTGCCGACAGTTGAGGCACACACCCCCACTCTTGCGCCCAGATAACTTGTAGAGTTCCATGTTGAAGCGGCAGCGGCGGGCATGCAGGTTGCAATTACAGGCTGCAGGAGAAGCAGAGAGAGAAAATGTTAGTTTGGAAGCAACTTAGAGAACTTAGGGGCTGGAATGAACCCCTTCCATTTCTTTTCTTCCTTTAATCTCTATTACTTGACCAGATCTTTTTCTGTGAGGAAATCTTCATTCTTACATTGGCCACATCAGTAAATATTAATTGAGCTTCTACTGTAAGCAGGGACCCTTGGCCAGTTGTTGGAGAGAAAACAAATGACAGCCAAATTCTCCAGAGAAACTTACAGTACATGTGCCATTGAAATGGAACCGTTCAGGCCTTTCCCAGACCAATTTTACTAAATATCTATGAAGTGAGAAGAATAACAAAGACATTAACATTACTATTGGCAAATCTGAACATTGCAATGGTCCTAGAATCCACAAAATGTGAAAATAGTCAGATGAAGGCTTCTGATAAATCTTCTGAAGAGGAGAGTTAAAACAATATGGACAAGTATTGCACAGCATAAGATTGTTTATGTTTATTATTTATTAAAAATCCCTCCAAGAAGTGATGATAAATCATATTTAGACAGCATTTTAAAGTTCACAAATAAAGTCCTACAATAACATTGTGAGGCAGGAGTATATCTATATGTGTATAGCATAGGATTATACTATGTATACATATATAATTCTCTCTCTCTCTCTCTCTCTCTCTCTCTCTCTATATATATATATATATATATATATATATATATATATATACTTGGATATACAGATTACACACACACACACACACACACACACACACACACGTTTCAGACCTATGACCTTCATTAGGAAGTCCCTAGTGAGGAAATTCCCTCTATCAATGCTGATGGATACCTTCTCTTCAGTTTTTGGCTTTAGTCAGTTGCCTATTAACACAGAAAGATTAATTTATCCAAGATCAAACAATCAGTATTTGTCAAAAGCAGCATTTGAATCCATGTCCTCTTAAACTCCAAACTAAGCTCTTTCACAATATGAGTATTACTATTTCCACTTTAGAAGTCAGGAAACAGAAGCCATGGCACAAAACTAGCAATTGTGTAACCAAGTCTACTGATCCCAGGGGTTCTTTCTACTATCCCATCAGCTACACAAGGCGGGAAGGGGAAGGGGAACAAGCATTTATCAAGTGCTTTACACTTTGCCAGACATTGTAAACAAGAGTTTTTAAAATATTATCTCATTTGATACATAAGACCCTAACCATTCTTTGGAACAGCTTTAGGCTGATAAAAAAAAAATGAGACATATATACAAATTAAGTATGATACAAAGAAAGGTGATGAATGTTGTATGGCTAGTAGCTTTTAAGTAGCACTTAGAAACAAGGGTTTTCCACTTACTAGAGATTTTCATGCAAAGGCTATTGGGTGTGAAGTAGAAGGGACTCTTATTCATTACAGTTTGGGCTAAAAGGCCTCTGAGGTCCCATTCAGCTCTGAAATTCTGTGAATGAAGTCCCCTGACCCTTCTCCTAGAAGCCCAACCTCATACTTCCCCAGCTCCAAAGCTAGAAGAGGCTGGTATTTCTTTGCCATATATACCTCAGATCAACAAAGTGGTCTTTAAAAACAATTGGTCACACAAAAGACAACTAAGGAAAAGAACATCAAAAGGTCAGCTCTTTCTCTCCCCCTCCTCTTTTCTCCCCTCTCCTCAAAGCTATCAAGGGCACCTTAAAGGGGGAATTGCAAGAACCTGGTATATGGTAAAGTATTTTATGCTTGTTTTCTTTGCTCTTTATTTTATTTTCTCTACACAAATGGAAAAATGCCCTGGGTAAGGCAAACCACATCTGGACCTTTCTGCTCCACATTGAGGAGACACTCAACTCCCTGCCTGTCACCAATCTCCTTCTCCAGAGAGACACCTTAATCCTTGATTCCTTCCTGTTTATCTCCTATTTCACTTGGAGAGAAAAATATTTGGTATTTGTTTCATTATCAAATTTCAAACTGAGCGGAAAAGGCAGCTTTATTATGGCCAGGAGGTCAGGGCTCTAATCTTGCCACCTAACAAACACCCTGAGCAAGGCCAAACAAAACGGATAAAGATGACCACAGAGAAACAAGGAATCAGAATCACAGCATGGAAGGGGACTTATGGGTCATCAAGTCTAACTCTGCTCAAATAAGAAAACTGAGGTTCAATAAGTCACATAACTGTGTAGTATCAGACCATGTGAACACTGGTCTTATAAATCCAGTGTTTTAATAGACAGCTATCTTCACTGAGATTTATACTTCCCAGGAAAATCATCTAATTTAATCCTTCCTTGTTTTATATATATTGAAACTGTGTTCAATGGAAAGAATATACATACATATTGGTCAAAATCTGTATGTGGACAGAAATCTGGGTCCACAGCTGAATAGGAACAGAAAGTACTCTGAATGGCACTTGGAAAATGGTGCAATATATATATATTTTTTTTACCCTGAAAAAACAAGGTTCATCATAAAAATAAAAAAAAATTTAATTTAATTTAAAAAAACATCTTTTTAAAGTCAGTATTCTCCTAATGACTCTGAATGTTTGTTTATAAGTCTCTAAATAAGTTTGTAGGTCACCTGAAGAAAATGAATAATGATAGGAATAGATTGTATGTGAATATTCTGTAACAAGTACAATATAAAGATGCTCTTTAGAAACAGAGAAAGAGATATAAGAGAGATACTTAAGCAGTCATTCATCAAAGGAAAAATATAAAAGCATGCAAAGTAGTTAAATATAACATAGCTTGAGAGGGAAGGGAAAGAGGAGTGAACAGGAAAGGCTTCATGTGGTGCTTGTGTTGTACCTTGAAGGAAGAGAAGTATTCTATGAGCAGAAGAGAAGGTGAAAATATATTCCAGGCATGGGGATAGTTAAGTACAAAAGATACAGAGATGGAAAATGGAGTATCCTGTGAAAAACAGAAAGAGGGCTAGATTGTGGAGAACTGGAGAGAGAGTAATATACCGGGACTAAGAAAGGAGAAGATAGGATTATGAAGACTTTGAAAACTAAATAGAAGAATTTATATTTTATTCTAAGAGGCAAAAGTTGACTAAGTAGGGAAGAGATATGATCAGATCTGCCTTTCAGGAAAATCACTTTAGCAGCTGTGTGGACAATGAACTGTATTGGAGAAAGAATGAAGATCAATTAGGAGGCTATGGAAACAATCTAGAGAAGAGGTGATAAGGGCCTTAATTAAAGTAGTAATTGTTTAAGCAATCAGATGTGAGAGCTGTTGTTAGAGATATAAATGACAAGATTTTGCACTTGATTGGGTATGTGAAGATAGTATGTAGGACAAAGTTTAGGATAATAATTAGATTAAGGATCTGGGTAAAAGATAGTACCCTCAAAGAAAAAGAGAAGTTTGGAAGGAGGATGTCTGATCTGGTTTTGGTGTTTGTTTATTTGTTTCTGAAGGAAAGATAATGTGTTTTGTTTTGAACATATTGAGTTTTCAGATATCTCTAGAACAGGTTTGAAATGTTCTGTGGATGTGTAGGTAACTGGTGATACAGGTTGAAGCTGGGGGGGGGGGTGGGAGACATAGGACACAGGACAAAGATGATAATTAAACCGATGGGAGCTGACAAGGTTATAGAAGGAAAATTTAGAGAGAAAAGAGTAGGGGGCTCTGGATAGAGCTTTGGAAACATTAGGGAACATATGGATCATGAACCAGCAAAGGAAAATGAGAAGAGTAGTTGTACAGAGATGGAAAATAGAAAAGTAATATTACAAAAGCTGTAGAAGGAGAGGGTGGCCAACGGTATCAAAGGAAGTAATTAAATTAAAAAGGATGAGGAATTTTTAAAAAGATATTAGAATCGGCAATTAAAAGATAATTAGTCACTTTGGAGAGTGCAGTTTCAATTAGGTGATGAGATTACAAAGCAGATTGCAAAGAATTGTAGAATGAATGAAAAGGGGAAGTAGAAGAGTACAATCCTTTCTAGGATTTTTGTTGAGAAAAGGAGGATGTGTGTGTGTGTGTGTGTATATATATACACACACACACACACATATACATATATATGTGTGTGTGTAGGTATATTAGGATAATGAGGTCATAATAGGGTTTAAGGAAGACTTGGGCATGTGTGAATTTGGATTTGATAGGCAATTGTAGGCAATTGATAAGAACAGGTTAAAGTTCAAAAAAAGAGAGAAGAATGATTGAATTTGAAATGTACTAGGGAACTGAGAAGAAAGAGGATCAAAAGTACAATGTGACAAAAAAAAAAGGGCCACTTCATTGTTAGGAGTAAGGCACAATATCAAAGGATTTTGAGATAAAGATGAGGAGAAAAGAAGAATGTTTAATTAGATAGCCTCAATTTCCTCAGTTAAGAAGGAAGGTCTCCAGCTAAGAGGAAGGAGAAAGGAAAGGTATGGGAGGCTTGAGGAAAGAGGGTTTGGAAAAACTTTTGCTGGGTGTAAGACTGAGAATCGATTAGGAAGTAAAAGACTGCCTCATTGCATGAAGGCCCAGCTGAATTTGGAAAATATGAATTTGTAATGTATTCAATTAGCTCGATTAAGAACTTCCTCCAGCCTTGTTAAGCAAAATATATGAATAGGAGTGGAGGAGGCAAATGATGAAAGGGATGCAGGGCTGAGATTTGGCAAAAGACAAGGAATGATTGACCAAGGAAGCAAGGGAAGCAAGTGAAGAGAACTGTACAGCTGAACTGAATAACTATAGGACCAAAAAATTGAATCAGAGGAGAGGTAATAGTATTGGGGTTAGGGATATGAGGGTAGAAAGACAGAGATTGGCTTTAGAAAGTGTAAAGTGCTGAGAAAGATGAGATGATAAGCAGACTTTCTGCTTAAGTGGAATTTATGGATAATAATATTTTTAAAATATTGTATTCATACTATACTATAAATGATATTTATGAATAATAGTAAGATTCAGTGTATGACTATCCTCATGTATTGCTAAGATGGAATGAAGAAGAGGAGAGAAAAAGATCATGAGATTTTAGGAGGTAAGAATTTAGAGGTTAGGAGTCTTAAGGGTGCATCTGTTGATGTACACTGAAGTGCTCTTATATAAAGAATTGGAGGAGATGGTGATCCAGATATTAAATTTCTTGAGCAAGAAAGGAGAATGATCTGGAGACTATTAAATAAACAGTAACCCTGATCTGAATTGTGTAGAAAATGTCCTAAAATGTGAAAATTTCATTCCTGTCTTGAAATATCTCTCCTATTTTTGATGGACTTCCAAATACCTGTGAGAATGAGTTAGCAATCATATCTGCCAGTTCTTTTCATCATCTTAGGATATAACATTTGGACTTGATGACTTAAACTCATTAAGAATATCTAGATGCTTACTTATTGTTTCCTTATTTATCATCAATACAATAAAATGAAAAAAATTAATGAATGGATGAAAATTAACAACAAAAAAAGCATTTATTAAGTGGCTATTAGTGTCAAGTTCTCTGCTAAGTACTAAAAACTGGAATAGAAAAAGCAGAATAATACCTCCTCCCATTCCAATAAGGGAACAACATTTTTAAGAGGTTTTAGCTACAAGTTAGATGGAAATGTCCAAAACAGAAGTAGTGCATCTATTTTAGATGTCCCAGCCATCTTCTACTACCTTTGCCTGTAACCTAGACATCATTTTGTCTCCTTTCCATCAGAACTTTGGACTTAGCTCCTGAATTTCGGTCCTGATAATTGAGATTTTTGTCTCATCTTGTCTAGAACCAGACTTTCATGTCATGTTCTGGCCATATTCATACCATGAAATTTTCAGAAATTATTAGTTGCTGAGAATACAGAAATCAGAACCCAACTGAAAGGCCATATCTCCATTTGGTTAGCTCCCCCGAAAATGGCTAGAGCACCAGCTGATAGCAGAATTGGTAACCTGGGGGACATTACAATTCCTGGAGCCCATGATATCTGGATCCTGAGCTGATTCCATCACAGTCTGAAAGAAGTTGCTAGGGGAGATAGTGGTGGTGATTTTGATTTTGACACATCTGCCAATGTTATCTTCTAGATCTCCCTCAGGACATCTTGTTGCTTCAGCTAAGTTAAATCTGCCAATTGTGTGCCAAGAACAGTACAAAGATAAAAAGCTCCTGCCCCCAAAGAGCTTATTTCCTACTAGAATAGAGGGGAAATAGTTAAGTAAATATGAACTACAGTTATCCTTTCCACATCCCACCTTTCTCCATCATGGTTTTAATTTGTCTACAACATCATGAGTTGGCATGAGAAATTAAATGGGAATTTGGGGGAGTTTGTGGAAACTGCAAAAGCCAGCAGATCATACAGAGCCTTATGACCAGATGCTTAACCCAAATTTTACAATAAGGTACTATAAATACCCCTTAAAGAAAAAGGAAAAAAAATTTAGACTTCTCTAATACAAAGGGAGGATCAAAAAATTTTATGCAAAATTTCCAGACAGCAGGGACCCATCCCCTTAATCCCCATGTTATAGAATGGATAACTGTTTATACAAATAACTAGGAGAGGAGGAAGAACAACAACTCAGGGTAGTCAGGAAAGGTTTAGTGTAGACAATTTTCTGAAGGGAGTTTCGCATTCTGAGAGGTTGAATTCTGAGAGGAGGATAGAGAGCATTCTAGACATGAAAAACAGTGCTACACAAGAAACAGTAAGGAGATCAACTCTGGCTGGAACACAGAGAGAACACAAAGAAGCAAGTCAAGTTAGTCTAGAAAAATAGGTTGGAACAAAGTTGAAAAGGGCTTCACAAATGCCAAACAGAAGAATTTATATTTTAATGCAGAAGAAATAGCAAACTTTTGGAGCATCTTGAGCAAAGTAGTTTAATGTTCAAATTTTCATAGCTATGTGGGAGATAATTGGAGGGGGAAGAGGGAAACCTATTGGGAGGTTATTGCAGTAATTATTATGAAAGTGATTAAAGAGTCCAAGATCCCCCAAAACAATAGAGGGTCTTTGGGATAAATGAAGGAGTGCTTATGTTCCTGCAGGAAATAGGTGTGAGCTGGTATAAGAAGTGAGAGTATGCTTATATTAATCAAAATCCTCCCATGTGCCACCCAATCTCCCAGTCATTCCTGATTGGTTAATATTTTGCTGAGTAGCAGTGTTTCCTTCTCCGCCTTCTTCAAGCCTTCCTAGATATGTCCCATCCTTCCTTGTCATGCATCCCTAGTTCAAAGATGGCAGAAAACGCCTTCTATGGACTGTGTTGGTTAATAAGCAATTTACCTTTGCTAGGTCATTGACCCTGACTACTTTGAGCCAGATTGGGGGTCTGTGGTGAGACTATAGTTGAAAAGAATACAGAGCCCCGTTTCTGATTGGTTAGATCCACCTATTAAGTAACTTTGTTGATTGCTATCCTAATTCTCAGAATTCTAGCACTCTGTGGAAAACAAACTTTTTTGTTACCTCATTTTGATACCCATCTATTACAGTAATCAACATGAGAAATAATGGAGGTCTGAAAGTAGAGTAGTGACGATGAAAATGGAAGGAAGGGAAAGGATAACTGCAGGTAGAATTTGTAGTTGAAGTTGAAAGATCACACACCTGGAGTCATAGAACTTGAGTCCAAATTCTTGTTCCATTACTTACTGGCAAAGTGATAATCTTCTATAGGTCTCAGTTTTCTCATCTCTCAAGTTAGAGTTGGATTACATGATTTCTGAGGTTCCTTCCAACTTGGGCTCCTCTTATGATTGATCTATCCCTCCCGGTAGCTACAACTTCTTTATTATCTTTTGGGTTCATTTAGGAGACTAGAGACCCATGGAAAGAGTAATGGAAGGAGTTTGGAATCAAAAGATGCTTGGGTTCACTCTTCTAACATTGTGAGATGAGCAAGTCACCTAATCTCTCTGATGCTCAGCATTCACTTCTGGAAGATGAAGATGATATATATGAGTTCAATTTTACATGTTATTGTGAAAATAAAATAATGTATTTTAAGCATTTTATAAACCTTAAAATATTTCTAGATCTCATAGCATTCTAGCAATCCTATGTTCATACTTTTTGTCCTTATTTCCCTAACCTTTTGCAACTTGTCTTCAAGCCTTTGACTTAAAGTGTTTGTTTGGTTAATAATATCTTAGGTGTAATAGAGGAAAGCATTTTTCTTGGATCTCTTTTCTACTTTGGAAACTAATGACCACTTAGTTTCTCTTTCCTCAGCTTTTGCAATACTTCTCAATCTTGGGTCTCCTATTTGTCTGAGGACTTCTCAGTCTCCTTTGTTAGAGGCAAAATTTCAAAATTAAGGATGTTCTCCAAGCTGTGCCCTTGGACCTTCTTTTCTTCTCTCTTTTACTATCTGTTTTGGTGATCTCATGAACTCTTATAGCTTCCATTATCATCTCTATGGGGATGATTCCCATTTTAATAACTCTAGTCCATTCTCTTTCTCTCTCTCTCTCTCCAATTCCATATTACCAACTTACTACTGCACATCTTAAATCAGCAATAACATCTTTCATAAAATCAATCACTCTTCCTAATTTTCTATATCTCTCAAGAGCAACATCTTGTCAATCTCCCAAGTTTGAAAATTCAAAGCCATCTTTTATGCACTTTCTATCATCTTCTTAATAAATTTGGTTTCACATCTTGTTTTATCTCAAAATCATTCTTCTAATCAATTTACAAATTGAAAGTCAAAATCAGTTCCAGAAATCCAGCATCTGAAGGGAGATCATTATCTTAGCCTGGGATAACAGAAAAAAAGCCCAGAGAAAGGGCTTGGCTCCACATTTCCATAAGAAAACTACTCAAATAAACTAGAGTTTGGAGGTAAGAAAAAATAGCAAAATCAATTAAAGACCTTAGCTAATGTAATTAAAATGAGGAAAACTAAACTGTTAATATGCACAGCGAAAAAATAATTTATAAAGAAAATTATTTGAAAAAGTCTGCCCAATTACATGACAGCAAAAATTTCTTAAATGAAATAGATTAACATTTACAAAAAAGTAAAATATCCACATTAACAGAACAAGAAGCAGAGAACCTAAATAAACCAAACTGAGAAAGAGAATCTGAACAAGTTGTAAATTCTAGTATTCAAAGAAGAAAAAGTATAATTTTAAATAAATTGTTTTCAAATATAGGAGAAAATGCTGCCAAATTCCTTCTATGAGGCATTCTGGTTGTAATACTTAAAACTAGGGAGAGAGCAGTCAGAGAGAAAAAATATGGACTAATGCCAATGAAAAATACTGAAAAAAAATATTAGCAAAAATCCTAAAAGACATATTAAAAAGATTATGTAATATGATCAAATGAGATTTATGTTAGGAATATAGGGTTGCTTCAATATTAGGAAAACTATAAACATAATTGACCACATTAATAATGAAAACAAAAATTATCCTTTCATGTTAAAAACACCTGGAAACATAGGCATAATCAGACTGTTCCTTATTATAGTAAACAGCATCTAACAAAAAAGCATTAGCAAACATCTGTAAATGAAAATCAGTAGGAACTTTTTCCAGTAGGATCAGTGGTAAAATAACAAAATAGAATTTCCCTCCTATTTTAAGGTTTGTCAAACTCTCTACATATATTATCTTATTTATTTTGATTTCTCACAAAGATCCTGTGAAATAGGTGGTATTATTACCAATTAACAAAGGAGGAAATTGAGATAAAGTGATTTGCCCAGTGTTACAGAGCTTATAAATGTTGAAGGAGGAATTTGAATTAAAGTATTCCTGACTTCAAATCTAGCAATCACTATGTCAGCTGTCACTATTAGTATCAATATGATTCTGGAAATGCTAGCCATAGCAATAAGAAAAGAAAAGAAAATTTAACAAATAAGTACAAGCAGAAGACAAAATAAAATCATTATTTTTTTCAGATGATATGATTTGCTTAGAGAATCCTAAAATTTATGAGTAACATCATGAAATGAACACATAAAACAATCTTTCCATATATTTTCAACAAAACCAGGAGGAAAAGATAAAGAAATGGTAACTAAAGAATGTAACTGGGAATCTAGTGACCAAGACAGAAATAATAAATAATTATAAAATTATGACCAGAAAACACTCTTTACAAAGTAATCTTAAACAAGATTTTTTTGTTTGTTTGTTTAAGATTAAACAACTGGCTAGGAATTAACTGATTGTGATTGGCATGTGCTAATGTAATAAAATGATTTTTCTAGCAACATTACTTTATAGATTCAATGCCATACCAATCAAACCACCAAACCCATCAACCTTGTAAGGAAGGCACAATTATTATCTCCAGTTTCCAGGTGAAGAAAGGCCTTGTTTTATAGAATTAAGCAAAATTATAACAAGTCATCTGGCAGAACAAAAGTCAAGAATTGCACAGGAAATAATGGAGGGAAAGGGGAGAGAGGAGGAGAAAGAACCTACAACTACTATAAATTAAACCATGGTACAAACTATTATTTAAATAATTTTATCACACAATAAAAATTGATTATTGAAGCAGGTTAGCTACACAAGATATCAAGGGCCTCAAGAAGAGGGTAAGGATTGACTACATAGCAAAATTTTCTGGGGAAATCTGGAAAGCAGGCTGGAGAAATTAGGATTAGATACCATTCTGTATCACATACCATATTTCTAAATGGATATGTGATCCAGATATAAAAGATCATATCACATAACAAATTTAAAAGGGAATGGAAGGTACCTTTTACAGTAATGGATGGGGAAGAGTTCTTGACCAAAAAAAGGATAGAATATAAGTAGCAGGAAAAGAGCCAATGGATAAGGAAAGGTTGAATATTAGGAGGAGAGAAGAGAGAGATAGAAGGAACTCCCAAATGAGATGGGAAGAGATAGGATTGTGGTAATAAGGAGTAGGGCAATTTCATTCTCTGACACTAGAGAAAGGAAGATGAGGAGGGACAATTTAGTACTGAAATTAAGTGAAATATGGAACTGGGAAGGAAAGGGAGCTCATTACAGCTTCAATATGGAGGGCAAAGTAAGAGGTCCCAAGGGACTCTGCTGAAAGAATAGAAAAGATGGCACAAAGGAAAAAAGAGGCACAAACATTACTCATATTCATCTCTTTTCTCTTACCCTATCACCATCTACTTTCAGGTGCTTTTTCTCTCTTAAAAAGACCTTCTAGTAGATTTTCTAGTTCTAGTCTCTCTCCTCTCCAAAGAATCTCCAATCTAATGTTCTGAAAGCACAGGTCTGACCATGTCACTAGCTTGCTCCAGAATCTTTAGAAGTTCCCTATTGCCTCCAAGTTAAAATAAAAACACTTTGGCTTGGCATTATAAGTCAATTCTGGCCCAGGAAATCTTGCCATCAAACTATGTTGGAAAGAAAGAAATAAATGAGAAAGATATCTGTCCTAATCTTTTCTCTTGTTTAGTTAACCTCTCTTAGAAGAGTATCTTGCCTTTTCCTTTGCTCAAAATTTGGGGTTTTCTGTCATCTTTAAGTTCTAATAAAACTAAGCTGTTCTCAAACTCAGCTTTCCATCTCCTGCCTCAGTGTCCTTTTATGCCTTTTAAGCCTTCCAAGGCTTTTATGTACACACACACACACACACACACACACACACACACACACACACACACACACACGCTGGTTTCTTCCCCTTTCTCTCCTGGAATCCATTTCTTTTCAGTCTTGACTTCTTTTTTTCTGATTTCCTCATTGTTAGTCCCTTTTACAACTTCCTTCTCCCAATTTATGCTATTTCTACTTCTTATCAGGCTTTATCCAGTAAGAATAAGCCTTGAGAGAAAACTTTTTTTGTTTTTCTGTTTTTTTCTTTGTATGCCCAAGTGCCTATCCTAGCACATAGCTGGGTGCACAAAAAGTGTTTGTTCAATCGACTTGAATATTAAAATTGATTTGATTCACTTCCTCTAACAGTATATTTACTTATTTTTAATTCAACAAAGATCAATAGGCAAGTTAATGCTTATAGAAGGTAAAACTCTATTACTAGTATTTTTTAACTCCTCGTTGTCTCCTTTTAATCATCTCCAGAGGAAACCTCCAATAAAATAAAAAGGCCTAAAAGCAAAATAAAATTAAAAGAACAAATTTTCCTGAATCTTTATCTTTGATAAGATGGTTGATCCAAAATTAAAATGGTCAATGCATGGATCAAAGTGAAAGAAAAAAAATGTAAAACTTTTCTTTTTGAAAAGGCTTTCACTAAATCAAAAGCATCAGTCAGGGAAGCTGGGGTTTCCCTTCTAAAGCCAAGGATTGACTTTAGATTCAAGATAAATGTTATGGAGATCTGTAGTCTATGTTTATTGAATGCTTCGGGAGCATTAGGCAAGGCTGAACATAAAATAGCCTTCTGTCAACAGTGCTTGTGAGACTCCTAACAGAGCTAAGCAAACACTATAGGAACAGGTTCTTCACACCTGTGTCTGTTTGGAAAGCCAGCCCCCTTTTGTCAAGCCATTAGACAAAGAAAGCTAGAGGAACTCCTTACCCCTTTCTTCCTCCCCCTCCTCCCCAGGGTCAGATTCTCCACTTTGGATGACCAGATCTCCTGGAAGAAATACCCCTAAGGTTTGATAATGCTGCCTCTTTTGAGACAGAAAACCAAAACTTGGGAGGGTATGTGAGGCAGAAAAGGGAATATTGGATTAGACGACTCCTACTAAAGCTCTAGGGGTGACATAAAGGATAATAAAAGGATAAAGGATAATAAAAGGATATTTCTTGAGACTATAAGGTGTGGTAACATATAAGGCCAAGATTACCAAGATGAAAAGTCATTTCTGTGGCCATGCACAAGACTGGCACAAAAACAATCTAATGTCATTTCTAACTTTTTATTTCCCCTCTCTGTACTTTAGCTGGTTTTGTCCCTGGTTGGTTCAGGGCCACTGGGAAGCTACAGCAAAATGTCAAATTTGGCTATTCTTATGTCATATTTTCCATTGACTTTTTTTTTCCTGTAAACATCCTGGTTTTTTCCCCCAACCTAATCTTCTTTTTCTTGCTGCTGGCTCTCTCTAGGAGTTTGAAATAGTCTGCTCCTAACTCTTAAGATACCCATTTTTCTCTTATGAAGAATGATTAAGAGATTTCTCTTCTGAAACAAGGTCATCTACTCCCTTCTTTTTCTTCTTTCTTGTCTCCTTCTCTCCCTTTCCCTCTCCCTTTCCTAAATCTCCCTCTCTTTCTCCTTCTCTCCCTCCTTCTCCCTTTTACCTTCTTCCCCTCCCTTCCTCTCTTTCTCTCTCCTTTTCCCTTCCCCCTCCTTCCTTTTCTTCCTTCTCCCTCTCCCCCTCTTTTTTCCTTCTTCCCTCTCCCTCTTCTCCCCCTCTCCATTCCCTTTTCTCTTTCCTCTGGATGTTTGACCATTTTCATTGTAACACTTGGAGACAAACATCCCTTCTTTGTTGCCAAGTAGCATCTCTCAGGTTCTACTCTTATTTCTGTCTACTATCCAGCAGCCAGAATTACTATAAAAGATTCCCAGACTCTATATTCTCCCTTGCCAGTCTATATATGTACATAGCAGATCCATTTCGCCCTTCCATCCCGACTTTAGATTTAGACCTCAATTTTCTTGAAGTCGGGGACTATTTCATTTATTTTTAATTTTTTTCCTTCACGAGATCTGGCTGAATATAGTGCCTTGCAAGTCAGAATTAATCAAGTCTATGCACAGGATAATCTTCCTCTGACATTGCTTCATTATTCCATCTTCAATAGCTCCCCAGTGCCTGCTAAGAAAGTCCAAAGTGATTGCTTTCAGAGAACCTGGTGACAAGAAGGTACCCTGATATAAGGGTATCAAGACATTTTTAGTGTTCCTTATTCTTAAAATGTTCTCTTAGATAAGATACCTGAAGCCCTCCTGACTTCGCTTTTTCTATAAGCTTCAGGGGAATGATAACCAGCTTCTAGGACTAAGCCAAAGAAAAATATGAGCTAAATCTCTTTAGCTCAGGGAAGTTGTTTTTCTGCACCCAACCCCAATTCCCTATACTAGAAGCAGCTTTAAAAAGGCAAGGGACTTCTCTCATATCCCTACTTCCTAGAGGGAGCATAGAATGCTTCATTAAATAGACACATGGGGGCTAATTTGCCAGACAACTGAGCCGAGCTTGTCTCTCAATTCCCCAAAGTCATTCCCCAGCTATGATCTGCCACATTACTGTTATTTGGAACTAAGATGAGGTCTCTCTCTAATTGTAGGTTTACGGGTGACAGTGGGGAGATGGGTAAAGGTTAGCAGGAAGTGATGCTTAATTATTAAAGTAATTCTGTTCCTCTTACACAAATCAGGAAAACATACCCAAGAAAACACTCCCCTCCTGTTCACACAACAGAGACACCATATACATTCACCCAACTACTTTGTACATTGACTTGATTTATCTGTTTTTGAAAATAGTGGATTTCAATTCAGTGGTCAAGATTTCTTTTGTGCTGTTCAGTCACTTGTCAGTGTTGTCTTTCAAATCTGACTTCAGACAATCTCTGTCTTTCTCAGTTTCCTCTACTCAAATAGGTAAATACCTCAAAAAGTTGCTGTGAGGATAAAATGAGCTAATGTATGGAAAGCACTGAAGCATATTACTTGACACATACTAGATGCTTAATAAATGGTTCAACTCCTCCAAAACAGATGTATTTCTGACTTTAGAATCAGAACCTGGATTCAAATCTCCTTTTTTGTTACTTACTAACCATAAGGCATAATAATAATTACAACCCAAAACTGAGACAATAACAGCATTTTTAAAAGTTTGCAAAGCACTTGGATATGTTATTAGTTTCCTGATTGGCAAAAGGAAATGATTGGCCAAGATAATTTGTGTATTCCTTTTAAGCTTTAAATACTATAAATTTCCCTAAGGGTGACAACATAGAGTTTTTTTTTTTTTTTTCCAGTCATGTTCAACTCTTCATGCCCCGTGGAACATACATAGCATACAAATACTGTCCATGCAGTTTTCTTGGTAAAGATACCGGAGTTGTTTGCCATTTCTTTCTCCAATGGATTAAGGCAAACAAGGGTTAATTGACTTGCTTAGGGTCACACAGCTAATAAGTATCTGAGGTCATATTTGAACTTCTGTCTTCCTGACTCGGGACACAATGCTCTTATCTATTGAATCACACAGCTGTTTCAACTTACTGTTTAGTGCTTAGCAAAGGCAGTCTGAAATTCATGATCATAGTTAATGAGCAGGCTCAGTGACATCACAATCACTTTAAATGAATCAGATCAAAAACCTAGTTTAACTACTCTCCTATTGGTAACACCTTATAAATATAACATCTATAAACAAACACCTGCTTTTCTTCTAAGATCCTTCCTCATAAGAGTTAAGTCCCTTTAGATAGGCAGAGAAAAAGGCATAGACAACTCGGGAATTCAATCAGCATCCAAAATCCCAAGGGCTTTTCTTTAAAGAATCTCCAAAGAAGACACTTATATTAGGACAGAAAAAATGTTCCTCAGAGATGAATTCCCTGCCCTTTTCTGAGCCCAAGGAAATAATCTTGTTGGTCTGGGTATGAGTCAATGACAAAAGAAGCCTGAGCTCTTGCCCATCTGGGCTGGTTTGTCCCTAATCATTTCCCTTTCTCCATCTGTAAAATGAAAACAAAATCCAGGCCTGGGGCTATATAGACTTGTGAGAGAATGGAAAACATTCTGTTCCTTGGATTAAAGAAAAAATTTTCCTCCTTATTGTATGAAATATATTATACTCTCAACTTTTAGGATGTCCTCAGTAATCCTGAGGGAAAAGAACTCTACTATGGAAGGCTCTGTTTTGGCATAACAGCTTAACTCCTGAATCTTATACCTTCCTGTGCAAAAGTCATCAGATTACCCTCAGGAATCTCTCCATTTCACATACAAAGAAACCAGCTTAGAATTATTTTAAGGTCTAGATGGGGAGAAAAAAAGGGTGATGTGGGGTAGGGAACCAATATTTCAAGGATATTTCCACTAACACAGGTTAGGAATTATTATTTCTGATGCTAATTTAATAGAAAATTCAAGGGATCATCATACACAAAACAACTAGCTTATTAAAGTATTGTCCCCTTCTAGTACAGACACTAGAAAAATTTTTGGAAAGTTACAAAGAAGTAATAGTATGGGGGAAAAGCATCATTAAAATATTTTAAAGAATACAAAAAGCCTCTTCTTGTAATATGAACTGGATTTTATTTTGTTTTGGAAGGGGAGGGAGGACAAAAGCAACTGTCAAAAATGTGAATTCTCTAGACCCAATGGCATAGAACTACACAAAAGGTATGATATTGGGGAAACTAGGGTCAGCACCACAGCTACCAAAGTATGATTATCATTTCAGCCCTAAAATTCATCCTTTGTCAGTCCCTTCTGCTCCTTGGATTTCTCCACTTAAAGGACAGCCATCTCTTCATTTGTGACCAGACAACACTCTTTTGGGCTTCTTTATCATGCCCAAACTCCAACTATCTTCTCCCCCCAACTCCATTTCAACTTCCTTTTATGTGAATGTCCTCCTCCACCTCCTTGAGGACAAGAACTGTTTTCTTTTTACTTGGTTTTGTATAGAATGCCTGGCATATAGTACTTAATAAATGCTTAAAAATCACCTACTTCCAAAGGAGATTTGAGGTAAAAAGAAATGGAATATTCTTGGGCTGTAAGAAATTATGAATATGAAGTAAATAAAGAACATGGGAAGACCTATATGAACTAATCCATGGTGAAGTAAGCAGAACCAGAAAACAATATATATATATATATATATATATATATATATATATATATATATGTATATATATATATATTTGCTAGAGCAATTATACATGAAAAGAAGAAAAAAATAAAAGCAAACAATGAGTAATTATAATGAAAAATTTGGCTCTGAAAAAAAAAGAGAAAGTATAGTGCATATCCTTGTAGAAGTGGAGGACTATGGAAGTAAAATACCAAATACTCTGTCAGAATTTTAAACTACTTTTCCCCCTCATTTTAAAAATATTGCTATAAAGGATGACTCTCTGGGTAAAAAGCAGTGGGAGACATAATAATTACTAATAATATAATAATATTTATATAACTATTTTCAATGGGGTAAATGCTCATATGGGAAAGAAGGAACTAGTAAAATTAATCTATTTAAACTTTCCACAAGTCTTTGCAAGTTATAAGAATAATATTTTTAAATCAGAAGAATTGTGGCGATAAGAAGAAAGTAGATATGGACACTAGAGATAAACAGTGTAGAACTCTAGAACTCAATGTTAAGAATGGTCTTATTTAACATTTTTTTGTAAATAATAGAGAAAACAAGCTGAAGAAGATAATCAACAACCAGGAAAGGAAAACATTAAACTTTCTAGAAAAATGAATTGCCAAACTGATGGGGATGAACTTGTGGGGCTGTAAGAATGGGAAGAAGAATGGCAGAGAAGGTTAAAATGTAGAATCCACATTCTTATAGAAAATATTAAAAGTATTTGTTAAGAGAAGACATCTGGGCCTTAAAATCTTCAGTCAAAAAGCTCAACAAAATGTCTTTAGGAAGAAGAAAGTAAGAGAACCAAAAAGAGCAGTAACCATCTATACCAGAAATCAACCACACGAAGAAATCTTGCCAATATGTGCCAAGATTTACAATGGCTACAGATAGGACATTTTGAGTGATGCTGGCTCTTAAAAGGGATGAGGAGGTACTTATTATGGATCAATTTCAATCCCTAACATTTTATTATTCTGAGTATAAATAGCACAAAAAATAACATAGTTTTAATACCACAGTATTAAATACCAAGCAATCGCAATCCAAGCCAAGAAGACACACATCTCTTCACTTTGTTCTTTGTTACAGTTAGTATTCCTCCATTCTCCACAGATAGATATATAAAGAGCCAGGGTTTTCTTCAACTCTGCTAACTAGCTGTGGCTTGCAGGAGGCATGAGATAGCAGGTGATTAGGGTTGATTGTTTCAGCAAGTTAGTCACAAGATCTTAAGAAAGATCCTACTAAGGCCCTTCCACAGAAGTAAATAGGGATCTTTCCTAGATAAAACTTTGAAGGCATCAAAATCACTAATAGAGTTGTCTGAAACATTGAAAAGAAACATTGAAAAGGGAGAGCTAAGACAGACATGTAGATTCCTGTACTCTTTCCCTGTTAACAGGTTTAGAAAGTTTTGTCTCTAGTAAGTAATCTCATTCCCTACTCTTACAGATTTGAATTTGCTTTCTTCAAAAAAACTCTCCTAACAGACATAAATGTCTCTCACTCTGAACTATGAAATCAGCTTTCTACTACCATGAAAAGTCATGAGTTTAGCTGGCATGAACTAATTTTTTTTCTATGCCAAAGTGGAACTCTCAAACTTTTTTTTACATGTCTATGCACATGAAAAGGTGCTCTAAATCACTATTGATCAGAGAAGTACAAATTAAGATAACTTTGAGGTACCTTACTCTAAGATTGGCTAAGATGACAAGAAAAGATAATGACAAATGTTGGAGAGGATGTAGGAAAATTGGGAAACTAAAACATTGTTGGAGGAGTTATGAAATGATCCAACCATTCTGGAGAGCAATCTAGAACTATGCCCCCAAAGCTATCAAACTGTGCATATGCTTTGATCCAGCAGGTTTCTACTGGGCTTATATCCCAAGGAGATCTTAAAGAAGGGAAAGGGGCCTGTTTGTGCAAGAATGTTTGTGGCAGCTCTTTTTGTAGTGGAAAGAAAACTGGAAACGGATGCCCATCAGTTGGAGAATGGCTGAATAAGTTATGGTATGTGAATGTAATGGAATATTATTGTTCTGTAAGAAATGACCAGCAGGATAATTTCAGAAAGGCCTGGAGAGACTTACATGAACTGATGCTAAGTCAAATGAGCAGAACCAGGAGAACATCATATACAGCGAAAGCAAGATTATATGATGATCAATTCTGATGGACGTGACTCTCTTCAACATTGATATGATTCAGACCAATTCCAATGATCTTGTGATTAGGAGAACCATCCGCACCCAAAGAGAGGACTGTGGGAACTAAGTGTGGTTCACAACATAGCATCATCACTCTTTTTGTTCTTGTTTGCTTGCATTTTGTTTTCTTTCTCATTTTTTCTTTTTTGATCTGATTTTTCTTGTGCAGCATATTTGTGGAAATATGTATAGAAGAATTATATATATTTAACATATATTGGATCACTTGCCATCTAGGGGAGGAAATAAAGGAAGGAAGGGAAAAATTAGAACACAATGTTTTATAAGGGTGAATTTGAAAATTATCCATGTATATATTTTGAAAATAAAAGCTGTAATTAAAAAAAAGCATAATGTTTTTAATGCACAAAACAAAACATACTGGATTAAAAGGAAAATCAATTTATTTAAATAACAGTTATCAAAATGTTTTTAAACAAGTTCATTGGACTCCAAGTTAAGAACATCTGTCCTGAGGTGGAGCCAAGATGGCAAAGAGGACACACACATCTATCTAAGCTCTTCTTTTCCCTCAGACTACTTCTTTTATGAAAGGCCTCACAAGTAGTGGTTGATTGAAAAAAACCTATGATATTGGAAGTACAACACATTACCAACAGAAGATAGCTTCGAAATTCACAAGAAAAGGTCTGGTTTTGCTCCCGGGAGGGGACTGTTAGACCAGGTGCAGGGTCAGGAAAGTTGGCAGTGAGAACATGGAAGGCAACTATGCTGAGCAGACACGGGGGGGGGGGGGGGGGGGGGGGGGGGGGGGGAGGGGGGTGATCTCACCCAGTGGAAAATTTTCGGGGAGAACTTTACCACAGTGTGAGCTACTTTGCTCTGGCAGCAAGCCAGCAAATCAGCAGAGAAGCTATAAACACAGGAAGTAACAGGAGTCTCTCCTGACCCGGCCACACCCATACGACTCCTGGAGTGACTCAGCACACTCTCAGAGTGCAACCCTGCTGTGCAGACACAACACAGCCATTGCTGTCCCATTGCTGCTACATTGCTACTTCCTATTGTCTATAGAGCTTGGTAATACCATACTGCCCCCAAAAGCAGACCACAGTTGGTTTTTTATTTTATTTTATTTATTTCTTTTTTGTCAAAATGAGTAAAAAGTTAAAGCATGCTCTAACTATAGATAGCTTCTATACTGATAGAGAGCAGACTTCAAACCCTGAGGAAAAACAGATTGTCTCTAGATGACACCCCAAAGTGGGATATGATCTGGTGCCCACCACACAAGGCTCTCACAGAAGAAATTAAAAAGGCTCTTACAAGAGAGCTAGAAGAAGAGAGAGAAGGAAAATGGGGAAAAGAAAAGGAAGCTTAGCAAGAGAGTCTGGATAAGTCATCCTACTCATTTAAAGATATAGTGGATAAAGAAATCACCTCCCTGAAAAACAGAGTTAGTGAATTAGAAAAAGAAAATTCTAAAACAAAATAATACAAGCAGCTAGGAAAAAAACAAACAGAGGAGCCACAATAAGGATTACTCAGTATCTAGCAGCTTCCACATTAAAGGATCGAAGGGCCTGGAATCTGGTATTCTGAAAGGCTAAGGAACTTGATGTACAGCCAAGAATAACTTACCCAGCCAAAAATGAGTATTTTTTCCCATGGAAGAAGATGGACATTCAATGAAATAGGTGAATTCCATCTATTTCTGATGAAAAAGAAAGAACTAAACAAAAAGTTTGATCTTCAAATATAGGACTCAAGAGAGACATAAAAACTTAAAAAGAAATCTTGGGAACTATATTTCTGTTATAGTATACATAAAGAATACATGTATAATTTGATTTTACTATTATAATATAAAAATGAAGCTAGAGGTGGAAAGGAAATTGTACCAGAAAAAGGGAAAAATGGAGGTACTATATCTCACAAAGAGGCAAAGGAAACCTATTATATTTGAGGGAAAGAAGGGAGGGGGATGAACATAGTGTGTATTTTACTCTCATCAGAACTGGCTTAAAGAGAAAAATATTAGACATATTGATTTACAGAGAAATTTCTCCTACCTCATTGAAAAGTGAGAGGGGAAAAGTGAAAAGGGGAGGAGTAAGCTAAATAGAAAGGAATACAGAAATTGCATGGAAAAAGGTTAAGAAAAGAGGAGGGACTTTAATGTGACGTTCTTTTCTTTAAGTTGTAATCATTATCTGGGGACAGATTTCTTGGGGAGCTTCTGGAGGCAGCCTTCGCTTCAGTTCAGTTCAATAATCCCAAAATGCAGCCAGAAGTTAAAGTCCAGATCCTCTATTGTATCCTTCAAAATCTTGAAACTTTTCCTGGGGCCCAGTTGGCTTTAGTAGAGGCTTATCTCTCTCCTTGGTTCCTTGATGAGCTCTTTGTCAGAATGTCTCCAGCCAGCTTCAGTCTTTAGCTCCCTCTGAATCCAAAGCCTCCAACCAGCACGAAAGTAGATATGGGAATGAAATCTTGACCCTTCCTCCCTGAATCCTGGCTCCTTATATCCTCCCAGAGAATGGGCTTGTGGGTACTCCTCGGGCTTGTGGGAGCTCCTTAAAAGTATGCTCCCTTAAAGGTGTGAAAGGTGTGAACTCTGTACTAGAGAATTGTTAATTGCCATTCTAAATTAGATAATTATATCCATTCCAGGGACTTAGCACCTTGTAGGGATCCTAAAGAGGGAAGCTGCATGAAGCAAGAGATGCTCACAAGTTTAATAGGGGGAGGGAGATAAGGGGGAAGGAAAGGAGAAAAGCATACACTGGGGTTAACAAGATGACAGGAAATACAGAATTAGTAATTTTAACCATAAATGTGAATGGGATAAATTCCCCCATAAAGTGGAGGTGGATGACAGACTAGATTAAAGCCAGAATGCTACAATGTGTTGTTTACTGGAAACACACTTGAAGTAGGGCCATACATATAGAATAAAGGTAAAAGGCTGGAGCAGAATCTACTATGCTTCAGGTGAAATAAAAAAAGCAGAGGTAGCCATCCTGATCTTAGATCAAGCAAAAGCAAAAATTGATCTAATTAAAAGAGATAAGGAAGGGCACTATATCTTGCTAAAGGGTAGCATAGATGATAGATAATGAAACAATTATCAATACTAAACATATATGCACCAACTGTTATAGCATCTGAGGCTATGGTTAAATGACTTGCCCAGGGTCACACAGCTAGGAAGTGTTAAGTGTCTGAGACCAGATTTGAACTCAGGTCCTCCTGAATTCAAGGCTGGTGCTCTATTCACTGCACCACCTAGCTGCCCTGCATCTGAATTCGTAAAGGAGAAGTTAAGAGAGCTGCAAAAAAGATTAAAAGAATTTAAGTAATGAGGAAACCAAATTATCACTCTTTGTAGAAGATATGATGGTATAATTAGAGTACTCTGGAGATTCTATTAAAAAGCTATTAGAAATAATCCACAACTTTAGCAAAGTTGCAAGATACAAAATAAATCCACATAGATCATCAGCATTTTTATACATCACTAACAAAATCCAACAGCTAGAGATACAAAGAGAAATTCCATTTAAAGTAACTGTTGATAGTATAAAATATTTGGGAATCTATCTGCCAAGGGAAAGTCAGGAACTATAATGAGGAAAATTATACGCAGATAAAGTCAGATCTAACCAGTTGGAAAAATATTAAATGCTCTTGGATAAGTTGAGTGAATATAATAAAGATGACAATACTACCTAAACTATTCTATTTATTTAATGCTATACTGATCAGACTCCCAAAAAACTATTTTAATGATCAAGAAAAATAACAACACAATTCATCTGGAAGAATAAAAGGCCAAGACTTTCAAGGGAACTAATGAAAAAAAAAATCAAAGAAGTTGGCCTAGCTACCTGATGTAAAACTATGTTGTAAAGCAGTGGTCACTAAAACCATTGGTATTGGCTAAGAAACAGACTAGTTAATCAGTAGAATAGGTTAGGTTCACAGGACAAAATAGCCAATAACTATAATAATCTAGTGTTCATGACAAACCAAAAGACCCCAGCTTTTGAGATAAGAATTCACTGTTTGACAAAAACTGCTGGGAAAATTGAAAATTAGTATGGCAGAAACTAGGCACTGACTCACACTTAACACCGTACATACACCAAGATAAGATCAAAATGGGTTCATGAATTAGTCATAAAGAACGAGATTATAAATAAATTAGAAGAACATAGGATAGTTTACCTTTCAGACTTGTGGAGGAGGAAGGAATTTGTGAGCAAAGAAGAACTAGAGATCATTATTGATCACAAAATAGAAAATTTTAATTATATCAAATTAAAAAGCTTTTGTACAAACAAAACTAATGCAAACAAGATTAGAAGGGAAGCAATAAATTGGGAAAACATTTTTACAGTTAAAGGTTCTGATAAAGGCCTCATTTCCAAAATTGACTCTAAGAGAATTGACTCTAAATTATAAGAAATCAAGTCATTCTCCAATTGATAAATGGTAAAAAGATATGAACAGACAATTTTCAGATGATGAAATTGAAACTATTTCTACTCATATGAAAAGGTGTTCCAAATCACTATTGATCAGAGAAATGCAAATTAAGACAACTCTGACTACACACCTGTCAGATTGGCTAAGATGATAGGAAAAGATAATGATGAATGTTGGAGGGGATGTGGGAAAATTGGGACACTGATGCATTGTGGGTGGAGTTGTGAACAGATCTAACCATGCTTAAAAAGTTATCAAACTGTGTATACCCTTTGATCCAGCAGTGTTATTACTGAGCTTATATACCAAAGAGATATTAAAGAAGGGAAAGGGATCTGTATGTGCAAAAATGTTTGTGGCAGCCCTTTTCATAGTGGCTAAAAACTGGAAACTGAGTAGATGCCCATCAATTGGAGAATGGCTGAGTAAATTGTGGTATATGAATGTTATGGAATATTATTGTTCTGTGAGAAATGACCAACAGAATGAATACAGAGAGGGTTGGAGAGGCTTACATGAACTCATGCTAAGTGAAATGAGCAGAACTAGGAGATCATCATACACTTCAACAACAATACTATATGAGGATCAATTCTGACGGAAGTGGATATCTTCGTCAATGAGAAGAGCCAATTCAGTTCCAATTGATCAGTGATGAAAGAACTAGCTACACACAGAGAAAGAACACTGGAAAATGAATGTGGATTTGCTTGCCTTTTTGTTTTTCTTCTCAGGTTATTTTTACCTTTCTAAATCCGATTTTTCTTGTGCAACAAGAGAACTGTATAAATATGTACACATATTTTGTATTTAAAATATACTTTAACATGTTTAACATGTATGAGGCTGCCTGCCATCTAGGGGAGGAAGTGGAGGGAAGAGAGGGAAAAGTTGGAACAGAAGTGATTGCAAGGGACAATATTGAAAAATTACCCATGCCTATGTTCTGTCAATAAAAAACTGTTAAAAAAAGAACTATATTAAGTACTAAGTACATGTACTGAACTAGAGAACTATTTATTAATCATAGATAACCATTGTCTTATCAATTCCACTAACACTTTCTTTCAAGTGTACTTCTCCAGAGTTCTGCCCTTTATAATAACTAATTTAGATAAGACATTGTTCTGATGTCATAAAATTTATAATTTAGTAAGGTTGTAAAATGACATATCTATCAGTCCATGTATACACACACACACACACACACACACACACACACACACACACACACACACACTAGAATATACCTAAGTATAACAGGGAAGAGCAACAGAAAGTGATTACTGATTAAAATAGATCATTATTTATAGAGGAATTAGGGAATTTTTCATTGAAGAGGTAACGTGTGACTTAAGTTTTAAATGATAGAACTTCAATAGGCAGGAATAGTAGGGAGAAAGGAAGGCCTTCCCAGAATCAAGAATGACAAGGAAAAAAACCATGGGGAACAGATATCCTCAGGAGCAGCCTAGTTTGGCTGGGACATAAGAGTTTATGGAGGGTATAATATAATTACAATGAAATATGAGATGAAACTTATTCTCTCTCTTCTACAGGCTGGATACCACATGCAAACATACAGGTGGCCAAAATGGAAAAATTGCAAAGAGAAACTGTTCTACATATATCTTATATTTTGTATGTTTATTTGACAAAGAAATAATAAAAATTAGAAAGGTCAATTTAAATTTTTCTGAAAGCAATAGTCCTATTTCTGATGTACCCTCACCCAGTCATTCTCTTCAGTTTTAATCCAAGAATAAACCATTTAAACCCAGTTGTGTTGACACTTTGTTTCTCGATTACATTACGAACTGACTATAGATTTTTCTTTTTATCTTTAAAGCACCCAGTATAGTATCCCTACATACATTAGGTTCTTAATATGCTTTTGTTGAATAAATAACTTTCAAATCAATTGTTTCCAAATGGTTTCTTTCCTAATTTGATCATCTCCAAATGAAGAACTTTGAACTCAATCATCTTCTAGAACACTTCTAACCCTAAATACTATATTCCCTTGTACATGACAATTTTTCATCCAAAATTTGGAGTTCATCACTACCTAGATTCCTGTGCAAGAAAAGTACCCAGAGATTTCTCTGTAAATCTTGTCCTCAGTATTCTATAGTACTTCAGATGTGCAATCTGAGTTAACAGATTATTTCCCTTCATCCCCTGTCACATTAATGTGGCTTTGACTGTCCCCCCCAAAAAATTGCTTCCTTTATTTTGCAACAAACTTGCCATCACAATTCAGAGTTCCTGAAACTGCTGATGCCCATAGTCTTTATTTATTTATCTATCTTTCCAAGGAAAGTCCCAAACTTCAAATTTCACTTCCTGACTTCCCCATCCATTCAATTTAACCACAGTATGTCTCCCTCTCTATGCCTTGCCTGCAGCAGAGCTTCTTTGGCTATGACAAACTTCATGACCCTAGGAGAGAAGGGAGGGAAGAGGAAAGGGCAGGGGCAGGGGTTTATGTCTGGAAAACTACTTAACTAGACAAATGCAAACAAGCTGGAAAAATATGGCTCATTGGATTGGAAGTCAGAAAACCTGGGCTCTGGTGTCAACTCTGCCACTAATTTGCTATATGACTCTGACTATAGTGACTTTGAATTTCCTCTGTAAAATGAAGGTTCTACTACTGGCTCTACTACTTGCTATATACGTGATCTCAAGCCACTTTGGGGCCCCCAATTTCTTTACTTTTTCAAATGAGAGGGAAGACTATATATATGACTTCTGAAGTCATATATATATGTGTGTGTGTGTGTGTGTGTGTGTGTGTGTGTGTGTGTGTGTGTGTGTGTGGAGAGAGAGAGAGAGACTCTTAATCAGTTCATTATGGTCCATTATTATCTCTATGGTTCCTTTCAGCTTTTCTGATGATAGACAATCATCTCAACTTTTCTCTTAGGTTTAGCATTTTTATTTGACCCACCATTTCCTTCCCTGCTTGAAAAATGAAAGATCTTGATTCTGATGGGTATTTAACATTATCCTTGAAAATAATAATAGGATTTACATGAGGCTTTCTGGTTTAGAAGGCATTTTTCTCACATCAACTCTAGGTGTCATTTATCCTATTTTACAAGGGAAGAAACTGAAGATCAAGGAAATGACAGATAAGTCTCTATTAGTATGAACAATAAATCTTGGAAAGTAATCAAAAGGATTTGAATTAACAATATTTATTTTTTTCTAAATTCACAATATTTAAAATTATAATTATGTAAAATATGGTCACTGGTTCCAGCCTAATAAAAATATATCGTGCAAATTTGACCAATTAGACCACTCCATGAAATTCATTATCTGTGCTAATCAGGCCTTAACTGAAACTGGTAAAGGTTCATTCAACCCATTGGTGACATTTGGGATCTGAAC
Source organism: Sminthopsis crassicaudata (assembly GCF_048593235.1). Taxonomy (NCBI): domain Eukaryota; kingdom Metazoa; phylum Chordata; class Mammalia; order Dasyuromorphia; family Dasyuridae; genus Sminthopsis; species Sminthopsis crassicaudata. The sequence continues at coordinate 301,335,963 of NC_133620.1, forward strand.
TCGGGGCCTCATAACAACAAATCCAGAGTCCCAAATGTAAATGACTTGGGTTATAGCCATGCATCAAACTCTGATAAGAATTTGGATCCCAAGTTCTTAGATTCTTACCTCTTTTATTTAGTATTTTATTTTATTTTTCCCAGTTATACATAAAACAATTTTTCTCCCTTCTTATCCCTCCTCACCACTGAGAAGGTATATGTGAAGTTATGCAAAAAGCTTCTCAACTTTAAAGGAAAAAATCAAGCCAAAAATCCTAAAAAGAGCATCAGGTGCAAAACACTAAACTTGGCACATCCAATGAGGGAGACAGGAAGGAGAATCACAATTAGATACAGTTTTGGTCCTTCCCTAGAGAAACAAGGTTTGGGGTAAAAAATAAAAATAAAAATAAAAAAGAATGAAGTCATATAGAACATTCTATCACTCTCAAAACTTCACATACATACAAGAGGAAAGGGGAACAGAGGGAGGGAAGGGGTGAAAGAGAGACTTACACACAGAGGCAGAGGGAGACATAGAGACACATGTGTGTGTTTCACTCACATAATTATGTGGAAGTATAATAGTACGGTATTGTGGAAAGAGTATGAGCCTGAGAGTTAGGCAATTTGGGCACTATTCTTGGGCATGTCACTTATATAAGGCTCGGTTTCCTATTCTGTGAAGTGAAGAAATGAGGAAACTCATTTCTCTGAGCTTCAGTTTCTTTACTTTTAAAATAGGGCAAATGATTTAACAAGGATTTTTGAGAGAAAAATGCTTTCTAAAGTGATAAGGTGAAACTAGATTATTTCTAAGGTTCTATATAGCTTCAAAATTCTAGGATACTGCAAGTATCAGCAACCTTCTTTACAGCTTATTAGAATAAGACTTCTCCTATAAAGAGGCTACTTATCTGGTACCTATTAGAACATACCTGGGAACCCAAGGGCAGCAAAATTATAATTCATTTTTATAGCAATTTATTTACAATAATAACAATAATTCACATGTATTTTCTCCCAACAACTCCCTAAATAGACAATAAGAAAATTATTACCTCCATTTTAGAAATGAGGAAACTGAGTCTTTGGGAGATGCTCTGATTTCCTTTTGCTATGTGAGTTCCTCATGGTCACATAGCTAGTTAAGAGTCAATCCACATCTCCCAACTCCAGGTCTGTGATATCTGGCTGCCTATTATGTATCATTGAAAAAAAAGATGTTGAAAAGTTCATGCATTTTAATCAAAGTAAAGTCCATCTTCTCCCTCCAAAACTGCTTGCCCTTATCTAGTAAAGAATGCTAAAGTGCTTGGTTATGTGGTTTCCCAGATGACAAATTAGAATGAGAGATGGTATTGCTAGAAAAAGTATACTAAAAGAATGAAGTGATTGCTGACAGCATGGCATGAAGGAAAGACCATGAAACTAACAAAAGCAAACAAGAGCTGAAAAAACACAGGAATCTGGAACCCTATCTATTTTGTCTAAAGTGAGCATCACCTTGAATCATAATAAAATAACTGATGTTTACAAAGATGGAGTATTGCAAAAATTTAGAGAATGAGAAGGGTCTGGGAGACCACTTACCTAGTCAAAGGATATCCAAGTGTTTTAAATTGTGGTCTACTTGAACAAAACTGATGAAGTTCTATTATATAATTAATTACATTCAGCTTCAATTGTTAATTGCAATTAATTCAAGATTGCAAATGATCTAGGCTTTTTGGAATAACCACCAGAGGCTGTGCAACAGTACGAACAGACTGATCATTATGCCCTATTGGCCTACTAATTCCTGTGTGTCAGCTAATTAGGTTAAAAAAAAGTTTTGTTTCAAATCTCAGGAAAACTGCACTATGTAGGTAACATTTGGCTCCTGAAGCTTATACTAGATGCCTGAAACACAGTCTAATCCCCTCATTTGAAAGATGAAAAAAATAAAATACTTTGAGTTATTAAGAAAATAATATATTCTATATACTCAGTTTAAAAAGAAAAGAAGAGGAAATCTACCTCCCTCTTCTCAATAGTGAAGAGTTGTACAATTGTGGAGTGCTAGCTATATTTCAGATATGGTACTTGGAGGGCTGGATTTTGATAAGATTTTTCCTTTTTTTTTTTTTTTTTTAAACAAGAGAGGAATCACTGCAGATGTATATTAGGAAATAATTTAAATTTTGACCCTTATAAAAGACAAGCTGAATTATAAAGCAAAGGAGTATGAAATGTTCATTCTTCTAGGGAAGGACCAAAATAAAATATTAAAATAAAAAAGTTGAGAAGCTAAATCAAAATATATTGGTGTTTACAGAATAAGATTTAGAAATAATTTTTCTTCTCCAGAAAATAGTAGCCATTTCTCTAAAAGGAAAAAAAAAGTAAACATGAGAAAACTTATCCATGAGAAAACTTGCAGCCCAAAAGTACTCTTAAAAATCCAGGATCTCAGAGAGACAAATGAATAGTTTATATTAAGTGCTTACTATATGTCAAGGCTTATGTTAAGTGCTAAAGACATAAATACAAAAGGGAAAAGGTCCTTCAAGGACCTTATACTCTGATAGTGAAAGATAACCCATAAGCATAACGTCAGCCATTCAGGGGTATTTTGGTTTGAGAAATTATAGAGGAAAAGTGAATGGAGTCTGAAGGTAGTTGATCAACACGTTTGATTACACGTCCCAGAACAGGAGATAGAAAAGTGGGGCAGTCATTAAAAACGATGTCAAAAAAAAAAAAATGGCCAAGGTGGTTAGTTGGATAGGATGAGAAGAAGAATGACAGGAAAAGGAGAATCTGACCTCAGACAGTACTCCTTAGACTAGTTAGGCTAATAAAAATGGAATGCATCAAGAAGCCACAGCCTCAAATAGTGCTCATAAGTAAAATACTGAGAAAAGGAAAGAGTAAAGTGTAATTTGGCGTTAATAAGATGGCAGGAAATACAGAATTAATAGTTTTAACCATAAATGTGAATGGGGTGAACTCTCTCATAAAGCTAAGCAATTAGACTGAATCCTACAAGATGTTTATAAGAAACACATTTAAAAGCAGAGTGATACATACAGAGTAAAGATAAAAGACTGGAGCAGAATCTATTGCACTTCAGATAAAGTAAAAAAAAGCAGGGGTAGCCATCCTGATCTCAGGTCAAGCAAAAGCAAAAGTTGATCTAATTAAAAGAGATAAGGAATGAAACTATTTCTTGCTAAAGAGTACTATAGATAATAAAGCAATATTAAACATATATGCACCAAATGGTGTAGCACTTTTTTTTTTCAATTTTTTCAGATCATGATGCAATAAAAATTACATTCAATAAAAGGCTAGGGGAAAATAGATGAAAAAGTCATTGGAAACTAAATAATGTCATCCTAAAGAATGAATGGGCAAATCATAGACACAATCAATAATTTCATCCAAGAGAATGACAATAATGAGATAACATACCAAAATTTGTGAAATGCAGCCAAAGTGGTAATAAGGGGAAATTTTTTTATCTCTAGATGCTTACTTGCATAAAATAGAGAAAGATAAGATCAATGAATTGGGCTTGCAACTAAAAAAGCTAGGAAAAAAAACAAATTAAAAATCCCCAATTAAATATCAAACTTGAAATTCTAAAAATAAAAGGAGAGATCAATAAAATTAAAACTAAAAAAACCTATTGAATTATAAAACTAATAGTTGATTTTATGAAAAAAAAACCAACAAAATAGATAAACCCTTAGTTAATTTGATTAGAAAAAGGAAAGAAAAAAATCAAATTGTTAGTCTAAAAATGAAAAGGGATAACTATCCACCAATAAAGAGGAAACTAGAGCAATTATCAGGAGTTACTTTGACCAACTTTATGCCAATAAATTTGACAACCAACTGAAATGGAGGAATATCTACAAAAATATGGATTTCCCAGATTAATAAGAGAAAATAAATTACTTTAATAGTCCCATTTCAGAAAAAGAAATAGAACAAGCTATTAATCAACTCCCTGAGGAAAAAATCCCTAGGACCAGATGGATTTACATATGAATTCTACCAAAAAATTTTAAAAAACAATTAACTCTAATGCTATATAAACTATTTGAAAAAAAAAAAAAAAGGAATGAAGGACTCCTACAAATTCCTTTTATGACACAGACATGGTACTGATACCTAAACCAGATAAGATGAAAACAGAGAAAGAAAATTATAGCCCAATCTCCCTAATGAATATTGATGCAAAAATCTTAAATAAAATATTAGCCAAGAGATTACAGAAAATCATCCTCAGGATAATACACCATGACCAAGTAGGATTTATACCAGGAATGCAGGGCTGGTTCAATATTAAGTTCAATATTAGGAAAACTATTAGACTTTATCAATAACCAAAGTAACAGAACTATGTAATTATCTCAATAGTTGCAGAAAAAGCATTTGAAAAAATCTAACACCCATTCCTATTAAAAACACTTGAAAATATAGGAATAAATGGATGGATTTTCCCTTAAAATAGTCAGTAGCATCTATTCAAAACCATCTGCAAGTATCATATGTAATGGGGATAAACTGGAACCATTCCCAGTAAGATCAGAGATGAAACAAAGTTGCCCACTATCACCATTTCTATTCAATATTATATTAGAAATGCTAGTACTGGCAATAAAAAAAATTAAAAGAATTAAATTAGGTAATGAGGAAACCAAATTATCACTCTTTGCAGATGGTATGATGGTACACTTAGCGAATCCTAGAGAACCAACTAAAAAACTATTAGAAATAATCTACAACTTTAGAAAAGTTTCAGATACAAAATAAATCCATATAAATAATCAGCAGTTTTGTACAACACTAACAAAATCCAACAGCAAGAGATACAAAGAGAAATTCCATTTAACAAAAATGTTGATAGGATAAAATATTTGGGAATCTATCTGCCAAGGGAAAGTTAGGAACTATATGAGCAAAACTACAAAACACTTTCCACACACAAAGTCAGATCTAAGCAACTGGAAAAATATCAAGTGCTGTTGGATAGCATTTGAGCTCTATGTATATACATATATATATATATATATATATATATATATATATGTATGTGTGTGTGTGTGTATATATATATATATGTATATATATATATACATATTATAAGCAATATAATAAATATAATATAATTATAATTTTAAATATAATAAAGATGACAATACTACGTAAACTAATCTATTTACTTAATGCTATACCAATCAAATTCCCAAGAAACTATTTTACTGACCTAGAAAAAATAACAACAAAATTCATCTGGAAGAAAAAAAGGTCAAGAATTTCGAGAGAATTAATGAAAAGAAAAGCAAATGAAGTTGGCCTAGCTGTACATCTAAAACTATATTATAAAGCAGAGGTCATCAAAACCATTTGTTTTTGGCTAAGAAATAGAGCAGTTGATCAGTAGGATAGGTTAGGTTCTCGAACTAAATAGTCAATGACTATAGCAACCTAGTGTTTGACAAACCCAAAGACCCCAGCTTTTGGAATCATAATTCACTATTTGGAAAAAACTGCTGAGAAAATTGGAAACTAGTATGGCAAAAAGTAGGCATTGACCCACACCTAACACCGTATACCAAGATAAGGTCAAAATGGATTCATGATCTAGTCATAAAGAATGATATTAAAAACAAATTAGAAGAACATAGGATAGTTTATCTCTCAGACCTGTGGAGGAGGAAGGAATTTGTGACCATATAAAATAGATAATTTTGATTATATTAAGTTAAAATTTTTTGGATAAACAAAACTAATGCAGACAAAGTTAGAGGGGAAACAAACTGGGAAAATATTTTTACATTCAAAGGTTCTGATAAATGCCTCATTTCTAAAATATATAGAAAATTGATTCAGATTTATAATTGTTCAAGCCATTCTCCAATTGATAAATGGTCAAAGGAAATGAACAATCTTCAGATGAAGAAATTGCAACTATTTGTTGTCATATGAGAAGATGCTCCAAATCATTATTAATCAGAGAAATGCAAATTAAGATAACTCTGAGATACCACTACACACCTATCAGATTGGCTAGAATGACAGGGAAAGGTAATACAGAATGTTGGAGGGGATGTGGGAAAACTGGGACACTGATACATTGTTGGTGGAATTGTGAATGGATCCAGCCATTCTGGAGAGCGATTTGGAACTATGCTCAAAAAGTTATCAAACTGTGCATACCCTTTGACCCAGCAGTGTTTCTACTGATCTTATATCCCAAACAAATCTTAAAGGAGGGAAAGGGACCCACATGTGCAAAAAATGTTTGTGGCAGCTGTCTTTGTAGTGGCAAGAAACTGGAAACGGAGTGGATGCCCATCAATTGGAGAATAGCCGATTATGGTATGTTATGGAGTATTATTGTTCTGTAAGAAACGACCAGCAGGATGATTTCAGAGTCCTGAAGAGACTTACATGAACTGGTGCTAAGTGAAATGAGCAGAACCAGAAGATTATTATACATGGTAACAAAACTATATAATGATCAATTCTGATGGATGTGACTCTTTTCATCAATGAGATAATTCAAACCAATTCCAATTGTACCATGATAAAGAGAGAGAACAGTGGGAACTGAGTGTGGACCACAACATAGCATTTTCACTCTTTCTGTTGTTGTTTGCTTGTATTTTGTTTTCTTTCCCTATTTGTTTTTCCTTCTTGATCTGATTTTTCTTGTGCAGCAAGATAACTGTATAAATATATATAATACATATATTGGATATATCATATATTTTAACATATTTAACATGTATTGGACTACTTGCCATCTAGGGAAATAGGTGGAGGAAAGAGGGGATAATTTGGAACAGAAGGCTTTGCAAGGGTCAATGTTGAAAAATTACCCATGAATATGTTTTGTAGCAAAAAAAAAAAAAAGAAACTCCAACCTCAATTCATCCAAGGCACTTTTTGCTCAACTGAATTTATGAGGCTGGACTGAAAATCAATGAGTCTTAGATCTACTCCTTTCCCTTTCTATCAGTCTCTATACTATACTTAAGATCTCAAGAGTCAGTTACTTATTTGCAAAGTGAAAGAGAATCGACAAATTCAGGTAATTAGAAATATGAATAAAAGAAAACTAGCTAATACCAGGCTGGATCATTCCCAAGCCTTCTAATCCATCTTTAACTAAAACTCTTCAAGCCTTCATATTCTTCACTGGACCAGGAACATCTGGCTCTTCCATAGTTCCAGAAGAAAATAGTTTTGTGTGATTTAAAATACCCCATTCTCAAATTTTTGCCTCACATTCCTACTTAACCATTTTTATCTAACTTTTCTTTCAATCAATCAACAAGCTTTTATTAAATGTAGACACTTAGCAAACACTTCTAGGCACTGGCACTACAAATTTAAAAATGAGAATCTCTACTTTCTCAGGCAAATAATTATTACTAGATACTGTGTCTTTATCACCTCAAAAAATAGCATACTCAGGTATTTTGAAAATAAACAAGTTTACTAATGAGTACTAGAAGATCCTCAGTTCCTCAAAGGGGTTGGGATTGTCCAGGCCAACTATCTCATCTTATAAATGACCAAACTGAGAACACAAGACCACAATGTCTTATTTAAGCTCTTGATAAAGAAAACCGAGTGCAATTTTCAAAATCTAAAAGACAAAAACCCTAACAAATCATTGATAATTGAAAAAAAGAAAGGATAAACCATTTAAATCCCCAAAATGTATGGAACTATTAAAAAAGTTAATTAAATGTAGATTGTTTGCATATATATTATATATGCATATATATTAATTATTTTTGCAAAAAATAAAAAAGACACCTGATCAGAAGGCTTCACTTAAATCAAAAGTATTTAACCTTTTATTTTTTCATGGACCATTTTGGCAAGTCTGGTGAAGCTTTAAAACCTCTTCTCAGAATGTTTTTAAATGCAAAAAAAAAAAAAAATACATAGTATTACAAAGAAAACAAATGATATCAAAACAATGTTATCAAAATATTTTTAAATCACAAATTCACAGATCCTAGATTAAGAGTCCTTGATTATACCCTTCAACTCAATCCCAATACACAAGGCACTGCTATGGAAAGAAATGGAGTTTAGGAATATTTAAGGAAAGTAACAAAATCCAGATTGGATTTTTGGACCTAAATTGTAGTTTAGCCGGGCTAAGTGGCATAGACTCTGCTGAACACCATGGTAGTAGGAGGCTCCTTTCCCTGCCCTCACTATTTTGAGATTAGCTAATAAAAGGAGTGCTGACTGGTCTCCAGCAACTCTGCCAAGACACTTAGGTGTGTCAGATAATAAGAATAAGACCAGTTATGAGGAATTCAGGAGAAACAGAATAGTCATTATTTTATGGCAAGTGGAAAGCATGCACTTGATGTGTGAAGAGATCCCAGAATGAGAATTATAGGAGTGCTAGGGGACAGAAAATGAACTAGGAGGCCCCCTCTTACTTTTTTGATCTTCTTATTTTTTATACTCCCAGTCTTTGGAAATGATCTCTGATACAGTGACATTGCCTCTTTGCTTTTCTCAAACAAAATATTCCAACTGCCAATGTCTAGGATTTGCTGGCTATCTCTCATGTCCCTCTTCATCTCTGCCTTTAGCCACACAAACCTAGCTAACTTCAAGTCACAGCTAAAACCACACCTTCTGAAGGAAGGTTTCTCTGATCCTCCTAAATTTCTAGTACCTTCTCTTTACAGATTATCTCCAATTTGTTCTTTATAAAACCTCTTCCTATAATTGTATTCCTTATTAGGCTATGAGCTTCTTGAGAATGCAGTCATATTGTAGGCACATAATAAATATTTATTGACAAGGGACAGTGACACCTGGAATGTTTTTCTTGGTTGTCTGTGTCATAATCATGGAGAGTATGTATGTGTTTTTCATGGAGAGTCTAAGGTGTCTGTTTTCTAGTTCTATGACATATTGCTCTAGTTCCTCTCCCTCCCTTTGCTGTCTTATGGGAAGCAAGAACTAAGGAAACAGCAAAGTCAGGTTCAAACGAATACCAGTTTTTTTCTATTCTTTGAGATATGTATTCAGGGATGTTGGATTTATATAATAACATCCTGTTCCATATGGGGGTAGCTAAAATGAAATGTAAACTGTCTGATTAAACAAAAGGCACTGAATCCCACCTGAATATACAATTCTACACAGGATGGAGAAACATCACCAGCAATCACAAAAAAGTGTCCTTCACATTCCCAGCGGACCTGTGATGAGGGATAACATAAATGCTAATCTCCCCTTCTAAATTCCCACAAAATTTCACTTATACTTCTCTCAGGGCATTTGCTACACATCATCTTATAATTTTTAGTGTCTCATCTCCCCTATCAGACAGAGAGATCTTGAGGACAGGGTCAACTTTAATTCATCTTTGAATCTTTCCTAGGTCCTAGCCCAAGACTCTGCAGATAGCAAATACTCACTCTATGTTTGTAAAAAAGAATGAAATGGAGCTAAATAGTAATTAATAATTATACTTAAGCCTTTTCCCACAAGGTACCTTCAAGGTCTTTGAAATTTTACTCTTTGTCAATCAGTAATTTATTAAGCATTTACTATATGCCAGGAACTAAGTATATGAAAATAAAAACAAAACAGCCTCTATTCTCTACAAGTGTACATGTTCCCCATTTATATACATATATACAAGATAGCATGTCCACATAAATAAATACAAAACATATGCTTTCCATTTTAACAAATCCCTCTGGTCATAATCTTGTGATTGGCTTTAGAAATAAAATCTAAGCCTCCCAGATGTCAGATACTTTTAAAATTTTAGACCTACTTTAAAATCAGATACCTTAAAAGTTTTAGACCTACCTCTGATTCTCCCTATTCCTCATTCATCAAATCTTGACTGTTCTTTTTCAGCCTTCTCCATTCTTATTCCCATTACTCTAGGCCATATCTTCATCAGCTAGACTAACATCCTTATAGCTACAAATCTAGCCTCTCCTTTATCCTTTCCTACAAATTTGTCCTGCACACTGGCAGAATAATTCTTTTCAGAAGTACCACTGGGATTTTAATAACTAGTCAGTAAAGCACCACTTTGGTCAGATCATTCTAAATTTCAAATATGGGCTTGGCAACACACTGAACATAGAACTAGCTAAGTTCAGAAATGCTCATCCCCAAAAGGTTGGTTACAAGGCAATATTATATCACTATCATCATCTTCATCATCACCACCACCACCATTATCTATACTCAAAAAAATCATTTACTAAGGCCTCTGGGGTTACCTAAAAACTATCTGCCTGAGAATCATTTCAAGTGCTTTTCAATAAAATCTTCCCTAATTATTTTACTACATAATGACAACTTCTAAAAATCTTTAATATTTTCAATCTACACAAGACATCTTAGTCCCTCATGATAAACTTTTTTTCTAGAAATTATTTCATGTATATTCATGCAATTAAGAGCAAGGGATCTAGCTTATACTTCTCCATTATCACTCACAATGGTTGTTACAATGCTGAGCACACAATAGGTGCTTAATAAATAAAATTAAGTCCATATTTCTACATCAGGATTAGTTGGGAGTAGGGAGCAGTCTGAAGAAATGTGGACAAGTTAGTCAATCTTCCTAGGCTTTCACTTCCTCATCTATAAAATGATGAATTTAGGATTTATCTAGGGGGTTTAAATTAGTGTTCTTTGAGGTCACTTCCATTTCTGAGGTTATAACCTTCTTTATTTTGTTCTTTCCCGAATTCTTCTTAGGCTCCCATTTCATATGCCCACCACTATCGGCCTAGACAGATGAATATTAATTACTCTTATAATGTAGGGGACTTCAATCTCTCAACAAATCTATTTTTACTCTCTCTATATCTACTTCACCCCATACAGCCTTCTTTAGTAATCTTTCTAAACCACTACTTTCGGCATATCACTCCCCATTTTTCAATAGTTTTCCAATAGATAAAAGATCAATCAATATTTATTAACATCAATTAACAACTGTTAATCAAGTGTTATTAATAACATTTATTAAAATGGAATATAGAAAACCAAAAATGAAATAGTCCTTGCTCTTGAGATACTTTCTGTTGAGATACATTTCTTGAGATATATTCTATTCTATGGGGGGAAGAATATGTACATATATAAATAAATGCAGAATAAATACAAAAAAGTTAATTTAGTGGGGGAGAATAGCAAATGACAGAAGAATCAGGAAAAACTTCATAATAAAAACTTCATAATCTGAGATTTGATGGAAGATGTAATCTAAATTCCTTGGTATTTACAGCTTGTCACAATCTGCCTCCAATCAAGCCATTCTACTCTAATCTCTTATTCTCACTTGTCTGTTCCAGTCAATTGTATTCTCAAAAAAAAAAAAAATGCATTTTCCTGCTCTCCATTGGAAAGCCCTACTTTCCCTCCTTCTTGCTTATATGAACCTAACCTTCCATGTCCAAGCCAAATCCCATCTTTTCAGGAAACCATTCCCTGAACAGTCCCAAACAGCACTTGTGTGCGTGCACACACACACACACACACACACACACACACACACACACACACTCACTCTCTCTCTCTCTCTCTCTCTCTCTCTCTCTCTCTCTCTCTCTCTCTCTCTCTCTCTCACATACTTGTGTCTGCCCTACTCATTTGGCATTTATCAAATATAGTGTCCTGTATTGTTAGTTAGCTTTTGACATGTGTATGTCTTCTATCTCTTCAGCTAGACTATAAGCTCCTAGCTATCTTATGCTTCTTTGTATCCCTTTTCAGTGCCTGGAATGTTGTGGGGACTCAATCAACATGTGTTGAATGATTTGTGGAGACAAAAGAGAATGATAGGGCCCCAGGTGGAAGGATTCACCTCAGCCTCTACTCTGGCCTGAGTCCCCAGGGATGGGAACATATAGAAACAGAAAGGAGCAGAAGCCTAGTAGAACAGCAGCCTGGAACCCCTAGAGTTAAATCACTCAGTAAATCAGCTCACTACAGACTTTTTTCTTTCTTCTTTCTGAAGCAAAAGGTGTCCCAAGAACTTTAAAGAAAAACAGAGCATGGGAAAATTGTAGAAATATAAACAGTTTCCTAGTCTTGTATCCTCTGTCCAAATAAAAGGTCCATTTAAGATTCCCATACACAGGGATCTATCTTGCTACTAAAATTTATGCAAATTGAATTTGGAGAAAGGAATGAAACTTGGAGCAACTGCCCAAACCACTCCAGACACCAACATGGAGGAATGTCAGAATTAGGCAATGATTTTTAAAAATAATTTTAAGAAAAAGCAAACAGAATTTCACTCAAACCAGCAGGTCTTATTATGACTAAGAGAAGCATCAGGGGAGTTGATGAGAGTGAAGAGAGTATAGAAGCAGATAGGAGAAAAAAAGATCTGGATAGCTAAGAGGATGAATTAATATTTCTCATTGCTTTTTTATATTAGCTTCTCTACCAGCAGTTTTTTAAAAAAAATTTATTTTAATAGTTTTTATTTACCAGATATATGCATGGGTAATTGTACAACATTGACAATTACCAAATCTTTTGTTCTAATTTTTCCCCTCTTTCCCTCCCCAGATAGCAGGTTGACCAATACATGTTCAATATGTTTAGATATAAATTAAATACAATATATGTATACGTGTCCAAACAGTTGTTTTGCTGTACAAAAAGAATTGGACTTTGAAGTAGTGTACAATTAGCCTGTGGAGGAAATTCAAAATGCAGGTGGATAAAATTAGAGGGATTGGGAATTCTATGTAGTGGTTCATAGTCAACTCCCAGAGTTCTTTCGCTGGGTGTAGCTGGTTCAGTTCATTACTGCTCTATTGGAACTGATTTGGTTCATCTCATTGTTGAAAATGGCCACATCCATCAGAATTGATCATCATACAGTATTGTTGTTATTGAAGTATACAACGATCCTGCTCATTTCACTCAGCATCAGTTCATGTAAGTTTCTCCAGGCCTTTCTGAAATCATCCTGTTTCTACCAGTGGTTTTAATCCTTCTTGAGAATATCTCAAAGGATCAAAGAAAGAGGAAGGATCCATTTGTATAAAAACATCTATAAAATTTCTTTTAACATGGCAAAGAATTAGAAATTGAGGGAATGCTCATAAATGATGACTGAACAAGCTGTGGTATATGACTATCACTGAATATTACTGTGCTATAAGAAATAATGAAGGGGATGGTTTTGGAAAAGCTGGGGAAGACTCACCTGAACTGATGAAAAGTGAAGTAAATAAATATAAAAACAATATTGTAGAGATAATGAGCTTTGAAAGGCTAAAGAACTCTGATCAACACAATGAGACCAATCACAATCCAAAGGGCTCATGATGAAACAAAAAAAAAAAAAACTGATGGACTCAAAGTACACAGACTCCTTCCTTTCTTCCTTCCCTTTTTTCTCTTTTCTTTTCATTTCCTCCTCCTTCTTCTTTGCTTTTTTTTTTTGTCATGGCTAATGCAGGAATTTGTTTTGTATGACTATATATGTATTTGTAATGATTTTTGGTTTTCTTGTCTTCTCAATGGGTAGGGGAGAGAAAGGTGGGAGGGAAATAATTCAGAACTAAAGATAAAATAAAATTGAATTAAAAAAAATAATATCTCAGAGAATTTACTCCTTGCCTGCAGCCTAACACTTGAAGCTGGCTAGATCATTAGATCATAGATTTTGAGCCCAAACACATTCCTAATACTGGAAGTCAAATGTAGGTTGAAAGGTTAGAAACAAAAATGCCAGACTTCAAGATGGCATTCTCTCTAAAATATTACTCAAGAAACAGGCAGAGCTCCAGAGTTCTCATCTTTAGATAAGTTCACCATTTAAATATGAAATATTTGTGGAGTCTCTTTAAGAACAAACAGCTTCAGCTAAAAAGCCCTGCACTACTGGCATTAAAGACTGAGACATCAAAACCTAGAAGGAGCTACACTGGATTTACATTCAGGTAATTTACCTGAATTCAGATCCTAATTCTGCTTCTTACAGTGTGATCTCAGGCAAATCATTTAACTTTTGCTGGGCTTGGTGGACTTCTCTATTGGACTATAACATCTCTAAGGTCATTTCTGACATTCCATGTTTCTATAAAAGAAGTTAGACTCCCCCAAGATGGCTTTTAAAAAATGATCCAAGAAATAGATAGGCCAAGGCAGAACATAGAAAAACATCTAGAGCAGTGTTTCCATGCCAGAATAACAGGGAAATGGTCTTTGCCTCCAGTATTCCTCATTACTAACTACCCTACACATGCTGCTGATTTAATCTTCCTGAATCATCATCTTCATCCTTATTCTGATCAAATTTGTCTTGACTTTTCCCTTTCCTTTGGACTTCCAATGACTAAAAAAGAAAGAAAGGCTAACAACTGTGCAGCTCTGTCTTACTTAAATCCAATTTAATAAAAAAATCAAGATATCACCTTCAGGATATCATTGGTCCTTTTTGAGAATGAAGAATGAATAACAACAACAGCTCCAAAACCTACCCATTATCTTTTCTCTCCAACATGATTGGTTGTTGTCCTTTGTTCTTGAAGAGAACAAGATGACAACATTCTCAATTTATAGTGTGTCTAATTGGCTGATCAAACTGGATGCTCTACCACAGGTCATGCACAAATAGTCCATGTGAACAATTGGGGTGGAGTCTTTAAATTTGCACATCTTGCATCTCCTTTAAGCTACTTCAGTTCTGCTTTGCTCATGGAACATAGTGCCTTCTTTGATGAGAGTACACCATGCTGGGTAGTCGTATGCCAGTATGTCCCTTATCTCACAATCAATTCCAGAGTTCTTAAGAAAGACTTTGAGAGTATCTTGGTATCATTTTGTTTTCTGATCACCACATGAGCCCTGTGTGAATTCTCCATAAAGTGCCCTTTTGGCAAGCATATATTTGACATTCAAACAACATGGCCAGCCCATCAGAGTTATGTTCTTTGCAAGAGAGTTTGCATGCTTGACAATTTAGTTTAAGAAAGGACCTCATACCACATCACTTCATACTTCTCAGCTTGGCTAAGAAGATAGGAAAAGATGATAAATGTTGGAGGGGATGTGGGAAAACTGGGACATTAATGTGCTGTTGGTGGAATTGTGAAATGATCCAATCATTCTGAAGAACAATTTGAAGCTATGCCCAAAGGCCAACTGTATATAACTGTAAATAAACTCTATATAATCTTTGATTCAGCAATATCTCTATTGGGTCTGTATTCCAAAGAGAGAACAAAAGAGATAAAAGGACATGTGCAAAAATATTTGTGGTAGCCCTTTTTGGAGTGGCAAAGAACTGGAAATTGAGTGGGGAATGGCTGAATAAGTTATGATATGAATATAATGAAATCGTATATGAATTTAATGAAATATTAATATTCTGTTAGGAATGATGAGAAGACTCATATGAAATGATGCTGAGTGAAGTAAGTAGAACTCAAAAAACAGCAATAAGATTATATAATGATCAACTGTGATGGAATTGGCTTTTCTTCCAACAATGCAGTGATTCAAGGCAATTTCAATAGACTCGTGATGTAGTATCATTCGCATCTCCAGAGATATGGAGAGATTGAATATGGACCAAAGCATAGTATTTTCACCTTTGTTGTTTACTTTTAGATGAATTGCACATGTTTAACCTATATCAGATTGCTTGCTGTTTTGGGAAGGGGGAAGAGAGGAAGAAAAGGAGAAAAATTTGGAACACAAGGTTTTGCAAAGGTGAATGTTGAAAATTATCTTTGCATGTATTTGGAAAAACAAAAATTATTTAAAAAATAAATAAATTTTAAAGAGAGAGAGAGAAAGGAGCTTAGTGTCTGGCATCTTATCCTGCCAGGTAATCTTCAGAATTTTCCTGATATATTTCAAATGGAAGCAATTCTGTTACCTGGTATGGTGGTGGTAAGACTGTCCAGGTTTCATAGGCACACCAGCAATGATATCTGCACAATAGCTCTGTAGATCTTCAATTTAATATTTAGCCAAATACTTTTTCTCTCTCACACTTTTCTTTGGAGCCTCTCAAACATAGTTGACTAGTTGAGTTTCTTGACCCTTTCTGAAGACAGACTATCTTTCAAATAGATGACCACCTTCCAGGTGAAGGATCAACAATATTAAGGAGAACTTTGGCAAGAATTTTGTTAGCAATGACTAAGAAAGAGATATCCCTATGATTGTCACATGATAGTTTTTTTCCCTTTATCTTTATATATCTATATATCTTTATATATAGATGGATCATGGAGACATTCTTAAATTCCAAGTGATCACCTCCTCTTGCCATATAACCTAGAAGATATAGGTCAGATTTTATATAAGCAGTGGACCCCCCCCCACCTTATAAATCTCAGCTGAAATAGAATCAGCAAAAGGTGCTTTGCCATACAAAAGGAGCCCAATGGCATTCAAAACTCTTCTTCAGTTGGAACTTTAAATAGGAAGAAACTGTGGCTTCAGCACTGATTCAATGGTCTGTTGAGAACACTATGGAAGTATTCAGCCCATCTTTCTAGGATCATGTCCATATGATTAGTCAATGTGTCTCTATCAGCACTGAATAGGTGACATACTCCATAGGTCTTTGGCCTATAAAAAGCTTGAAGGGCTTCAGAAAAGCACTTTGGATTGTTGTCGGCCTTCTTACTGAACCAAGTATCCAGTATCTCTCCAAGCTTCACTTGAATTTTACTTTTGATAGAATTAAATACTGCTTGCTTAGAGATAAATGAAGTATCTTGCTAATACATCCTCTCTAGAGTTCTTATTTTTCATTTAGCAGCTTTTGAATGTTCTGATCCAGATAAGCGAATGCGGTGCTATCCACCACATCTCTGAAAGCTGCCCAACCCTTTTCTGTTTCATTGTTACTGTGTGTTGATTCAACTTTCCATTCTGCCCAAGGACTCCTGCCACATCTGGTAGTCTGAGCCCACTCTAGCATCAAAGTCACCCAGCATTTATAAGTGCATCTTTTTGACACACTGATGATAAAGGTCCCTAAGGCATCATAAAATGTTTCTTTGAGTCTTCCTCATGGTGGAACACAGGCCCTAATGATGGTGGCAAGATATTTTCCTACAATTAGCAATCACATTGTCATGAGCATGTCCACTCTTTTTGACAAGGCATACAAGTCTGTTGACTAGATTTAGGTTTCTGGGTTTGTTTTTGTTTGTTTTGTTTTATTTTTGCTGAGGCAATTGGGGTTAAATGACTTGCTCAGGGTCACACAGCTAGGAAGTATTAATTGAGGCCAGATTTGAACTCAGGTCCTCCTGACTTCAGGGCTGGTGCTCTATCGACTGTACCACTTAGCTGCCCTGACTAGCTTAGTTTTGATTGCAAAACCTATATCAACTTCACAGCATTCCACTTCATTATGGCCACTTCCAAAAAATATGTATCCAGCTCTGATTCAATAAGATGGCCTTCATTTGTCAGCCTTGTTTCACTCAAGGGTGCTATTTTGGATACAACACTGGCTGATTTCTCTCACAACAAGCACTGTTTGTCTTTCGGTCTACTGGATTTTATGTTATCTATAAGTATGAGCACATTCTATATACCAATGGTGAGAAGAATCATCTTTGAAGAAGTATTTGTATTTATTTGTATTTTTTTTTGGTGAAGCAATTGGGATTTTGTGACTTGCCTAGGGTCACACAGCTAGGATTTGAACAAGATTTGAACTCAGGTCCTCTTGACTTTAGGTCCAGTGCTCTATCTACTATGCCATCTAGCTAATCCATATTTGTATTTTTTTTTAGAAGATGAGATTTTAGCAGGGATTTGAAGGAATCCAGAGATAAATAGGGAGAAAGATGGCAGAGATGAGGAGGACAAGCTTTTAAGGAATAGGGGACAGTTAGAAAAAAATAATCTGGGCTGAGAGATGGAGTGTTTTGTTCACAGAACAGCAAGAAGAAGAGTATCACTGAATTGAAGAGTATGTGGTAAGAGGTAAGGTATAAGAAATCTGTAAAGGCTGAAGAGGGTAGGTTATGAAGAGCTTTGTATACCATTCAGAGGATCTGGCATTTGATCCTGTAGACGAGGGACGTGGAAACTTTTTATCTGCCAAGGGCTATTTAGATATCTATAACATCATTTGTGGGCCATACAAAATTATTGACTTGTAGTAATCAAGCGTGGGAGGTTGAAAGTACCTAGCTTTCAGCCCAAGATTGCCTGTGGCTTGCCTTAGCAAATAGTTTTGTGGGCTTTATGCAACCTGCTGGTCAGACAATCCCTAGCCCTACTGTAGATAGTGGGAAACCACTAGAATTTACTGAATAAGGGAGTGTCAGATCTATGTTTTAGGAAAATCATTTTGACAATTGAATGGAGGATGAATGGAATAGGAAGATATGCATGTCAGGTAGACCAACCAGAAAGTTCTTGCTGTACTTCAGGTATAAAAAAATGAGGGCATGCACTAAGATGGTAGTAGTCTTACAGGAGAAATCCATATTTGATAAATATGGATTCACTGGAGAGTGAGAAAGAATAGTTAGATAGACAGAAGAACTAGGAGAAAATTCCAAAACTTTAGAAGAGAATATCAAAGAGAAAAAGATTTTACAAGCAATACTATCAAATGTTTCAGAGAGGCAAAAAAGAATGAGGACTGAGAAAAGGCTATTGAATTTGTCAATTAAAATAAAATTACTTTAGAGGCAATGGTTTCAGTGAAATGATAAGGCTAGAAACTGGACTGTATTATTAAAATGTACGTGAAACAAATGTATGCTGCAAGGGTGAGTGTTTAAAACTTTGCATACATTTTGAAAAATAAAAAACTATTTTTCTAGTTTTATATATATAATTAATTTTAATATACATTTTTTATGAATTATGTTGGAAGAGAAAAATCAGAACAAAAGGGAAAAATCTCGAGAGAAAAACAAATAGAAGTAAAAGAAAAAACCGGTGAACATAGCATGTGTTAATTTATATTCAGTCTCCACAAACTCCATAATCATCTCTCTCTCTGGATGCAGATGGTGTTTTCTGTCCAATGTTTAGTGGGATTGCTTTGGATCACCAAACTACTGAGAAGAACCAAGTGTTTCAGAGTTAACCATCATACGATCTTACTGTTACTATGTAAAATATATTTCTGGTTCTGTTTCTTTCACTCAGCAACAGTTTGTGTAAATCTTTCCAGGTCTTTTTCTGAAATGAGCTTGTTCATCATTTTTTTATAGAACAATAATATTCTAATACTTTCATATACCATAACTTATTCAGTCATTCCCCAATTGATGGGCATCTATTCATTTTCCTATTCTTTGCCACCTTTTTTGGTAGAACTACTATAAACATTTTTGTACAATGTGGGTCCTTTTCCCTCCTTTATAATTTTTCTTGGGATATAGACCCAGAAGCAGCACTGCTAAATCTACAGGAAAAGTTGTTATTTTTAAAAAATAAAATTAAATGTATATGAGAGGAAAAGTGGAGGTACATGTGGAGGTACCTATTGTAGATGGCTTTCTGAAGGAGTTTAGCCACAAAGGACAGAAGAGATATGGGATAACAGTAGCGATGGAAAGATCAAGTGAGGGGTTTCTGAAGATGTGGAAAATTTGGATCTATTTGTAGGAATCCGAGAAGTAGTCTTTAGAAAGGAAGAGACTGAGAATAAATGAGAGAGTGAGGATGAACAGAGGGGATAACCTGATTGAAAAAAGAAGGGATTATCTGTACCTGTAGAGAGGTTTGCCTTGGCATACACAAGATTCTTTGTGAAAGAAAGGTGAAGGAAGTGATAATAGTAGAAGGGATCTGAATGATAGGAAATTAGGAGGAGGGGGACAAGAGCAAAATTTTCAGTGAATGGCCTCATTTTTTTTCCCATTAAAATGTAACATGTTTTAACTAAGATGAGGGAGGGGGTAAACTGTATGTAGCAATATGAACATTTTAGTTGTTTTCTTCACATAATTCTAAATTGCTCCAAAATGGTTGGACTAATTCTCTACCAACAGCCAAACAAGTTATTAAAAGAAAGTAGGAATGTTTCATTATATCTGAAGTACGTACTTATTTTGAAATTGACAATTGGGAAGACATTCACATTCTGCCATATCCTCTGGTGTTACTTTATTAAGGATTTAGAGACAGAACACTTAACTGGCTCTATGGATATTTTTAAAAAAATGTCCCTAGAGGACAGAAAAGACCACATTTATCCAAACTGTTCTTGGTGATTTTCATTCTTGTAATTTAAAGCAAACCAAGGAAGAACAGTAGAAAACAAGTAAAATTTCATCTAAAGACTTTTGGGTCCTCTCAACTATTATCAGTTAGGGAGAGGCATTCATTAGACTCAGTTAGGTAAACCTTAGCCCAAATGTATTTCTCTAATGCTACAAAGAGCTCAGTTTCAAAACCCCTTCTCTACAAGCCAGACAGGAGGCTGGTGTGATTAGTGTGCTATTGTCATCACACTGACTGGCTATGCAGAAGTAAGGGATTATTTGTTCCTTAAATGTTTGGTAGGATTTACTTGTAAAACTATCTGGACTTGGAGACTTTTCCCAGGAAAGTAAATTTATGGTTTTTTTTTTCTATTTCTCTGAGATCAGACTATTTCCTGTTTTACTCAGTTTGATATTTTATGTTTGGTAGCTCTTTGTTTCATTTAGATTTTGTTTTGTTTTGTTGACATTTAATTTTTTTATTTCCCTCTACTGTAAATTTGTTCTTTTTATTTTTAATTGTGTCAATTTGGCACTATTCTCTTTTAAGAATCAAATTAGCTATTGATTTATCAATTATTAATCTTTTTCTTTAAATTCTTGGTTTTGTTAATTATTTTTAAGTTCCCAATTTTATTATGACTTTTAAATGACACATTTTCTCTTTTGTGATTATTAATTTGTTAGTTATCTAATTTTTAAAATTGTATTCTCTTTTTGTTAAGATAAGTATTCAAAGATATATTCTCCTATATTAATAGCTTTTTATCACACAATTATTGGGGAATTCTTTCATTAATACAATTTTTAATATAATTGTTTCTATAATTTCATTTTTGAATCAGTAACTTAAGAAAAGTTGTTATAAAGAGGGAAACTGAAGCTTGGTGTAAAGAAGAAATTTGTAATAATTAAAGCAACTGAAAATAGAAAGGTCTGTCTTGGTCTGTCTTGGGAAAGCAACTTCTCTTTCTGTAAAGATTTTCAAGCAAAGTCTGAATGACCACTATTGCATATATTGTAGAAGGAATTATTGTTCAAGCATGGGCTGATCTCTAAGGACTCTTTCAGCTTTTCAATTCCTTTATTCTCTAATATCAACCAAGAAATGAATGATCAAAAAGGAGCTGATCTAGCAATAAAGCAAAAACAAGGGATAACAAACAAACTGTCCAAATGTTTTGCTGTAATCTATAAAAGGAGACTGAAGGTTTAGGGCAGGACATGTTGCAATGTGGAGATGCAGGCTGCAGTATGTACTGTTGAATAAAATATGTCCAGTGATGACATCACTGAAATATGGAAGATAAAAAATAATTCTATTGATAGGGGAACACATATATAAACACACATAAACATAAGTGAGTGTGTATGTGTATATTTATGTGTCTCCCTACCTTCTCTTCTCCAACATATTTATCATTTTCCTTCTACCAAACTGAGTCTGGGAGACTTCAAAAGTTGATTGATCTCAAGAGCAAGACAATCTTTAGATTCAAAAGTTGATTGATCTCAAGAGCAAGACAATCTTTAGATTCTGAAGTTAACCTAGACAATAGGATATATCTGACATCATCTTGAGATCACAGAATTCCCTTTAGTGGGAAGAGACCTCAAAAGTCAGTATTGTTTAATGAGAATCACAAGACTTAACAAGTATAGGGAGACTCTGTGCTACATCTAAGTTAGAGACCTCAGGAAGACTGAAGATCTCTATGTGACTTAGCTGTTTTGTACCATTTAGCAGCACAATACCAATCTACTATTTATCTCTTCTTTGTCATTAATGGATGACCTTTGTTCTAGGGCCACATGCCTCAATAGCATTAGTTCTTGAAGAACTAGAAGATTTTTCCTCCTCAGAGGGTATATAGCTCCATCTTTTATGAAAGCATCTCATACCCATTTTGTATAACTTGAAACTCTGAGAGTTTCTTTCCTTTTTGTAACATTTGTCTACTCTCCAACCTCCTGGAACAGGTTGGACTTCCCTGTTATCTTTTCAGATATTTTTTCATGTTTATTTTCTCTTTGAAGCACATCTTTTAAGAATTAAACAATGTTTGTAGAAATAAAGAAACCTAAAAATAATTGGAGAAATAATTCATGTTTCTAGCTTGAATGTGGTACAATCTAAAAATAACCTACATATTAAGTATTATGGCAAATGATCTAGGGCATATCTTATAAAATCAGATAAAATAAGAAATAACATGTGAAGGAATAAAAGGTCAAAAATTTCTAAGGAAAGATGAGGGAAAGGTACTGAAATAGCCCTAGTATTATCAGATTAAAAATTATATTATGAAACAATAATTATCAAAATTATTTGTTAATGATTAAAAATGGAAAAGTAGATCATACATGTATAGGTGAAAAGGATCTCACAGAGACTGTGTAGTCTAAGCCCCTCACTTTGCAGGTTAGAAAACTGAGGTCAAGGGAGGTTAAGTGACTTTTATGCCTAAAGTAGGATCTAAGTCCAGTTCTTCTAATTCTAAACCTGTACCAATCTATTTCTCTCCATGGAGAATAAACAAGACCTAGAAGCAAATAACTGCATAACAGTCAACTATTTGGAAAATTATTGGGGAAAGAAATTCTTTATTCCACAGAATTTAATGAAAATAGAGTTTTAAACCAATACCTCACATTATATACTACAATAACTTTCCAGTGTGTGTGTGTGTGTGTGTGTGTGTGTGTGTGTCTGTGTATGTGTGTGTGTGTGTATGAAAGGCCATATAAGTTGTTCCCCCCGTCCCTGAGGCTGGGGTTAAGTGACTTACCCAGGGTCACACAGCTAGGAAGTGTTAAGTGTTTGAGACCAGATTTGAACTCGGGTCCTCCTGAATTCAAGGCTGGTGCTCTATCCACTGCGCCACCTAGCTGCCCCAAGGCCATATAGGTTAAAAAAAAAAAGATAACTGTAGGTTACATATTTCACAAATATGGTCAGGGTAAGAATTCATAACTATTTTTAAGAAAAAAGAATATTTAATTCTCTCTGACAAATTGTATAGAGGAATTTTTCTAGCCTTTTCACATTCTTCTTTAGAAGTGGTAACAACCTGAACATTTTGTGTAGACAATGATTACCATTATCATTGGAAATGGTCTCTAAGAACCCTCACAGTATCAAAGCCTTAAGAGTCTTGTAACTTATGCTTTATATTCCTCCCTTTCCTGTTAAATTTTGTTCTTTTATTGTTCATTAAACCCTCTACCACAGCCCAGGAATAAAAAGAAAAAGCAAGATAGACTAGTTTGTTCTTGGGAAGTGATTCTGCTGGGAGTGAGATTCTTTTATTGCAAGAAGTTCACACTATTATGGGCCATCTGTTGAGCATGTAAATAGCTTAGGAAGCCAATAAATTAGAGTTATTATTAACTTTAAATGAATAGGGAGGACTAAATGGTCTCTAAAATCCCTTCCTATTTGAACATTCTATAACTTCTTTGATACTATAAAACCTAGACTGGATTTCTACTGCATTAAATCTAAACTCTTCAATGCTGTATTTATAGCTATCTCCTGATCCCATTTAATCTAACATTTCCTATTATTCTAGTCACAAGAGTTACTTTGTTGGTCCCTTCCTCAACATCTTCTTGCACATTGGCACACACATATTTTTCATTTCTGTCTCTGCCCTTCTGCTGATACTGATTCTCTATCTATCTATTCCTTTTTAAGATTCAGATACAAATCTTGATTCCTCTATGAAATATTCCTTGATAACTCCCAAACACTGATTTCTCCCTTCTCCAATTACTAACATGCCTGTTTATACCACACAGTTAATACTAGATTCTCTAACTATGGCTATATGTCTTTCTCAGGTTCAACAAATCCAATCTACTTCAATACACTAAACAACTAGATCATAAATTCCTTGGGGAAAGATTCCTAATATTTATTTTTGCCTCATCCTATTTCCTTCCCTAGAAAGGCAGAAATGAAAGAAATACTTTTAAAATAGGAGTTCTTAACAGAGGGGATCCAAAGGTAGATTTAAGGAGGCCCATGAACTTGGATAAGAGAATAAATCACACCTTTGCTTTCACAAAACTTTGATTGTGAAAGTTTTGAAAAAGTTTTTAAAGTTTTGATCATATACTTAATTTTATAATTTAAAAACATTATTCTGAGAAGAGATCTAGAAACTTCATCAAAAGTGCCTATCACACACAAAAAAGTTTCAGAACTAATGTTCTAGTCTAATCCCCGGGTTTTATTCATGAGAAAAATGAGGTTCAATGAGGTGAAATGTCTTACCTGAGCTAACTCATAATAACTTACCTGAGCTATCATAATAATTATGATAATAATGTATCATAATTATCAGTTATTAATAACTTAGATTTATATGGTGTATGACAAAGTACTTTCCGCATGGCAAACCTATGAGATTGACTGAACAAGCCCTACTGTTCATTCCCATTTAATTTATGGGAAAAATGAATTCCTAGAGAAAGTAAGTGATTGATCCAATATTCCCACAGATAGTGGGAGAGCAGAGAATTGACACCAGGCTTTCTTGCTTCTAAATTCAGTGCTCTTTTTCACTATAGTTCTAAACTAGCAAGAACTGACTCAGATGAAATATTAACAATCAGTCACCAAGTATACCACATCCTCTTCATTTAAGTTAACCTTGAATGATATGGGTTTCTCAATTCTCTGTAACTCTGTGTCCCAGACTGTCAAAGGGGATCCAAAAAAAGAAGTCACAGCCACAAAGAAATAATGAGTATTTATGACAGTTACTGAGTCTCCCATGAGGAAGGTCCCTTCATGGATGTTTATCCTATCCTATTCCATAGGATGAGAAAGTGTAGGCGGGCAGATAGTGCCCATACCATCTAAGTAGGGAAGTAATATGCTCACAGGAGCTGAAGAATCAAAAAGTACAGCCAGGCAACAATCCCTGGAAGGGTAGGACCAGAAGATTGTGTTTTTGCCAGATCCAAGAATAATAAACTAATTTTCCTGAGGCTGAAGTCCAATTTTTATTAGACCAAATCAATTAGCTCATTGTAAACAATTAGTTTCTCCATTTGGTCTCCCTTGGGACCACTGGACCTCACCATTAGGAGATTTGGACTGCCTCTAAACCCTGATTGAGATTGGCTGAATTAGGTTTTGGAATAATGAAAGTTTTACATTGGTCTTCCTTGGGCTGGGTTGTGCTAAAGGTGTGGTCAACTGGCTAACTAAGGGCTCTCAATTTTTAAGATGTGGGGAAGGATTTATTTAGTTTTCTAAACCAAAAGCATTATTAAATGTTCTTGCATCACACAGATAGTTCTGTAGCAGTCATTCACTTTGGCACTAACAAAAAAAAATAGAGCAGGAAGACTACTTAAGGATCTTCTAGATGGCATAGTAGATTAAGTGCTAGGCTTGAAATCAGAAAAATCTGAGTTCAAATTCTACTCTTAACACTTATTAGCTGGAAAACCCTAATCGTGTCACTTATTCATTTCCTCATGTATAAAACAGAAATAACAATGAATATCAGGAAGGCAGAGCTGATTATTAAAAATAATCCCTACCTAATAAAGTTATTGTGAGGCTCAAATAGTATAACATATGTAAAGTGCTCTGCAAACCTTAAAACTGTTATCTAGTCTTAATGATTTTTATAGAAGAGAAAACTGTAGCTCACAAAAGCTTAGTGACTTGTACAATGTCCCACTGTAACTTTTCTTACTATGAGATTTCATCAAATGTCTTTCTTTTAACTATCTTTATCTTCTAGATAACTAATAAAATTAGTGGGGGAAAATTACTAAAAATTAGCAGGTGGAATTACTAATAATTAGTGAAGTTCTACCTCACATCAATCACACTAACAAACCTGGCAAATAGGACAGAAAAATCAAATCATAATTATTAGAGGGGCTATAGGAAAATAGTCACACTCGTGCATGACTGGGAAAATTGGGAATTGAATCAGCTAAAACTGTCATTACACTGTTATATATCTTTTGATCCAGTGATATTTCTAGTAGCCCTATAACCCAAAGATATCCAAGAAAGAAGACAAAGATTCATAACTACAAAAATATTTAGAGCTGTGCTTTTTCATAGTATTGGAAGCTGAAAGGGGATAATCAGCTCCTGAGAAATGGCTCATAAATAGGGTACATCAATATTATCAAATATCATTGGGCCATAAGAAATCATAAAGTAAACAGTTTCAGAAAGAATGGAAAAGCCCTGTATGAATTGATAGAATGAACAGGACCAGGAGAACTACATACACATACATACATATATTTATGTCTTTGCATATATGTGTGTAAATGACAATATCATAAAGAAAAACAATTTGATAGACAATAGATTTCTGAGCAATGCAATGACAAACTTCAAAGACTGAAGTGGAAGAAAGCCACCCATCTCCGGACAGATGATAGACTTAAATGCAGAATGAGACATGCATTTTTGAATATGGACAATAAAAGAATTCGCTCCTTTTAATTGCATATTTGCTCTGATGGTTTCATCATCATTATTTGTTTTTGGTTTTTGTTCAGTGGGTAGTGGGAAAAGAGAAAATAAATACTTCTTCATTTTAAAAAATATGATAAACTTAAATACTTTAGAAAACTGATTAGATTAGAGATGATATGAGCTATGAGTGGATGTGGACCCACTCAGTATCTTTAAACTGAGGCATCTCTTCTGAGGGTCACAAGTGTCACAAGGATGCTCTGTTGTTTGTTATTTAATCTTTTTCAGTCATGTCCAACCCTCCATGACCCGATTTAGGATTTTCTTGGCAGAGATAATGAAGTAGTTTGACATTTCCCTTGCAGGCTTATTTTACATTTTAAGAAACTGAGGCAAACGGGGTTAAGTGACTTACCCAAGGTCAAACAATTAGGAAATGTATGAAGTCAGATTTGAACTCTAGAGATAAATCTCCCTGACTCCAGGCCAGATACTCTATTCTCTGGAGTCTAGCTGCAACTTAGATGTCTCAAAGCTAAGCATTTTGTATTTTGAGTTTGTGTAAGAGTATTCTGAATCCAATATACCCTTCTCTTCTATCACCTATGTAATACATACACATGACAATGTCATGCCAAACTGAGAACAAATCTAAGACTCCTGCCTCTTTCCACAAATGCTTTTTTTGCACAGCTATTGTTATATACTATTTCCCCATTTATATTATAAATTTCTAAAGAGTTGGGACTGAATTTTGTAGCTCTTTTGTATCTCTCTCAGGACAAATGAGGTATATTCAGTAAATGCTGGTATCCTCTCACCATCCAATGTAATGATGTAATGGAAAGAGCATAATACAATAAATTCTGTTTGATTTCAGCTGTATACTTTCCATAGAATCTCTCTGCTTTCTTGTTGAATTTGGCGTTTCTTTCATTGATGTAGTCAATATCAGAATCATCGTTATAAGGATGTCTCCGACGGTATTTTTCTCGTTTCTCAATTTGTTTGTCTAGATCTATAACCATCCTATCAATTTCTTCTGTAGAAGGTACATGTGTTCCATGAAGTCAGGAAACCTGATTTAACGTGTGATGTTGGACAAGTTATTTCCTCTCTCTAAATTTCATCTACCCTCACGTGCCTTAGAGGAGGCATAAACACAAGTTCCCCTTCAGCACTGAAACTTATGAAAGGTTATTTTAGAGGACTGTTCTTTTTCTGGAATGCCTGATGAAGATAAATGTCAAGTTCTATTGGCTTTAGTACACAATTCATCTTTTCTTTATTTGCTTGTTCCTTAATCCCTAGGAATCCATTATTTGTAACCATTCTCAATATCAATCAAATATTTTCCAGGCAATAATGAACACATAGGAAACAGCCAACCCATAGCTTTAAGAGTTAAATGTTTTTCCTCCCAGGCCAGGAATACAATGGGAAGAGCACTATCTCTGGAGTCATAGAAACTAGGTTCCTTTTATTCTTTGGGTTCAAATCCCTATTCTGACACTCAGTGCTAATAAAAATTCAGGCAAGTGCCTGAATATCTTCATGTATAAAATGAATGAACTAGATGGACTCTGTTTATGATCCATACCTAGGACTGGCTTCATACCTTTCTATTTAAGTAAATAAAAAATGGAAGATGGTATCTTCCTCCTCAACCCACACTAAACACAGAAACTGATCCCTAGAGACAGTTCTAATAACAGGGCAGAAGATGAGAAAACTTGTTTCTGCCATCAGGGAGCTTTTCCCAGAAGCCTGGAGTAACCTCCATAACACTTGGATAAACTTTTGTGTGCATTCTGAATACTGGAAACAATTTTATCCCTAAGCCAAAATAATTGGAAAATTTCTCAACAAATTCATTCCTCAAGACACATGATTCTGCTGGAGATTTATATTAGCAACCAAGCCAGGGCAAGCCTGAGTCACAGAGTATCTGCCTCCATTACTATCCGGGCTTGTTGAGGGATGCAGACTAACAAGACCTGGAGCCAGAAACTACAGCCGCTTGTTGTACTGCCTCTTTTCCATCTGGACCAACTACCATTATGCCTATGAATGGCACTCTGAGCAGCTCTGCCTTCCTAATATCTTCCTCAAAGAATGTTGAAGAAGGGAAGATACAGCAATTCTCAATTTACTATCTTAACAATGTACTCTGTGTCCTACAATCATAACTGCATAATCACAGGTTTTGCTTACCTTGTTTCCTGGAACACTTGAATTCTTCAGGAATTTGATAGGGGAGTATATGGGAAACGTTGCTAGTGGAATTGTGATTTAGTGCTTTTTTTGGAAAATGGCTACCTGATTTTCATATTTTGAGTTTATGTGAGAAAGTTCTGAATCAATATACCTAATTACATTTTCATCTTTATCCTGTAAATAGTACATTTGTTCCTAACTAGAATTAAGGACTCACCAACAGCCAATAAGAAAAGTGTTTCTACCTCAGGGAAGAGATGTATAATTTCATTCATTTTGCATGAATAAGGAAAAAAGAAAAACAACAGATTTTATTTAAACCCCTCTACTCTCAGTTCTAATCCTAGAATCCTAAAATTGCAGCACTAGAAAGGACCTAAGATCATCCCAGCAACATTATCTTGCAAAGCAAGCAAATAAGACCATAGAAGGAAAATGACTTAAGTAAATTAACATTTATGCTTAGTATGCATAGTATCTGAGCTAGTTCTAGAAGCTAGATGTCCTAATTAATTTCAAGCGCAAGTAATCTATCCAAATGCAAAGAAATAGGAAAGAAAGTCAACTAACAGCATGGCTGAAGAATCATGTCACTTCTTTTTCTTTTTGCTTGCTCTATAAAAGATAAGTGGGGCTGCTGTGCTCCAAAGTCCCTTTAGTGTTACAGTTCTAAAGATCTAGAATTAGAGCTAAAAAGTGGAGAAGTTTAAATGTACTGTTTTTCTTTTACCTTATAGGTAAATGTAAAATGAAAGCGATCATACATTTTCCATGAGATGGAAACACTTTTATTGCTGGCAGCTAGTGGGTCCTTAATTCTACTTAGAAACAAATGTACTGTTACAGGGAATAAATAGTGTTAAAAATACCAACACTACTAATAACAGAGAGGCTGGATGTAGCCAAATGATGGAGATTTTAAAATATCAGGCTGAGGAGCATTATATATTATAGACAACAGAAAGTCATGTGAATATTAGCTCATATTTGTTTAAATAAATAAAATAAAAATATTATACATAAATAAATAAATTATATTAAAGTTTTATTGATTTATATCACAATTATCTCTGTATATACCTTACCTAGTCAGCCTTCTCTCATAATAAAGGAAAAAAATTAAGGTAAATCAACCAATATAGGAAATAGCAGACTAAAGGAGAGAGACTGGAAATGGGCGTGACTAGGCAGGAAAGCAGATAAGGAAATTTTTAAGAGGACATTAAGCCAGGTAAGAAATTATCATTGAAATAACAGTGTGCATGGAGAGGGGGATATTGCTATAAGAGACATGGGGAAATTAGAGTTGATAGGATTTAGTAACTAACTTTATGCAATGAATAAAGGAGTCAGAATCATACAAGATTTTGTAGCCAATAAAATAAAGAAGCACAGAAATTGGAATATAATATTTCAGAAAGCAAATGATCTAGAATAACTTATATCCAAGAAAAACAGAGTATAATGTAAGGGCACTTTAAATGGGTGGCGCCACAGTGCAACGGGAGATTGAGTGCCCCCAGGAAGTATTCTCTGTGAATATTAGGTGGGATCTTGGCCACATTGAGATAGCTTCATAATGGGTGACGACTCTCGATGATTGGCTGTGTGTGTGACCTCACAGGCCCTTTATAAGCCCACTGCAGACAGCAGTCGCTCTCTTTAACCTGGCTCCCTAACCTGGGTGGCTAAGCCGAGATAGATAGCCCAGAGAGGTAAGGATTTTGGTAGTGAACACGTGGGTCTTCTGACCAGGTGTTCACTAGGGAATCAACAAGTCAGGGCATCAAGTCAGGGCATTATATGAGTAGGTATAATAAAGGCTTTTAAGATTACACGTGGCTGTTCTTGATCACGCTACCGGTTATTAAGCTATAGATTCAAGAGATCATGGCCAGAGACCTTTGAAGGCCTTAGAGAAGGCAAGCCGGGTAGTTGACACTGCAAAGGTCAGTGGTCAAAGGTACTCTGCTGGGCCTAGGACAGCCTGGTAATAGTAACTACCAGGAAGGCATATTACAGTATAATCCTAAAACATGAGCTTTAATGAAATAGAGAACTTCTTAACATATATCATAAGAAGACTAGAATCATGTGTAGATTTTAAATACATACACAGGAGTCAAAAGAAGTATAAAAAAGCAAGTATGAGTGAGTAGTCAGAAGGTATTAAACAAGTAAAATATGTTGATATTCTAATACTGGATGATGACCCATGAATTTCCTTTTAATTCTATTGTCATGAATGGTCATAGAGAGAGTCTAATTAAAAAGGAAGCCTGGCAGCTTTTGATGCTTTTAACAGAAAAGTGTAAAAGGAAGAGAAGAGGAATACATTGGAGGGGAGAAGAGAAATGGAAAAGGGAAAAAAGGAAAACATTATTTCACATAATCAGAAAGTACAAGTATAAGTTTATATAACAAGGAAAGAAGAATGGAGGGGAGGGGAGATTAACAACACCTGAATCTCACTTTCATCAATAAGAGAGGAAAATATATCAATGAATTGGGGATGCAACTAAAAATATCTAGAGAATCAGCAAATTAAAAATCTTCATTTAAACACCTCCAAAAATTCTGAAAGTCAAGAGATAAACAAAATGATAAAAAATTAATAAATATATAAAACTAAATTTTGGCTTAAAAAAAAAGACAAAATCAACAAAGTATTAGTTATTTTGACTTTAAAAAGAAAGATGAGAATAAAGTTACCAGTATGAAAATGAAAAAAGGTGAATATACAACCAATGAAGAATATATTTTAAAAAATTAGGAACCATTTTTCCCAATTATGTATCAATGAAACTGATAATATAAATGAAATGGATGAATATTTATAAAATTATAAAATGTCCAGTCTGAGAGAACAGGAAATAAAAGCCTTAAATAACCCTGTCTTAGAAAAAGAAATTGAACAAACCATAAATGAGATCTCAAAGAGAGAAAAAAAACAGAAGCAAATGGATTTATAAGTGAATTCTATCAAACATTTAAAGGATAATTAATCCCAATACTATAGAAACCATTTCTTAAGTAGGAAAAAAAAAGTGATTTGACAAATTTATTCATGATACAAATCAGAGTCTTCATACCTAAGTAAGCAAAGTCAACACAGAGAAAGGAAATTATAGAGTGATATCCCTAATAAATATTGATGCAAAATTATTAAATAAAATAAAACAGAAACCTATCACAAATATATACATACATTATGATCAGATTAGATTTATACTAAGGATGTAAGGCTGGTTCAATATTAGGAAAAAATAAAGATAAAAGACCA
This sequence comes from Sminthopsis crassicaudata, assembly GCF_048593235.1. Lineage (NCBI taxonomy): Eukaryota > Metazoa > Chordata > Mammalia > Dasyuromorphia > Dasyuridae > Sminthopsis > Sminthopsis crassicaudata. Next base: position 301,368,147 of record NC_133620.1, read on the forward strand.
TATTAAAAATAGAAATAAAATCACATGATGAATTCAATTGATACAAAAAAGAAGCAGATACAAATTTTTGTGCAGAGGGCTAAAACTCTAAAAAGGTATCCTTGAATCAGACAGCAGAGCACTTAAGGCTAATTACCTATTTGATATGAGACAATGACTCTATTAGCATATGTTTGGATAAATGGCTCTTCTCACAGTTGATGCTGGCTGAATGTTTGGTTTTAAGAGGGACGGAGGCCAGAGTCACTTTGTAGTAGGACAAGGAGAGAAGTTGGTGACTTTGGACTCCAGAATCAAAGATAAATCTTTGGTGAGCCTCATGGCAGTTTGCCTGCTTCTTTCATTTCTCCCCCTAAAGGCCAAGGACTTTTACTTATCCTGACTCTGGCTGATCCTGTGGCCTCCAGGGAGCTAACTCAGACTTAACATTTTGGCGCCCAGCATGTGAACTAAGGACCCTAATTTCACTGAACAAGTCCCTATGACTAGGAAATAGGGCAAGTATTTTAATAGACAAATAGGGAATTTACTTTGTTAAGAGCTAAACTAGTAACTTTCATTTTCTAACTGAAATGGGGCAGATATTAGGAAAAGATTCTCCCCCATCCCACCCCCAACCAGAGGAAGATCTACAGGAAGCATATTCAGACTGATAAAGAGGCCAGGTTTGATTGTAACTTGGGAGCAGATTGATGGACTCATTACATTAGAATGCATGTCCCCTTGGTTCTTCAAGGAAGAAGAAATAGAGGCAGATAATTGGAAACTAGTAGGAGATCAACTATGTGATTATTATATTGATAAAGATCCTGATTCAATTTCTAAGGAAACATTCTATATGTTCAACTTAATGCAATTAGTCTTAAAGAATCCCACAAGTTCTAGAAAAAAGAAAAGTTTTAAGAACAACTAGATGAGGAATTGTGAGGAGAAAGAGGAAGAGAAAGGAGAGATCAATGGAAATCTCTCTGAAAGTCATGGGGAGTTAAGTGAACTTGAAGAGTGATTCTCACTCTCACAGTCCAGCTTCAACTTCAACTATACGGAGCAGGCTGTTGACCCTCCCACATTAACCTCACCTTCCTAGGTAGAGGGAGGAGGAGGAGTGGGGAGGACAGTGATATCACCCACTCCTATGACTCGATTGCAAAAGGCACTACTTAAGTCAAAGAGAAATACAGAATACAGCTGATATGAGAATAGAAATGTATCCTGTGATTGAGCAGTTTAACTTTAAGTCAAGAAAGGAGAAAATACACTTCTTTTCATCTAGAATTATCAAAGACCTGAAAAAGGCTTGTACTCTTTATTGAGGCTACATCATCTTATTAGACATTATTACAGAATTTGGCTTATAAAGTTTTAACCCCTAGTGACTGGAAATCTATAGCAAGGACATGCTTATAACCTGAACAAAACTTGTGACTTTCTGAATATAGAGGGCTCTAAAGGATAGAAGTCCAATGAAATAGGCACACTGGAGTTAATACTCCAATCACCTGTGACCAACTAACAGGTGTAGGTTCTTATGCAGACACTTCAGCACAGAATAATTACCCCATAGCAGCATATGAGCAAATTGCTTCTGCTACCTTCAAAGCATGGGGTTTTCTCCCAGGTAAAGAGGACAGAGGAGAGACCTTCATGAAAATAGCATAAGGGCTAGATGAACCCTTTGCTGATTCTGTGGGACGTCTGCAAACAGCTGTCATACAAACTATTGAAAATGCAGCAACAGAAATTTTAATAAGGCAACTTGCTAAAGAAAATGCTAATGAGATTTGCAGAAGAATTATACTAGAACTATACAAGGATGCTCCTTTAGCGGAGATCATAAGATTCTGTGCCATAGTGGGCACAAATACCTTTTATAGGCAGGCTATGATGCAGACTTCCCAAGAGCCCAACATGGGAAGAAAGGGTCCCTTTTGGCAAGGGACTTCCAGAGAGACTCGTCAATGCTTTCACTGTGGTAAAGTAGGGCATCTAAAAGTTCAATGTTGGCATAGAGACAGAGTGAGAAAACAGGGTAGGAGAACAAGACCCAAAACCCCATGTCCAAAATGCAACAGAGGCTTCCGTTGGGCATTAGCATGTAGACTGATTCAGGGAAATGGGATGAGAAGTCCAGCCCCATGGCCCAAAACAAAAAATACTTGGGGCATGATGGCAGCTCTCTACACCCAGAGAGCCTTTAGAAATTCAGTACTCAGACATGACCAATCAGCCATCTGATGGGAGAAAGGGATTACACAATCAATCAGCCAGGAAGCAACCTGATGGGAGAAAGGGATTACAATTGGGATTAAGTGACTTGACCAAGGTCACACAGCCAGGAAATGTTGTGTCTGAGAGCAGATTTGAACTCAGGTCCTCCTGACTTCAGGGCAGGTGCTCTATCAGTGGATAGAGCACAGTGGTGCTACCTAATACTTATTCTTCTACAAACAGTAGAAGGCATAGAAATAAAATACACTTGCATCTAACACTAAAACTTACATTATTGGTAATTGGAATAAGCTAGAGATCTTTCTGGTAAGATCAGAGTAAGTTAAAGATATCCATTATCTTCATTATCATTTAATATAGTGCTAGTAATGCTAGCTATAGCAACATGTCAAGAAATAACATTTTGGGGAATAAAAACAGGCAAGGAAGAAATAAAATTATTACTTTCTGCAAATGATGTAATGTCTACTTAAAGAACCTTAGAATCAAACTTTAAAAAACTAATTGAAACAATTAACCACTTTAGCAATGTTAAGATATAAATAAACTCATATAAATCATCAGCATCTCTTTATATTATCAACAAAATCCAGCAGAAAAGGATTGAAAGATAAATTCAACTTAATGCTATAAACCACTAATAATTAGAGAAATTAATATTAAAACACCATTCACACCCTTCATATAATCAAATTTGACCCCAAAAAAGGGAAGATGACAAATGTTGCAGGGACTATAGGAAAACAAGTATATTAATAGATCTCAGGGTTACTGTGAAGATAAAATGAGAAAACATTTATAAAATGCTTTGTAAATCTTAAAATGCTATATAACTATTAGTTATCATTATCATCGTCAACATGATCAATATCATCACCATCATTGTCATCATCACTACGCTGTTTGTAAAACTGTGAACTGGTCCAATTATTCTGGAAAGCTATGCCCCAAAAGCTATTAATTGTGCATATCCTTTGACAAAGTGATCTACTTTTAGATTACAAAGAGAAAAGAACTCATATGTACAAAACTATTTATATTAACTCTTAGCATGGTAGAAAAGAATTGGAAACTGAAAGGGTACCCAACAAATGGGAAATGGATGAACAAATCACAGTACAGGAATGTGATAAAATACTATTGTTCAGTAAGAAATTGATTAAGGGGATGGCTTTGTAAGAATCTGGGAACATCTGTATTAACTAATGTAAAGTGAGAGGAATCAGGAAAACAAATTTTAAAGTAACAGCAGTATTGTAAATACTTAGAGCTTTGATCAATTTAATAACCAAAGGAATTAAAACAAAACATCCTGAAAGGTGGGGACTCAGAGTGTAGACTAAAAAATTATTAGTTTTTGGACGTAGCCAATGTAGAAATTTGTTTTGCTTAATCATACAAACTTATAACCAGACTTTTATCTTTCTTATTTTTTCAATGGGATGGCAGGTATAGGAGATGTGGTGGTGAGGCAGAAGTGAATTCAATCTAAAAATAAAAAATAAAATAAAATTGATTTAAAATTATACATATATATGTATAAATTAAATTTTGTTGAAATCTCTAGAATCTCTTAATGATGTCCATCAAGTTTTTAAGTTGCCCTCACAAATGTCCTTAAAAAACCTAGTAGCTTACAAAGTATGGCAAGTATTATTATTCTCTTAAATGCATTACCTAATTGTTAGTCCACATTGAAACACATGACACTTTTACTTGGCCAATGAGTTCTTATTAATTACTGTATAACTGTATTATTTTTAGCTACATTTGCATTGTTTAAATTTTTTTTAACCCTTGGCTTCCATAACACTACTATATTTACTAGTCTCTTAATTCTTTTCATAATCTATCCCTTACTGGTTCCTTCACTTCATTAAACATTAATCAATAAGCAAATGTTAATTTACTGTTTATTATGCACAAAGATTGACTAAATTCTAGAAACAAGAGCATCCCACAAGATGCTATTTTAGTTCCTTTATAATTCTTCGCCAAGGAATACTAGAGAGATAAGAAATGTACATAAATGTAAATATAATACAAGGTAGTGAATGAAGAAAAGATGAAACAAAATACTCAAAGAATATTGGAATACTAACAGTGTTATTTGGAGCTACATGGAGATATCAAGGAAGGCTTCATGAATTAGGGGACAAGTGAATTGACCTTTGAAGAGAAATATGGAACATAATAAGCAGAGAACAGAGGTAAGCATAATGCAAGTTTTTAAGAATGTAGAATATAACATGTGAAGTTTAGGGTCCAATCCAGGCTAAGTGAAAGAGAATAGAGGAAATACTAAAAAGAGTTGTTCAAGCCAGATTGAGTAGAGCTTTAAATATCATTGTTTCTATTTTATTGATACACACAGGGAATAGTTTTTTGTTTTGCTCTAGCAAAGGGTGACATAAATGGTTAGACATGATTCTTAGAAAAATTATTTGGCAACTGTGTGAAGGATAGTTTGGGGAGGAGAGAGACTAAAAGACTAAAAGCAGGGAGGAAAAAACAGGGATGTGCTAGTAAACCTTTAACATCTGACTCACTGAAAATGAATGCATAACATCTTTAAATTTACTCAACATTATTAAGATCTTTTTCATCACTTTTAAATCTAGAAAATCAACAGAACAATAATCCAAGTACTGATATGGAATATTTTTTGAATTTATAAGATATAAATGCTCATACTGAAAATTTAACAATCATAATTGAGATATATTCAGCAAGTCCCTGGAAAATTTCTGACTTCATTGAAAATGAAGAATAGGATTAAAGAAGTAATATAGAATTGGTGAGTTAGGACTAAGAATTGGTAGAGCATTCATTGTGAAAGGACATGGAGCAAGAGATTCAAGATTGGATGACCGTTTTTTGCCTAACGAATTAACTATCCTGGGAAAATAGGAAAAGTTAGAGGAACAGGAATTTGGGGCAAGACCAAAACAAGTACAAGATAGGGGGTTTTAATTTATATCCTCACTTATCCACATAACTCAGCTAATAACTCATAGAATTTAGTGACAAATTATTAGCTTTTAAAGTGGCAACAAGGCATTAAAAAAATGTAAAGCTATATATGTTCCTTTATAAAGGAAGAACAAGTCCTTTCGTAAACGAGGAAGGAATGATGTGATTGGCTGACCAAACAAATTAGTCATCCTCTGGAGGATTTAACTAAACAAAACTGTGGAGGAGATCCTTGTGTCTAGACCAAAAGGCAGGATAAGACTGGGAAAGAAGTGGATTTTCTCTCTTCTTCCTCATATTTGACATGATGCTTTAAATTAAAGCTACTTAACCATAAGAAACAGACAGATAGACAGACAGACCCTCAGACACTATTTCCAATAGACTCAGAGATACACGTTCCAGAACCATAAGGATACAGACAGTGAGTCACCCAAAGGAAGAAACAACTTCAAGAAGAAAGAAGAAAAAAAAACAGTTATGAGTAAGAGAGGAAAAGACTCTGAAAGCTCAGCCCAGTCTTGTGTATCAATCATTGCATACATAGAGAAGTTCTAAGATTGCCACACAAGAATAAAATAGATTTGTAACCTGTACATCAGGATTTGTGAGTTACCTTTGTCACATGTTTATGCTACACAATTACCTTGCTACTTTCCTCATGGATATTATGTATATTTTTAGAAAATTTTGCTTTGGGTTTTTGGAAGAAATGCTTGGTAGCAATTGTTGTTATTCATATAATACTCCCTTTGCATCTACTGGTAATGATTATTAATGGAAAGTATATCAATTGGAATGTAGTTCCACCAAGACTTGTCCCTAGAACCCAAGTGCAGTTGCCCCTCAGAGATTTAACTAGGAGAATGAATAAAAATAAGAAATATATTTCAGGGGAAGAGGAATGGGCTGCAATAAGTTTAGGACAAATAAGACAGAGAGAGTGATAATAGGTTAGAAGATTATAATCAGGGGAATTTTAGAGTTCAAGACTGCAAAGGTTAAATAATTTTGGTTTATAAGACTAAGGTACTTGGTTAAGGCAGAGTGAAAATGAAAACAAAAAGCAGTTCATGGAACTTGAAGACGTTGCTCAACTGGGGTGTTGAAGAGGACATCAATATGAACTATAAAATCAGTAAATATGAAGATAAGATTTAGGGTAGAAAGGAAGACCCTGAATCAGATAGTGAAATACGTAGGGAAGAAGTAAAAATTAACTGAAAGCTGTTGGAGAATAACAAGAATCTGGGCAGGATGATAAAAATAAATGAAATGAATCTCAAAGAAAGAGAGAATAATGAGTGAAGATAGCAGAAAAAAGGCCTAGTAGTAGCAGTGGAAGACAAAGAAGCTGCTGACATATTGGGGAGGAGGGAAGATGGGGGAAAACATCTAACATTGGAGAAGGAAGCAAAGAATGAAGTATTTTCCAGTGGATGAAAATAATGGGAGAGGAAGAAATCTAGGAAGACCCAATAGAAGTAGTAGGAGAGAAGCTAGGGACTAGCAAAGTATAAAACTGAGACAGGTAAGAATGAACTTGCTAAATGAAAAGGGAAAGAATTTTCATTTCAACAGATTATGAGTTTGAATGTTAGCATCAGGGAAAGAAAAGACTGGAATTTACTAGTCAGTGTGATATTGATCATTCATAATGCAATGGGTGCAAATTTAATATACCCATCTTTGGTCTGTCCCATCTAAAGCCAGCACATGACCTTTACAACACTTCATTTGCTTATGTTCACCTAGTAATTTGCCTACTAAAATAGATACCTATAAACATCACAAATCCCAGACTGATGTAGACCTACTGGTCCTTATAGCTTGTCCTTTCACCAAAGAACAACTTGTGTACAGAAGTCATATACATAAGTAGTAATGGGAAGAAATAATTGAGCCTAAAATTTAAAGTCATTTTAAAAGAGCAAATAAAGAGAAGTATTCCTAGAAATCTATCTGCATTAAGTTAGTTAGTAGTTGCGTTAGAGGCTGTGTAGTTATCATGGGGTCAAAATACTTGGATTCAAATAATTGTTCTGCAACCAACTATGGAACTTTGGAACAGTAACTCAATTTCTGTAAATTTTGGTATCTTTGTCAGTTAGAAAATAATAATGGTTCTACACACCTCCTATGGTTGCTATGAAAAGAAACACTTTATTAACCTTAAAGGGCTACAAAAAAAAATCAGCCGTTATTATTATTAGCACTGTTCAATCAAAGAACCTAAGAAATTCAGGGATAATTGAATCAAAAATTATATACTGAATACTAATGTAAAGTTTTTACTCTGGAAAAGCTAAAAGATATAAATAGCTGTTCAAGACAAGAGCAGATGATAATGTCACAAGGCAGAACACAGAGCCAAAAGATATGTGTTTAAGTCCCTTTGATTAGTAGTGTAACCTTGGGCAAATAACCAAAATTCTCTGGACTTCATTTTTTTTTTTTTTTTGTCAAATGAGTGGTTTGGATTTGAGAATATCCAAATATGTTCAATCTCTAACATTCTAGAATTCTATGATTACTTCAACTCAATTAAAAACACTTATTAGACACATACATGCAAAGCACAATGTTAAGGAGTAGAATAATACTAAATTTCTAATAGGGACATTGTTTCTGCTATCACGGAGTTTTACAAGTATTTGGAGGAATATAAAACATGCACTATTTCAGATTCTCTACAGCTGCAAAACTCATATTACTAAAGTAAAGTCTGTGATTATCCAATTCAAGAAGCTCAGTGACTATTAATTGCCTCTAAGGATAATGTGGCTCTAGTCTACCTATAGGATTATTACTGTCCTTCACTGACTTTATATACCAGGCAAACCATGACTTTTGTATAGATTGTCTCTCATTCATGCAATGTTTCTTTTCTCAACTTCATTTTATAGAATTTCCAATTTACTTTGAGCCTCAATTTAAATGTTGTCCCTCATATGTTACCCATCCTGACTTCTCTGATTGCTAGAACCACCACCATCTCCCAACTACAACAACTTCATATAAATTTTATGTATTTTGTATTTACTTATATGTTCATTTTGTCTTCCCCATTAGAATGTAAAGAAGGCAGGGTCATTTTCATTTTTGTCTTTGTAATCCTACTTGCCTGACAGGTTTTTAAAGAACAAATGCTTGTTGAGTAGATGAATAAATGAACCAATGAAAACAAAGTATGAGGAAGACATGGTTATCACCAAACAGAGCTTGGGGAGAAGATCAAGAAAAGCTTCTCAAAGGAGGTAACATGTAAGCACAACAGAGACACAGGAAGATAGTCCATGTATCGGGAACATCCTAAGAAAAGACTAGATCAAGAGAGAGTGATACCATAACTAAAGAATATCATAAACAATAGTGTGAGATCAAGTTAGAAAGAGAAATCTGTTCCTGATACCCAAACCAGAGAGAGAGCAAGAAAAGAAAAAAGAATAGGCTAATTTCACAAATTAATATAAATATTGTACATAATCTATTACAATGGTACCACACCAAAAATAATCTACTATGAGCAAATTGGACTCATTAAAGTTGCAAAAAATTTTCAATATTAGGGAAAATTAATTAACTATATAAACAAAAACTTCATTATTTTGATAGCCATGAGAGAAAACTTTTGACAAAAAATGGCTCTTATTTAAGTTAGAAACTAAAAATTATAGGAATGAAAAGGCCATTTTTAATATCATCGAGATATAAATAAAATCAAGATTCCCCCCCCCCCCTCGCAGGCTGGGGTTAAGTGACTTGCCCAGGGTCACACAGCTAGGATGTGTTAAGTGTCTGAGACCAGATTTGAACTCGGGTCCTCCTGAATTCAAGGTTGGTGCTCTATCCACTGTGCCACCTAGCTGCCCCCAAATTAAGATTTTTAAGAAATATTTGCAAGGGTTTGTAAAGGGCTGAAACTCTGAGTAGGTGCACTTGGACAATGGAGCACTTAAGGCTAATTATTTATTGGACAATACTCTATTTAGAATATGCTTGGAAAATGGCCCTTCCCACTATTCTGTGCTGGCTCAATCATTTGGTGTATACAGAGAATTGTAGAAGGGAGTAGGGGGTGGAATAAAATGAGCTAGAGTCACTTTTGGCCGTAGACAAAGAGAAGGAAGGTCGTGGATATCCTGCGTCCATCCAATTTACTTCTACCCCTAAAGACCAAGAATAAAGACCAAGGACTTTTGCTCATCCTGACTCTGGCTGATTATAAGGTATCCAGGGTGCTAACTCGGTCTTCACAAGGGATAAAGACTAGAAACTTTTTCCAGTACAAACAGGGATAAATCAAGGATATCCTTTCTTCTAGTATTATAGTTAGCTACAGTAATAAAGAGAACAGAATCAAAATTTTAAGTATGAGAAAAGAGGGGATAAAATTATACTTATTTACAGATGCCATTATCATATAACTTGTTTTCTTCTTAGTTTAACAATTTCCTGGGTTTTCTAGTTGAGATACTTAAGAACTTCCAAAAGATAGCTGAATACAAAATAAATCTATGAAAATCTTTAGCAATTCTAAGTACCAATATAAAGGGAAGAAACAATAACAAGGAAAATAAAATTTAAATTCTTTACAAAATGAATAAAACATATGAGATTTAATCTATCAAAATGCAAGCAAGTTTTGTATAAATTCAGTTATGAAACATTTTTGTAGAAATCAAGGGAGATACTTAGAGAAGTAGTCAGACTATATGGTTAGATTGTGCCAATAAAAATGATGACATCTAAATACATTTATGGATTTAATAATATAACAATCAAATTGTTGAGAAGATACTTTATTTGACTAGACAAAACAATAACACCAGAGGGCAGAGTCAAGGTGGAGGAGAGGACACACGTGTCTATTTAAGCTCTCTTTTACCTTCAGATTACTTTTTAATGAAACAACCTTGGAATTAGTGCTTGACTGTATAACAACAAAGGATAATCTCAAAATTTGCCAGAAAAGTCTGTTTTTGCTCACAAGTGGGAACAGCTAGGTCAAGTGCAGAATCAGGCAGAAAGTGAGAGCATGAGAAACAGCTCATGTTGAGCAGATCAGAGGGAGCAGGCTGTGGTCTTTGCCAACTGAAAATTTGCAGGGAGAACTTTAACACAGTGTCGGCTACTCGGCTCTGTCAGCGAGCAAGCAGATCAGCAGAAAAGCTATAAATACAGAGGGTAAAGGCTATAACCCAAAAAAATGCTAGAATTTCTCTGGACCTGGCCACACTCACCCAGCACCAGGAGGGACTCAGAATGATCTCAGCCAACCATTGATCCCAGCGCAGAGGCTAAACACAGTACAGCCAATGTTGTCCCACTGCTGCTTCACTGCTACTTTCTATTGTCTGTTGAGGAACACCACACTGCCCCAAAAGCAGACTGCAAGATTTTGTTTGTTTGTTTTGTTAAAATGAGTAAAAAGGCAAAGCGGGCTCTAACTATAGATAGTTTCTATACTGAAAGAAAGCAGACTTCAAACCCTGAGAAGACTAAAAGTAGATTGTCTCCAGATGAAGTACTAAATGGTGATATAACTGATCCCCATCACACAAGGCTCTCATAGAAAAAATTTAAAAGGCTCTTAAAAGAGAGCTAGAAGAAAAATGGGAAAAGGAAAGAGAAGCTTGGCATGAGGATCTAGAAAAGTCATCCCACTAATCTAAAGATAGAGTAATAAAGAAATCAAATCCTTGAAAAACAGAATTAGTGAATTGAAAAAAGAAAATAGCTCCTTAAAAAAAAATTAGCAAAATAGAAAAAAAATTCCATAGAACAAAGCAATTCATTTAAAAACTCAATTGGACAATTACAAAAAGAAATAAAGTAAATGAAGAAAATAATTCATTAAAAATCAGAATTGAACAAATGGAAATAAATGAATGACTTGAGGAGACACCAAGAATCAATCAAGCAAAACCAAAAAAAAAAAAATAGAAAAAATATTAAATACCTACTGGGGAAAATAGACCTGGAAAATACATCTAGAAGAGATAATCTAAGGATTATTGGACTCCCTGAAAATAATGATAGAAAAAAAGAGCCTAAACACTATTTTTCAGGATATCATCAAAGAGAATTGCCCAGGTGTCATAGAATCAGAAAGTAAAATAAACATTGAAAGAATTAATTGATCACTTGCTGAAAGAAATTCCAAAATAAAAACTCCAGAAAAAAACCCAATGCAAACATGGAGGAACCACAATAAGGATCACTCAGGATCTAGCAGCTTCCACATTAAAGGATTGAAGGACCTGGAATCTGATATTCTGAAAGGCAAAGAAACTTGGTATGCACCCAAAAATAATTTATGCAGCCAAAATGAGCATTTTCTTACAGAAAAGAAGATGGACATTCAGTGAAATAGGTGAATTCAATTTATTTCTGGCAAAAAATAAACAAACAAACAAATAAACAAAAAAAAAAATAACTAAATAAAAAGTATGACTTCCAAATATAAGACTCAACAGAAGCATAAAAAGGTAAAAAGAAAACTTGGGAACTGTATTTCTGTTGTGAGTATACATAAAAAGTACATGTATAATTTGGTTTTACTGTAATAATATAAAAAAGAATCTATAGGTGGAAAGGAAATTATACCAGAAAAAAAGGAAAAGTGGAGGTATTATAACTCATGAAGAGGTAAAGGAAATCAATCATATCTGAGAGAAAGAAGGGAGGGGCATAAACATAGTGTGAATCTTACTCTCATCAGAGAAAATATTAGATATATTTGATTTACAAAGAAACTTCTCCCACCCCATTGAAAAGTAGGAGCAGACTACTGAGATTATATCCCAAAGAAATACTAAAGAAGGGAAAGGGACCTATATGTGCCAAAATGTTTGTGGCAGCCCTTTTTGTAGTGGCTAGAAACTGGAAAATGAATGGATGCCCATCAATTGGAGAATGGTTGGGTAAATTATGGTATACGAATGTTATGGAATATTATTGCTCTGTAAGAAATGACCAGCATGATGAATACAGAGAGGCCTGGAGAGACTTACATGAATTGATGCTGAGTGAAATGAGCAGAACCAGGAGAGCATTATACACTTCAACAACAATACTGTATGAAGATGTATTCTGATGGAAGTGGATATCTTCAACAAAGAGAAGATCTAATTCAAATCCAATTGATCAATGATGGACAGAATCAGCTACACCCAGAGAAGGAACACTGGGAAATGAGTGTAAACTCTTTGCATTTTTGTTTTTCTTCTTAAGTTATTTTTACATTCTGAATACAATTCTTCCTGTGCAACAAAAAAATTCGATTCTGCACACATATATTGTATCTAGGATATGCTGTAACATTTAACATGTATGAGAATGCCTGCTATCTAGGGGAGAGGGTGGAGGGAAGGAGGGGAAAATTCGGAACAGAAGGGAGTGTAAGGGATAATGTTGTAAAAAATTACCCATGCATATGTGCTGTCAAAAAAAAAGTTATAATTATAAAATTAATAAAAAAAAAGTAGGAGCAGAAAAGCAAAAAGGGAAGGAGTAGGCTAAATAAAAGGGAATACAAAAATTTCAAGGAAAAGGTTTAAGAAAAGGGGAGGGACCCTAAGTGGGGGGAGGAATCCTAAAGAGGGAGGGGTTGCATGAGGCAAGTGGTGCTCACAAGTTTAATATTGGGGAGGGGAGTAGGGGGAAATGAAAAAGAAAAGCATAATCTGGGGTTAACAAGATGGCAGGAAATACAGAATTGTCATTTTAACCATAAATGTGAATGGGATAAATTCCCCCATAAAGTGGAGGTAGTTGACAGACTAGATTGAAAGCCAGAATTTTACAATATGTTGTTCACAGTAAACACACTTGAAGCAGGGTGACACATACAGACTAAAGGTAAAAGGCTAGAGCAGAATCTACTATGCTTCACGAAAAGTCAAAAAAGCTGGGGTAGCTATTCTGATCTCAGATCAAGCAAAAGCAAAACTTGATCTAATTAAAAGAGATAAGAAAGGGCACTATATCTTGCTAAAGGGTAGCATAGATAATGAAGCAATATCAATATTAAACATATATGCGCCAAGTGGTATAGCATCTAAATTCCTAAAGGAGAAGTTAAGAGAGCTACAAGAAGAAATAGACAGCAAAACTATAATAGTGGGAGATTCCTCAACCTTGTGGACCTAACCATTGGTATTGGCTAAGAAATAGACTAGTTGATCAGTGGTATAAGTTGGGTTCACAAGACAAAACAGTCAATAACTATAGCAATCTAGTGTTTGACAAACCTAAAGACCTCAACTTTTGGGATAAGAATTCACTATATTTGACAAAAATGGTTGGGAAAATTGGAATTAGTATGGCAGAAACTAGGCATTGACCCATACTTAGCACTGTATATCAAGATAAGATCAAGATGGGTTTATGATTTAGACATAAAAAATGAAATTATAAATAAATTAGAAGGACCTAGGATAGTTTACCTCTTAGACTTTTGGAGGAGGAAGGAATTTGTGACCAAAGAAGAACTAGAGATCATCATTGATCACAAAATACAAAATTTTGATTCTATCAAGTTAAAAAGCTTTTGTACAAACAAAACTAATGCAGACAATATTAGAAGGGAATCAATAAACCAGGAAAATATCTTTATAGTTAAAGGTTCTGATAAAGGCCTCATTTTCAAAATATATAGAGAATCGACTGAAATTTATAAGTAATCAAGCCATTCTCTAATTGATAAAAATTGTAAAAGGATATGAACAATTTTCAGATGATGAATTGAAACTATTTCTACTTATATGAAAAGGTGTTACAAATCATTATTGATTAGAGAAATGCAAATTAAGACAACTCTGAGATACAACTACATACCTGTCAGATTGGCTAAGATGACAGGAAAAGATCATGATGAATGTTGCAGGGATTGTGGGAAAACTGGGACCCTGATGCATTGTTGGTGGAGTTGTGAATGGATCCAACCATTCTGATGAGCAGTCAAAAAGTTATCAAAGTGTGCATACCCTATAATCCAGAAGTGTTACTACTGGGTTTATATCCCAAAGAGATATTAAAGAAGGGAAAGGTATATGAATGTTATGGAATATTATTGTTCTGTAAAAAATGACCAGCAAGATGAAACAGAGAGGTTTGGAGAGACTTACGTGAACTGATGCTAAGTGAAATGAGAAGAATCAGATCATTATACACTTCAACAACAACAGTATATGAGGATCTATTCTGATGGAAATGGCTATCTTGGGCAATGAGAGGATCCAATTCAGTTCCAATTGATTAGTGATGAACAGAACTTGCTATATCCAGTGAAAAAATATTTGCATTCTTTCTGTTGTTGTTTGTTTGCATTTTTGTTTTTCTTCCCAGGTTATTTTTACCTTCTTTCTAAATCTGATTTTTCTTGTGCAACGAGAGAACTGTATATAAATATGTACACATATATTGTATTTAATATATACTTTCACATGTTTAACATGTATGGATGGGACTGCCTGCCACCTAGGGGAGTTTTTACAAAGGGGAAAAGCTGAAACAGAAGGGTTTGCAAGGGTTAATGTTGAAAAATTACTCATTCATATGTTTTGTCAATAAAAAGATATAATTTTTAAAAACCAATAACAAAGTTCATCTGGAGGAACAAAAAGTCTATAGAACGTCATGGTGAATAATGAAAAACAATATGAATGAAAGGATTTTTGTATCACTAGACATTAAATTATATTTTAAAGTAGAAATCAAACTATTTTATATTAGAACACAGAAAAGTAGATCAATAGAACTGATTAGATAATAAGAAACAGAAATAAGAGAATATATATGTCCAATGTTTGATAAATTCAAATACATTAATTACTTAGGCAAAAGGTTTTCTATTTAGCAAAAACCTGCTAGAAAGAAGTTTGCCAGAAATTAGATTTAAGCTTAAACCACATTATATATATATATATATATTTTTTTTCAAATGAACATGCAATCTGACTATAAAAGGTCACATTGTAAAAAGTGAGAACAGAAGGAAGTACTTTTGAGAAATATGACAAACAAAATCAATGAACATGAACAAAACTGTTAAGTGGGAAAACAGAAAACTGTTAAGTGGGAAAAACATTTTCATCAAATAGAAGACCACAGATTTAGAACTAGAAAGAAGCTCTGAAATCCTCCAGCCCAACTCCTCCTTTTTCACAGCTTAGGAAACTGAGGTACAGAGCAAACATACATAAATAGTAGAGCCGGAATCTGAACTTAGCTCCACAACTACAAAATCACTGCACCTTCTACTGTCACACTGCTTCTTCAGTATTCAAAATATATAGGGGACTAACACAAACAGGTGACGGGAGCAATTTACCAATATAAAAATAGTTTTCATATCAAATGAAAAAGCAAATGTAAATCTATGAAAATATGCTTCAATTCCAAACAACTTAGAACCTTCAATTCTGATTGCAAATTGGCAAAATTTTTAAAATAGCAATAGTCAGTATTGGAGAAGTTGACCAAAGATAAGATTATTGACACACTGTCAGCAGAGCTATGAATTGGTTCAACCATTCAGAATATTAATTTCAAATTATTTTTTTAAAAATCTAAGTAATTTATATCCTTTGCCCCAGCAAGTCTAAAATGGGCACATGCCCCCAAGCAATTTAAAAACAGATACAAAAGTCAATATCTAGGAAAAACTAAAAATGTTTGCAAAAACATTAAAAAAATCAGGTATTTATCAATTGCAGGATGATAAAAATATGGCATATGAATATAACAGAATATTAATATGTGGTATAAAAAGATTAATAGAAAGAATTCAGGGAAACATAGGAAGATCTATATAAATCAATGCAGAGTAAAGTAAGCAGACCAAAATGAATAATTATCACAAGGATAACTGCAATTTAAAGGAGCTCCCGTGAAAGAAATCAAAATTCAAATTTGAAAAACTACTGATAATCCTAAGTAACAGATGATATAAATATATCTTTCCTTTTTACAACAGAACAAGATGTTATAAATGCTGTTGGAAATGATCATTGTATTGAGTATTTTTGCTTATTTTCCTTGGTTACAAGACAATGATTGAATCTGGAGGGGGGGACATTTTTTGAAATTATTCTCATGTAAAAAAAAACCATAAGATAATGATATTAAAACATTTTTGAGAAGTGAAAGACAATAAATACTTATTTTGCTTCTCAGGAAGAAAAAACAAAGTAAAAGGACAATGAAGGAAAAAAGAATTTAGAAGTAATATTTTTAGGTTTTATTCTTGCTGACAAGAATTAACAAGTATAGAATTCCTAAAAATCTCTTATAATATATCTGTGGGATTGTAATAACAAGAGCAGCAGCATGACACAGCGAATAGAGTGCTAAATCAAGAAGACAAGTTCAAATCTGGCTCCAGGTGCTTATTAGTCTGTTAACCCTAAAATTTTTAGAAGGAGATAGTTATTTTAACTACTTCCTAGGGCTGTGGTGAGAATCAAATTATATAATATTTGTAAAAATCTTTGCACAATGCCTGAAACACAATGGTTTAGTCAATTTTCCCCCCAATCATGTCCAATTCTTTGTGACCCTTTCTGGGGTTTTCTTGGTGAAAATATTACAGTGGTTCGTTATTTTCTTCTCCAACTTTTTACATTTTACAGAGGTGAAAACTGAGGCAGACATGATAAAGTAACTTGGTCAAAGTCACATGATTAGTAAATGTCTGAGACTACATTTGAAGTTTGCTCTTTCTAATTTCAAGTCAGGCACTCTATCCATTATACCACCTAACTGTCCACAGATGGCACTATATAAATATGAATTTTTGTTATTGTTATTACTTAAGAATCTCTGTTAGCATCATTTTTTAAGATACTCTAAATAAAGAGAGCCTCTTTGGAGAGGCAAAAAACAGAATTGAAAAAGTTGATTTTATACAAGGTTAATCAATTTAAATTAATTACCACAATAAAGAAATCAAAAGAACCTACAATCCATCTTAATCAGGAAACACAACTTATTTGCCAAAGAGAAAAATATGTTAGCTAAGAAAAACTCTGGTCTAAATATAAAATTGTTTATAATATTTATAGAGAAAGGTGGTAGAAGATTATGAGCTATAAAACTTCAGAAAACAGAAACAGTGGAGTGTAAACCCAAGAAAACTTGTCAAGAAACCCAACAACAAAAAACAGGTTACCCTTAGTCATTGAAGATGAAGCTAGGAAGAAGACAGATAGATGAAAGATGTCAAATACTTACAAAGATTTTTCTAAACTAAGTTTCAATACTTATCACAGTGTCTGGTACATAATAAGTACTTAATAAATGCTTATTGGTTGATTATATACAAAGAAGGTCTGGGCTGTAGTGTTGTGAGTACACTGAGAGTTAGATTTTAATGTAAATAGAGGAGTGAATGATACCAAAAGCATAGGGGAAAAAAATCTCAGATGGTCACTTTTGGGGAGAAGTGACAACAAATAAACATCAATAATGATCTACCTGTCTACCTAGGTGGAAATTCATATTAAATTTTCAGGAAAAGAGTAATATACAAATCAGGGGCATGCAGATAAATGGCATTAGAATGGAACAGGAAGGCTTTCACAGTAATATTCTACAATGCATATACCATATTCACCAATACAAATGACTTAAATATGAAGGAAACATAAGGTCATACTATGCTAATTACTGACTACAAAAAGCACTAAGCCCTGTTCTAAAAGTTTTTCTTCAATGATGTATCTATCTCCTGTGCATGTCAAAATTATTTAGCATTTTATTAAAGATAATAATAGCGATAACCTTTTCCATAACCTTGTGATAATAAATTTCAAAGGAAGTATAGAATAGGGATGTACACACCTTTGAGGATGAGATGTAACAGAGTAGGGATTGATCTCTGCCACTTGTGCCAATTTTGGCCTGACAATTAACACTAAGAATATGTAGAGGTTCTTCACCAATCAGCACTACATGAATCATGCATACATGTGGAAACATCAATTACAGCAGATGAAGAAATTTTGAATACTGTGTTTAAATTCATTTATCATGGCAGTATACTTTCTAAAGATGTATACATAGATGATGAGGTTGGCACATGAATTGCCAAAAGTAGCTTAGTGTTTGGGAGGCTCCAAGTTGAAGATCTACAGACCAACTGTGCTGATCTTGAATATTTGTAAAACCTGGACAGTACAGTAGTGCCATACCAGGAAACAGAATCACTTCTATTTGAATTGTCTTAGGAAGATTCTGAAGATAACCTGACAAGATAAGGTACTTGACCGAATTCCTTTTTTGAACTGAATTGCCAAAAAAGTCAAACTTTATTGCAGAGAGCAGAAATTTGATGGCCCTGGCACACAGTTTGAATGTCAAATATACATTTGCTTAAAAGGCTAAGAACTCACTCACACAAGGCAATCACTCACATCTCGGAGGTTAGAAGAAATAACACAAGGTCTCTCTGTAGAATGCTGAAATCAATTGTGAGACATGGGAGACACTAGCACAGGACCACCCAGCAAAAGGTGCTCATATAAAAGAAGGCTCTAATCTGTGAGCAAAGCAGAACTGAAGCAGCTCAGAAGAAACATGAGACGAGCCCATTTAAAACCATCTATATTCTAAATGTTCATATGAACAATTTTGTCCACCTGTGGTGGACTATTCCAAGTTCATGCTGCTCTGATCAGAGTAAGATACTGCATTTTG
This sequence comes from Sminthopsis crassicaudata, assembly GCF_048593235.1. Lineage (NCBI taxonomy): Eukaryota > Metazoa > Chordata > Mammalia > Dasyuromorphia > Dasyuridae > Sminthopsis > Sminthopsis crassicaudata. Next base: position 301,387,050 of record NC_133620.1, read on the forward strand.
ACCCCAACATGGTAGTGTCATTTTACAGATGAAGAAATTTAGACAAACAGAGGTTAACAAACTTGCCCAGGGCCCTACAGCTAGTAATTTCTGAGACAGGATTTAATTCAAGTCTTCTTGACCCTAAGCTCAGTACACTACCTGCTGCTCCACCTGGCTACATAGTAGATAAGAGAACTGATCTTGGAACCACAAAAACTTGCATTAAATCCTGCCAGTCACACTGGCTACGTGACCTTGAACAATTCTTATAAACTCTCAAAGTTCCTGGCAACTTGCCTAAGACTATAAATTGCAGAGACCCTGCCAATTTGCATTGGTACAGGAAATTTGCTTATCCATGAGTTCTCTATACAAATGAAATCATCAGATCCAATCCTTCACCACATACCTAGAAGCTCCTAAATCAAACCACACTAAAATCAATCACCCAAATGCTAATTTCCTGTTGGTAAAATCTATTAGTTCATAAGAAGAAAACAATCTTACAATGAACCAGATAGGTTGACCCATTAAGCAGCTTGTAGAAAACAACATATGAATGATTTAAAGGAAAAAATCAGAAATGAAGAATCCAAACCATTGAGGCTCTTGAAAAATAAATGAGAATATGGATTTTGGAAGAAAGCTTTAAAGGCTTTTTAAAAAAATCACCACTAGTAAACACTCGTACCAACAAATTCATGTAAAGTATTCTTATAATATTCTCAAATTTCATGTAATATAACTTCTGAGCTATAGATTCCTAAAGGTCTTCAGTCTTTCACTGTTCTCAGTGACTCACTAATTGGATGGAAGGCAACCTTATAAAGAAAGCAATGGTATAAAGAGGAAATAAGGAAAGCTTTGCTTCAAATAATGAGACCTAAAAAATCCAGGAAAACCAAGAGGTGGAGGTAAAAAGGGAGATTATTCCAAAGATGGGAGAAAGCCAGTGAATAAGTAGAGAGAAGGGAGATGCAGTGTGTTATATGACAACAAAAAGGAGGCAAGTGTCACTGAAGACATAAAATAAAAAGTTTGGATTCATTAACTTCTGACGTCCCTTACATCTCTAAATTTTAAAAATGTTTGGTTTCTGTTCCCTTTGGGGAAATTTTTTAAAAAATTTAAAATTAATTTTATAATTATATCATTTTTGACAGTACATATACATAGGTAATTTTTTTTACAACATTATCCCTTGTACTCCCTTCTGTTCCGAATTTTCCCCTCCTTCCCTCCACCCCCTCCCCGAGATGGCAGGCATTCCCATACATGTTAAATATGTTATAGTATATCCTAGATACAATATATATGTGCAGAACTGAATTTTTGTTGTTGTTGTTGCTGCAAAGGAAGAATTGGATTCAGAAGGTAAAAATAACATGGGAAGAAAAACAAAAAATGCAAACAGTTTACACTCATTTCCCAGTGTTCCTTCTCTGGGTGTAGCTGATTTTGTCCATCATTGATCAATTAGAATTGGATTGGCTCTTCTCTTTGAAGATATCCACTTCCATCAGAATACATCCTCATACAGTATTGTTGTTGAAGTGTATAATGATCTCCTGGTTCTGCTCGTTTCACTCAGCATCAGTTGATGTGAGTCTCTCCAAGCCTCTCTGTGTTTCTCCTGTTGGTCATTTCTTTACAGAGCAATAGTATTTCATAACATTCATATACCATAATTTACCCAACCATTCTCCAATTGATGGACATCCATTCATTTTCCATTTTCTAGCCACTACTAAAAGGGCTGCCACAAACATTTTGGCACATACAGGTCCCTTTCCCTTCTTTAGGATATAAGCCCAGTAGTAGCACTTCTGGATCAAAGGGTATGCACAGTTTGATAACTTTTGACCTTACATCTCTAAATTTTAAAAATGTTTGGTTTTTGTTCCCTTTGGGGAAAATTTAAAATTTTAAAACATTTTACACAGATTTGTAATTCTGCAAAAGGCTTATGGTTCAAGCTTGATATCTAAAACAGTAGGGAGTTGGAGAAATATAAGAGGAATAAAAAAGAAAAAGTAAAGAGTCCTAAAGGCCTCTTTGAAAAGTTGTTCCTCCTCTTTAAAGGTTAGGTACCTATATAAGCAATAGATATTACTATCTTTCTTGTTTCTTTAAGATATATTGAACTAGGATAATGAATCCAGACAGTGTGACATATAAGCTTTCTACATCCCCAAGATGCTTCCATGATCTGATCCATCGAGAAACAATATCTAACACATCAATAAAAGAAAAAAAAGGCCATCCAGACTGTTCTCTGCTTCTTTACACTCATGTTTATGTTGTTTATAAGAGGAAAATTCTCAAGATGTTCATAGAGGGTGAGACATGAAGTTCTTCTTAGAACAACTTAGGAAACACCAAGTACCTAGGCCCCTATTTGGCTTCCAGGCTCATATCCATTGCAAATGAGGTCTTTGGCCAAGAGCAACCTTTTAGTATCCAAAATTGCTGAATCTCCTCCAGGGATATTTTGCCCATAGCAACATCTCTGGGGTCCAAGGCAGCTGAAACTGTCAAAAATATCTCACTTCTCACTGTGTGGAAGGATTAGTTATTGTGCAGAGTTCAAATCTGTCCAGGCTTTGTAATTCCTTTATAAGGTCAAGGGAAGAAAAGAAAAACTGAAGCTGATTTTTAAATTATATTTATAATAACTGGATATGACTTAAAGAAATAAGTCTAATATACATTTTAAAGATGATACTGGTTCCTGGTAGAATTTCCCTGACATTATATATGATGTCACAATTTCAACTAGAAAGAGAAAAACATTTCTTTACTTTCAACCTAGAGTATAAATTGGTGACCAAGTTTCTTGCTTTGTAGTAAGATCTAATATTAATAATAGCAAATCAAAGTTGTGGGAAAAATATGTTCAGAAAAATAACACCTCAATAGTTATAACACACCTTTGGAACATAATAATTAATATAATAATATAATAATTAATTTTAATGAATTTTGAAATCATCCAAACAAAATTACAGTCAAGGAACCTATAGAAGACTAATGATATTTAGGGGAGCAGTTAAATATTATTCTAATCCAATATTCCCTCTCTTGTAGGAGAGAAGAATGATCAGCCTCTGGCCCTGATTTTTTGTTTCCCCTCCTGGCAGGAATCAAAATCTTCCTTGGAAAATAATGAGTAAAAGGAGACTCTTAAGGTATCTATTCATGCCTCCTTTTGAAATACATCTCATCAACCCATGTGCGCCCCCCCCCCATACCCCTTACACTATCATTTTGAGTATCAAAATCACTCTTTCTCTCATAGACATAGTAACTAATGTGTCTTCAGAATTAATTTTATCGCTTGCAATTTTATTTCAAATTCAAGTGTTTCTTTTTCAAAGCTTTTGCTTGATTAAGTTAGTCTCTAAGACGTCTAGTATTGCCCAGAATGGAGTATAAAATAAAAAATAAAATAAATGGAAAACACAGAATATAATTGTTCCTGCTGTCCACTAGAGAGAGAGAGAAAGAGAGAGAGAGAGAGAGAGAGAGAGAGAGAGAGAGAGAGAGAGAGAGAGAGAACAAAGAAAGAAAAATATTTTTTTATATTATTTTTATTAATTTTATAATTATAACATTTTTGACAGTACATATGCATAGGTAATTTTTTACAACATTATCCCTTGTACTCCTTTCTTTTCCGAATTTTTCCTCTCCTTCCCTCCACCCCCTCCCTGAGATGGCAGGCATTCCCATACATGTTAAATATGTTATAGTATATCCTAGGTACAATATATATGTATAGAACCGAATTTTGTTCTTCTTGTTGTTGTTGTTGCAAAGGAAGAATTGGATTCGGAAGGTAAAAATAATCTGGGAAGAAAAACAAAAGATGCTAACAGTTTATACTCATTTCCCAGTGTTCCTTCTCTGGGTGTAGCTGATTCTGTCCATCATTGATCAATTAGAATTGGATTGGCTCTTCTCTATGTTGAAGATATCCACTTCCATCAGAATATATCCTCATATAGTATTGTTGTTGAAGTGTATAATGATCTCCTAGTTCTGCTCATTTCACTCAGCATCAGTTGATCTAAGTCTCTCTAAGCCTCTCTGTATTCATCCTGTTGGTCATTTCTTACAGAACAATAACATTCCATAATATTCATATACCATAATTTATCCAACCATTCTCCAATTGATGGGCATCCATTCATTTTCCAGTTTCTAGCCACTACAAAAAGAGCTGCCACAAACATTTTGGCACATACAGGTCCCCTTTCCCCTCTTTAGTATTTCCTTGGGATATAAGCCCAATAGCAGCAATGCTGGATCAAAGGGTACGCACATTTTGATAACTTTTTAGGCATAATTCCAGATTGCTCTCCAGAATGGTTGGATTCTTTCACAACTCCACCAACAATGCATCAGTGTCCCAGTTTTCCCACATCCCCTCCAACATTCATCAGTATTTGTTTCTGTCATCTTAGCCAATCTGACAGGTGTGTAGTGGTATCTCAGAGTTGTCTTAATTTGCATTTCTCTGATCAATAGTGAAGAAAAAGATTTCTTAATAGTCTCCATTCTCTCTTAATCTCTCTCCATTCTCTCTTAATCTCACTTTCCTCAATTGAGTGGATTGACAGAAGAACTCTAAGGTCCCTTCCAATCACAAATCATATTATCTTAAGGAACCCCATGTTACATATTATAATATACCTGGCAGTTTGCCCCAAAATATTTTCACCCAAGACAGAAAAAGATTTCTCAGAATTATGAAGAATGTTAAGACATTAAGACTTATGTTCAGTGGCAATGTCATCTAAAAGGAAATTAATATTTTAAAAAAGAAAACAAATATTAGAAGCTTTAGTGTGCAAAGAAAGAAAATATTTTCTGCATAAACTAATCAAAGAAGGTACCATGTGTGAAGATTAAATTAAGTATCTCAGAAGAGTAACTAAGTCAGAGGTGTCAAACTGTCCACAAGGTCCTGAAAATCAAGCCAGGTAAAAATATAACTAGGAAATATTTAACAAAAGGAATAAAAATCCAATAAAAATCCAATGGAACATAATGTTAATTTGTTGGTTTAAAATAATATATCTTCAGAAATCTTTTTGTATATTCAATCCATTTCTATTTGATATCTTTGATATAGTTCAACTTCTATCTGAATAATAACTACAGTCAGAGCATCTTCAAAAAATGGTAAGACAGCCTTTGATTGAGGAATACTAGTGAAGGAAAAGTCACTAATTTGGGAAGCAATTTTTGGACAGTTCTGATTGTTCAGATCAGATATGGTCAATGTGCATACTGGTCTGACTAAATCAAAGGGTTTGCTTTGAACATTAATAGGAAATAGGGTTGAAAAGGTATACTGCCATCTTGGTATAGAGTATTTAACAATGGGCACCTAAATATTGGATTTTATACTGTAGGAAATAGGAAGTTATTCAAGGGTCTTGAAAAGATTAACATTCTAAAAAAAAAATTTACCTAAGTGAGGTTTTAAAACAGACAAATTATTATAAGCAATAAAACCAATGTAGTCTTTGGTGACCGGAGCATAAGATATGGTAATGGTACTGAAAATGGAAAAAAGGATAGATAAAAGATCTTGCAAAAGAAGAATCAATAGCATTTGTTCTCTGACTTAATTGGAAGGAGAATAAGAAGGAAGAGGCAAAGATAGCTCAGGATTTATGCCTAGGTGATTAAAGTGGTAACACTGATTCAACTCAGGCAACCAAGAAGAGGAACCAATTGGGGGAAAGAAGATTATTATTTTGTTGCATTTTATGGAAAAACTTCAAAATGGAAAAGTAGAAGAAGCAAATTATAACATAGGATTGGCACTCAGAGAGAGATTGGGATTTGAGAATGATTTCTATACATAAGTCTGAAATAATTAGAGTACATGACATTACAAAAGGATATATTATATAGAAAAGAGAGCAGATGGGAAATATCCATCATAAATCAGGAGAAAAAAAGAATAGCTATTAAAAATTATAAGATGGCTCAATTAAAAAAACAACAATAAGAAAAACCAATGTAATTAGGCAGTCCAGATGAAAATTAGAAACTTGTCAAGACAATACAAAATGAAAACACATTAAGGAGCTCTAAAATGAATAATAAGTGGTTCTTTGAGGAAAATGTCAACCAGAGTCCGTAGATATATTAGACTGGACTAAAGCCAGGGGTAGGAGAGAAAACTTAAAGTAGGAAGAGAGAAAAAGAATGATTTGTCTGTCATTTATTAGATTTCCACTCCTTTGTACTTTGAATTCAAGTGAATTCAAATCATCTTTTTTGGGGTTTCCAGCCTTCTACTATATCTAATCTTTTCAGTTTAAATTTTCTTTTTAAAATAAAATACATGTTATAATTAATAAAAGTATGTGCAAAACTGAATCTTCTGTCGCTACTATTAGCAACAAAAAAGTTATTGAAGTTCTCTTTTCTAGCAAATATAAAGAACAGGAGTAATATTTTAATGGAAATGTAGTGTTTGAAAAAGTGGGCTGGCACTCAGATAAAAGCTTAAAGAATTTGGTGTTTTTCAAGGTTTATTACAGGGTAAAAAATTTAAGAACTCAGAATATGATATAGATAATGGATAACAATTTGGAGAGTATATTCCCAGTCTACAATGATCAAAGTGTAGACTATGGTAATACAATGTATGAGTTTCTACCACAGCCAAATTTAACTGCTATTTATGTTAACATCTTGGATTTTCTAAGGATGTCTAAACTTCTTTTTTTTTTTCTATAATATAATTACTCTTTGTTACATTTAGTTTGCTGCACATACATAGGCATTTTTATTCTTTTCATTCTTTTTTCTGTTTAAATATTTTTGGATTAGAAATACATGTTTCTTTCCCTTCTGGAGGGGATTGTGGGACACCTCTGTAATGTTCTTCTCTAAATTGTAATGTTCTCTGGGAGCAGATTTTTTTTGGGAGCGTCTGGGAGCAGCCTTAGTTTCAATTCAGTTCAATAACCCCAAATGCAGCCAGGTATTAAAGTCCAAATCCTTTATTTTGTCCTTCAAAGTCTTGAATCTTTTCCTGGGGCCTAGTTAGCTTTAGTAGAGGCCTATCTCTCTCCTTGGCTCCAAGAGCTCACTCCAAATGTCTTGAAATCCAAAGGTTTGTCCTTCAGCCTCCAGCCAGCTTTAGCCTCTCATCCTCCCAATGTCTCCAGCCAGCACAAAGGTGGGAGGCAGAATGAATCTTGACTCCTCCCACAGAGTGGGCTTGTGGATTTCTGACTTGTGAATCTCCTGGAAATCCAAGAGTGGGATTTTGTGGGCTTGTCCCTGAGATCTTCTTGTTTATATTTCTGCCAGACTTGTGAATTTCCTCGACTTATATATGCTTTCTAAAGGTGAATGTGTGAAGTAATGTAGGAACTTCTTTTAAGGTGTAAACTAAAGACATAAGCATTGTCTCTATCAGTGACTTAGCACCTTGTTTCAAGTTCTGGCCCATAACACCCCTCTTCCTCTTCAAGTTAATAGGGAAGATGAAGTATTCCTTTTTTTAAAAAGAAAAGGACAGGAAGAAACAGGGGAAGAGTCATGGAAAGGAAAGGGCAGGGAGAGGAAAGGACAGAAAAAAGAGGAAAGAATTAAAGAGGAAGGAAAAGGAAAAAGAAAAAGTAGCAAGGGATGGGGGAAAAGAAGGAGCAAAGGCAAGGGAAAGAGAAAGAGGGAGGGAGAAGGGAAGGAAGGAAGGAAGGAAGGAAGGAAGGAAGGAAGGAAGGAAGGAAGGAAGGAAGGAAGGAAGGAAGGAAGGAAGGAAGGAAGGAAGGAAGGAAGGAAGGAAGGAAGGAAGGAAGGAAGGAAGGAAGGAAGGAAGGAAGGAAGGAAGGAAGGAAGGAAGGAAGGAAGGAAGGAAGGAAGGAAGGAAGGAATTTATGGTAGAAAAATGGAATACAGAGAGAATACCTGAATATGAGGCTATTAGCAAAGAGAAGAATGCTAGATCCTCCAAAGAGAAATCAGCTGTTTATCCTCCAAAAATGAAGAAATGGAATAACAGATTTATCAGATGAAGGACAAGGGTCAGAGGAAGAAAACAGGAATACTGATCTAGTGGCTCCATACTGTGACCAGTTATCTGTTAACTTGACAGGAGGAAAAATATTGTCTTCCTTAGATAAATATCCAGGACATAACAAAGAGACCTCTTAAGATTTATCACTTATTGCACAGAAAATACAGAAAGAATCTAAAAAGCATTGTTAAGGATTATCACATCTTCTAAAAAGACCAAAAGACTATAAAAGCCCAAGTGGTGATTTAGCACTGATTTTAATTGAAAGCAAAGACTTCAGAAGAAAGTGACAGGATATGGCAAGTAAACGTGGTGCTCTTAGGTAACAGGATTTGGATGTCAGAACCATGGCTTAAAATGCAGGAATATTAAGGACAAGAAATAAGGACTGGTAAAATAGTATTTGGCTAGAGTCCTGCAATTCTAATCCAAAAGTATTTAAACAGAAAAAGAATGAAGAGAAGAAAATGCCTATGTATGTGCAGCAAACTAAATGTAACAAAGAGTAACTATATTGTAGGAAAAAAAGACCAAGAGAGTATCACAGAAGATGAAACTGACAATTTTGATTACAGTTTGATTTGATTAAGTTAAAAGGGTTTAATTGCAAAATTATCAGTTAAATCTGTAAAATCAATGAAGATAAAATTAGAAGGTAAACAGGTACCATGGAAGAAATCTTTATAGCAAGTTTCTCTGAAAATGGTATATTTCCAAGATATATATGGAATTGATTCAAATATATAGGAACAAGAGCTATTCTTCAATTAACAAATTGAGTAATGGATTCGAAAGATAGTTTTCTAAGGAAAAAAATCAAAGCTAATAATCATATGAAAAAATTATCTAAATCATTAGCAATTAAGGAAATATGAAATCAAAGCAACTCTAATGTTCCACCTTACACCCCACCACATAATTGATAAAGTTGACAAAAAATGAAAATGAAAAATGTTAGAGAGGTGTACAAATTCATTGTGGGTAGAGTTGTAGTTTGATGTAGCCATCTTCCTTCTCCCCACCCCCATCTCAGGCGAAATTACTAAACTGCATAAACTTATTTTGTAATGGCAAGGAACTGAAAACAGGAGTGTCTATTAATTGAGATATGGCTGAAAGAGTTATAGTATGTGAATTTGGTGGAATATTACTGTGCTGTAAGAAATTATGAAGGGGATAATTTAAGGAAAACTAGGGAAGATTTGTATGAACTAAAACAGAGTAGCATGAGTAAGATCAAGGGAAAATTTATATAGTAATAATAATACTGTAAAGTCAAAAACCTGTGAAAGTCTTAAAAATTCTGGTCAATGCAATGATCAACCATAATTCCATAGGACTCGTGATAAAACCTATTTCCTTCTGACATATGATCTTAAGAGTACTGATTGAAACAATATATATATATATATATATATATATATATATATATATTAAACATAGCCAATGCAAAAATTTGTCTGACTGTATATATTTGGGGATTTTTTTTCTTTCTCAATTGTAGGAAAGAGAGGTAAAAAGGAGAAATGGTAGATTTTGACTTTTTATTTTTTTATTTATTTTTGCCTGAGGCTGGGGTTAAGTGACTTGCCCAGGGTCACACAATTAGGAAGTGTGAAGTGTCTGAGACCACATTTGAACTCGGATCCTCCTGAATTCAGGGCTGGTGCTCTATCCACTGCGCCACCTAGCTGCCCCTGATTTTGACTTTTTAAAAAAATAAAATTTAACTTTGTGGCAGCCCTCTCTAGTGGCCAGAAACTGGAAACTGAGTGGATGCCCATCAATTGGAGAATGGCTGAATAAATTGTGGTATATGAATGTTGTAGAATATTATTGTTCTGTAAGAAATGACCAGCAGGATGATTTCAGAAAGGCCTGGAGAGACTTACATGAACTGATGCTAAGTGAAATAAGAAGAACCAGATCATAATATACTTCAACAACAATACTATATGATGATCAGTTCTGATGGACGTGGCTCTCTTCAACAATGAGATGAACCAAATCAGTTCTATTTGTTCAATATCGAATAGAACCAGCTACACCCAGTGAAAGAACTTTGGGAAATGAGTGTGAACTACTACATAGCACTTCCAATCCCTCTGTTTTGTCCGCCTGCATTTTTTATTTCCTTCACAGGTTAATTGTACATTATTTCAAAGTCCAATTCTTCTTGTGCAGCAAAATAACTGTATGGATATGTATACATATATTGTATTTAACATATACTTTAAAATATTTAACATGTATTGGTCTACCTGCTACCTGGGGGATGGGGTGGGGGAAAGGAGGGGAAAATTGGAACAAAAGGTTTTGCAATTGTCAATGCTAAAAAATTACCCATGCATATATCTTGTAAATAAAATTTAATTTTAAAAAAGAACAAAATTTTTGATAAATAAAATCCACACAAAATATTGCTCTTAAATAGTAATTAAATCTGTGTGTATTTTTAAGTGATAGAAAATTACTACAAAAATGTTTCACATGATCTGTAAAAAATAAATTCTTCCAAATTACTAGTCTAATAATAATAAGCTGTGCATATTTTTAACTTAGTGATTCCACTGCTAGTTCTTTACTCCTAAGACATCAAAGAAAAAAAATGTCCAAAAATATTTATAAAAGCTCTTTTTAGGATGAACTGGAAACAAATGAGGCATTAATTGAGGAATGACTGAAGAAATCAAAGCATATAACCAAAATGGAATGCTATTGAGCCAGAAGAAATGATGAAAAGGATAATTTCACAGGGAAATCTGAAGTTTCAGATGAAGTGTTGGGAAGTAAAATGAGTAGAACCAGGAGGAAAAAAATTACATAATGATGGCAACACTGTAAAGATAAAACAATTCTGAAAGACATAAGAATTCTAATCAATGAAGCGACTAACCACAGTATTAGAGGTCTGAAGTGAAGTATACTGACCATATTCTGAAAAGAGAGGTACAGATTGAGAGAAATATATTCTTCAGATTATGGACAATGGAGGAATTTATTTTGTTTGACTATATATATTTGTTTCTAGATTTTTTCTTTCTTTTCAAGAAGAGGTGAAGTACAATGTTGTTAACTGAAAACAATTAAATTGAAAAATTAAATTCAATAGCTCTTTTAAATAAAAAGAAAGCTTTGCCCCTCTTAAAGCAACCCAATAACACATTAGATTAATTTTCTGGCTCATCCCACTGCTGACTCATTTAGTTTGCAGTCAACTAAGACTCAGATTATTTAAAGAGTAAATGCTTTCTATTTATGTATGTGACATACAAGTGAAGTTGCATAATGCCAGCATTTTTCAAATTCCTTTGATCTTGGGACTCCTTTATACTACTAACTACCCTCCTTCTCTAATAAATAGTGATTTAAAGCATTTTTTCATATGACTATAATTTTGATTTCTTCTTCTGAATATTACATATTCATAGTCTTTGATCATTTATTAATTGGGGAATGGCTCTTATTTTTGTAAATCTGAATCACTTCTTTATATATTTGAAAAATTATCCCTTAATCAGACTTAAACCAACTAAAAGCCAACTGGAAATTAAATAATATGATTCTAAAGAATGAATGGGTCAAATAACAAAATATAGAATCAATCCATAATTTCATCCAAAAGAATGACAATAATGAGAAAACCTTATTGTTGTGCATTGGATTGTGAACTGATCCAACCATTCTGGAGAGCAATTTGGAACTGTGCCCAAAAGGCTATCAAACTGTGCATATCCTTTGACCCAGCAGTGCCATTATTGAGTGTATATCCCAAGGAAATCATAAAGAAGAGAAAAGGACCCACATGTGCAAAAATATTTTTGCAACTCTTTTTGTAGTAGAAAAGACGCCCATCAATTTAGGGAATGGCTGAAAAAGTTGTGAAATATGAAGGTAATGGAATAGTGTTTTTTTATAAAAATGATGAACAAGTTGATTTTAAAAAGGACTGGATTTGCATGAACTGATGCTCAATGAAATAAACAGAACCAGGAATACACTGTACACAATAACAGCAAGAATGTGCAATAATCAATTATGAAAGACTTGGTTCTCCGTGGTTCAGTGATCCAAGGCAATCCCACTAGACTTTGGATAGAAAACACCATCTGCATCCAGAAAAAGAACTATAGAGATGGAATGCAAATCAACATATGCTATACTCCCTTCTTTTTTCCTATGGTTTTTCCATTTTGTTACAGATTTTTCTTTCCCAACATGATTCATAAAAAATGTGCAGCAAAATAATTAATAAATAAAAAGATACTAAATGGGAATTGAGCACTTTTACCAACTGTTGCTTTCATTGCCTCATTTGTCGCAAACAAAGGCTAGAGCCTTTCTCCCAAAATATGTTTTTAGAACTCCCTAAACGCAACCTCTCCTTCTCCTTCACCTTCTCCCTCTCCCAACTTTGCCCACCTCCTCCCTTCTCTCTCTGTTGCTGTCAACTTCCTTTGCCAGGGTCAGTTCATTCTAAGCTCTAGCATTCTTCACATTTTGAAAAATAGGTGTGTACCATACTTTTTTAGTCATCATCTATTTTTTCTGATTTTGCTTCATTTTCTACACATTTCTTTTAAAAATTTAACCAGATTGGTTAAGTTCTCTGTGTATCCACACTGGTTTCTTCAGACATATCCCATTTTTTTCTTCTTAATGCAAGTATATCCCTTTTTAGCCTTAGAATTTCTTTCTTGAGTCTCTCCCATCCCTCATGAGTGACTCTTTTCTCAAATATTGATTTGCCAATTTTTAATCTACTCAATTTTCCTTGCTATGTCCAGAAATGATCATACAGTTTAATATTGTCAATATTTACAAAAGTTCAAGAAATCAGAAATTCTTTTACCCAGTCATAACCTTTTATCATTCCATTTTTTTCCTCTGCCTTAAAATCCTTAACCTCCTTAAATTTGCACTCCCAATTCTTCCACACTTCATCAGTTCATTACCCTTGCACTGGCTCAATTCTCTTTCCTATCTTGACTCACTCTCTCATTCATCAAAAGAACTCTTTCAGACCTCTTTATCCCTTCTCAAATCTCCCATGTCATTCCTTACCCCCAACAGCTGCTCCACTAAATATTAAGGGCATTCACTTAGAATTCCCTCTTGTTGACAACTTCTCATTTTCTATCACTCATATTCCCTCCACTATCTCCTCTTTTAACCCTGTCTCTCATAAAGAAATTATACTCCTCTTTGCCAATTTAAATCCTTTATACATACATTATTGGTCTCAGGCCTTCTCATTGCTCCCATTATCACCCTCACTTTCTTGTTAATTTTCAATTTCTCCCTATCTATTAGTCCTTTCCTTATTGCCTCTACATATAACTTTGTTTACCAAATCCTCAAAAAAACTGTCACTTCCTACCACCCCACTTATATTACCTTATATTATATTATATATATATATATATATATATATATATATATATATATATATATATATATATATATATATATATATATATATATATATATATCTCTTTTATAAAATTCCCTTTCTGGGCTAAACTCCTAAAAAAGTAATCTGCATTGGGTACCTCCATTTTCTGTCCTTTCACTCTTATTTAAACCCTCTTCAGTCAAGCTTCCAAATTCAGCTTTCAAGTGAAACTGATCTCTTCATAAGTTATGAATAACCTCTTAATTATCAAATGTAATAGCTTTTCTAATTGATCTTTCTTCTTCAGTTTTCTCCTTCAATTGCTAGTCATTCCTAGATGCATACTCTTCAATCCACTGGCCTCCTTGCTATACTTTACACACAATAATGCATCTCCCAATGCCTTGCCCCTTTACCAGCTGCCTTCCATGCCTGGAATAAGCTGTCCCTTTGCCTCAGATTTCTAGCTTTCCTGGTATCATTTAAATCTCAGTTAAAACCCTATCTCCTGCAGAAGACCTTTCCAGATCCCCCCACCATACCACTTTCCTTCTGAAATTCCCTTCCACTTATGCTGTACATATCTTGCATGTTAGAATGTGAGCTCCTTGGGTTAGAGAATGGCTGAATAAATTGCAGTATAGAAATACAATGGAATATTATTGTTCTATAAAAAATGATGAGCAAGCAGATTTCCAAAAAGCCTGGAAAAACTTACAAGAATTCATGCTGAATAGAGTAAGCCAAAGCAGGAGACACTATATCCAGTAACAACAAGGTTATGTGATGATCAACTATGATGGACTTGTCTCTTCTCAACAATGCAGGGATTCAAGGCAATTTCCATTAGATTTGGAATAGAAAATGCCATTCACATCCACAGAGAACTATGGAAAAGAACTATGGAGACTGAATATTAATTGAAACATAGTATTTTCATCTTTTCTTGCTTTTCTTTCACACGTTTCAAATTTTTCTCTTTCCCTTCCCTCCACTCCCCCAAGATAGAAAGCAATCCAAAGTAAGTTAGAAATGTGCAATTCTTCTAAATACATTTCCATATTTATAATGCTGTGCAAGAAAAATAAGATCAAGATTTCAGGCTAAGATGGTGGAGAGGGCACACACATCTATCTAAGCTCCATCTTGCTTTGAGAATATTTTTTTCATGACAAGCCTCAGAAATGGTGCTTAACTGAAAAACCCACGAATAATATTACCAACAGAAGATATCCTCGAAATTCACCAGAAAAGGTCTGTTTTTGCTCATGGGCTGGGATGGTTAGATCAGGCACAGACTGTAGGCAGGCAGGGAGAGCACAGCAGGCAGCTCACACTGAGCAGACGGGGAGGGGAGTAGGTTGTGATCTCAGCCATTTCTGCAGGGAGAATTTTACCACAGTGTGGCTACTTTGCCCTGGCAGAAGCCAGTAGATCAGCAGAGAAGTTATAAACACAGGGGGTAAAGACCATAACCCAGAAAAGCTAAGGTCCCTTGGGACCTGAACACACCTACCCAGAGCTACTCAGCACGGTCTCAAAGTCTCAGAGTGCAGACGCAGTGCAGCCATTGCTGTCCTGCTAGTGCCTCACTGCTGCCCCCTGCAGTCTGTAGAGGAAGCTCAGTAATACTATCCAGTCCCCCACACCCCCCAAAAAAATAGCAGACTGTATTTGGTTTGTTTGTTAGTTTGTTTTCTTTGATTCTTCTTTGACAAAATGAGCAAAAAATTAGAGCGCAATCTCTATTGATAGCTTCTATATGGATAGAGAACAGATTTTAAATCTTGAGGAGACTAAAAACAGACTGTCTCCAGATGAATCCCCAAAGTGGGATATGATCTGCTCCTAATACACAAAGCTCTCAGAGAAGAAATTAAGAAAGCTCTCATAAGAGAGCTACAAGCAAAATGGGAAAAGGAAAGGGAAGCTTGGCACGAGGGTATAGAAAAGTCATCCCACTCATTTAAAGATAGAGTGATAAGGAAATCAAATCCTTGAAAATCAGAATTGGTGAACTGGAAAAAGAAAATATCTCTCTAAAAATAAAAATTGGAAAAATGGAAAAAAAAAAAGTTCCATAGAACAAAACAACTCACTTAAAAACTTAATTGGACAATTAGAAAAAGAAATTTTAAAAAGTGAGTGAGAAAAAAAATTCTTTAAAAATCAGAATTGGACAAATGGAATTGAATGACTTGAGGAGACACCAAGAATCAGTCAAGCAAAACCCAAAAAAATGAAACCATGGGAAAAAATGTAAAATACCTTCTTGGGAAAACAACAAACCTGGAAAATAGATCTAGGAGAGATAATCTGAGAATTATTGGACTTCCTGAAAAATATGATGAAAAAAAGAGCCTGGACACTATTTTCCAGGAAATTATCAAAGAGAACTGCCCAGATGTTATAGAAACAGACGATAAAATAAATACAAAAAGAATTCAACAATCACCTATTGAAAGGGACCCTAAAATGAAAACTCCAAGAAATATTGTGGCTAAATTCCAGAATTATCAGACCAAGGAAAAGATACTTCAAACTGCTAGAAAAAAATCAATTGAAATATAGAGGAGTCACAATAAGGATTACTCAGGATCTAGTAGCATCCACATTAAAGGATTGAAGTGCCTGGAATCTGATATTCCGAAAGGCTAAGGAACTTGGTATGCAACCAAGAATAACTTACCCAGCTAAAATGAGCATTTTTTTTTTCCAGGAAAGAAGATGGACATTCAATGAAATAGGTGAATTTCATCTATTTCTGGTTAAAAAACTGGAATTTTTAAAAAAATTGATCTCCAAATATAGGACTCAAGAGAAACCTAAAAAAGTAAAAAGAAATCTTGGGAACTATATTTCTGTTATAAAGATACATAAAGAACACATGTATAATTTGTTCTAGAAAATAGAGGTGGAAAGGAAATTGCACCAGAAAAAAGGGTAAAGTGGGAGTACTACATGTTACAAAGAGGCAAAAGAAACCTGTTATATCTGAGAGAAAGAATGGAGGGGGATGAAAATATCTCACTCTCATCAGAATTGGCTTAAAGAGAAAAATATTAGACATATTCTATTTACAGAGAAACTTTCCCACCCCACTGAAAAGGAGGAGATGAAAAACAAAAAGGGAAAGAGTAGGCTAAATAAAAGGGATTACAAAAATATTAAGGGAAAGATTTAAGAACAGGGGAGGGACCCTAAAGAGGGAGGGTTGCATGAGGCAAGTGGTGCTCACAAATTTAATATTGGGTAGGGGAGTAAGAGGGAAAGGAAAAAGAAAAGCATAATCTGGGGTTAACAAGAGGCAGGAAATACAGAATTAATCATTTTAACCATAAATGTGAATGGGGTAAACTCCCCCATAAAGTGGGGGCAGATAACAGACTGGATTAAAAGTCAGTATATTACAATATGTTGGTTACAGTAAACACACTTGAAGCAGGCAATACAAAGTAAAGATAAAAGGCTGGAGAAGAATCTACTATGCTTCAAGTCAGAAAAGCAGGGGTAGCCATTCTTATCTCAGATCAAGCAAAAGCAAATATTGATCTAATTAAAAGAGATAAGGAATGGCACTATATCTTGCTAAAGGGTAGTATAAATAATGAAGCAATATCAATACTAAAAATATATGCACCAAGTGGTAATAGCATCTAAATTCCTAAAGGAGAAGTTAAGAGAGCTGCAAGAAGAAACAGACAGCAAAACAATAATAGTAGGAAATCTCTCAACCTTGCTCTCTCAGAACTAGATAAATCAAACCGCAAAATAAATAAGAAAGAAGCTAAAGAGGTAAGTAGAACACTAGAAAAATTAGGTATGATAGATCTGTGGAGAAAAATAAATGGAGACAGAATGTAGTACACTTTCTTTTCAGCAGTTCATGGAACCTCTACAAAAAACTGACATTAGGACATTAAAAACCTTAAATTCAAATGCAGAAAGGCAGAAATAGTAAATGCATCTTTTTAGATCACGATGCAATGAAAATTACATTTAATAAAAAGTCAGGGGAAATAGACCAAAAATAATTGGAAACTAAATAATCTCATACTAAAGAATGATTGAGTGAAACAGCAAATCATAGACATAATTAATAACTTCACTCAAGAAAATGACAATAATGAGAGATCATACCAAAATGGGTGAGATACAGCCAAAGCTGTAATAAGGGGAAATTTTATATCTCTAGAGGCTTACTTGCATAAAATAGAGAAAGAGAAGGTCAATGAGTTGGGTTTGCAACTAAAAATGCTAGAAAAAAAACAAATTAAAAACCCCCAGTCAAACACTAAACTTGAAATTCTAAAAATAAAAGGAGAGATTAATAAAATTGAAAGTAAGAAAACTATTGAATTAATTAATAAAACTAAGAGCTGGGTCTATGAAAAAAACTAACAAAATAGATAAATTTTTAATAAATCTGATTTAAAAAAGGAAAGAGGAAAATCAAATTGTTAAGTCTTAAAAATGAAAAAGGAGAACTTGCCACTAATGAAGAGGAAATTAGAGCAATAATTAGGAGTTACTTTGCCCAACTTTATTCCAATAAATTCGATAACTTAAATGAAATGGATGAATACTTCAAAAAATATAGCTTGCCCAGATTAAGAGGAAGAAGTAAATTAGTTAAATAGTCCCATTTTAGAAAAAGAAATAAAACAAGCTGTTAATCAACTCCCTAAGAAAAAATCCCCAATAACCAGATGGATTTTTATCCGAATTCTACCAAACATTTAAAGAATAGCTAACTCCAATGCTATATAAACTATTTGAAAAAATAGGGATTGAAGGACCCCTACTAAATTCCTTTTATGATATAGACATGGTACTGATACCTAAACCAGATCGGTTGAAAACAGAGAAAGAACATTATAGACCAATCTCCCTAATGAATACTGATGCTAAAATCTTAAGTAAAATATTGGCAAAAAGATTACAGAAAATCATCCCCAGGATAATACACTATCGTCAAGTAGATTTATACCAGGAATGCAGGGCTGGTTCAATATTAGGAAAACTATTAGCATAATTGATTATATCAAAAACCAAATTAGCAAAAGCCATATGATTATCTCAATAATGCAAACAAGATTAGAAAGGAAGCAACAAACTAGGAAGACAGTTTTATAATTAAAGGTTCTGATAAAGGCCTTATTTCCAAAATATACAGAGAATTGACTGTAATTTATAAGAAAGCAAGCCATTCTCCAATTGATAAATCGTCAAAGGATATGAACAGACAATTTTCAGATGATGATATTGAAACTATTTCTACTTTTATGAAAGGGTGTTTCAAATCACTATTGATCAGAGAAATGCAAATTAAGACAACTCTGAGATACCACTACACACCTGTCAGATTGGCTAAGATGACAGGAAAAAATAATGATGAATGTTGGAAGGGATGCGAGAAAACTGAGACACTGATGCATTGTTGGTGGAGTTGTGAAAGAATCCAACCATTCTGGAGAGCAATCTGGAATTATGCCCAAAAAGTTATCAAGCATACTCTTTGATCCAGCAGTGTTACTACTGGGCTTATATCCCAAAGAGATACTAAACAAGGGAAAGGGACCTGTATGTGCCAAAATGTTTGTGGCAGCCCTTTTTGTAGTGGCTAGAAACTGGAAAATGAATGGATGCCCATCAATTGGAGAATGGTTGGATAAACTGTGGCATATGAATGTCATGGAATATTATTGTTCTATAAGAAATGATCAGCAGGATGAATACAGAGAAACTTGGAGAGACTTACATGAACTGATGCTGAGTGAAATGAGCAGAACCAGGAGATCATTACACACTTCAACGATACTGTATGAGGATGTAATCTGATGGAAGTGGATATCTTCAACAAAGAGAAGATCTAATTCAGTTCCAATTGATCAATGATGGACAGAATCAGCTACACCCAGAGAAGGAATACTGGGAAATGAGTGTAAAACTCTTTTCATTTTTGTTTTTCTTCCCAGGTTATTTTTACCTTCTGAATCCAATTCTTTTTTTGTGCAACAATAGAACTGTACAATTCTGCACACATATATTGTATCTAGGATATACTATAACATATTTAATATGTATAAGACTGTCTGCCATCTAGGGGAGGGGATGGAGAGGGAAGGGAAAAGTCGGAACAGAAGTGAGTGAAAGGGATAATGTTGTAAAAAATTGCCCATGCATATGTTCTGTCAATAAAAAGTTATAATAAAAAAAAGGAAAAAACAAGATCAAAAGAGAGAAAACCATGAGGAACAACAAAACAAGTAAACAAATGAACAACAACCTTTTAAGGCAGAGTGAGTTGTGGAATCTAACAACTGAAAAGAGATTAGAGGGTATCCCAGTGAATGCAAAACCAAATGCTGTTTGACAACTCCATTGCCCATCCATTTCTAGGATCTAATTGAAAGGTAAAGAAGAGCAATTTATATCAAGAGGAACTGGGAGCCCTGCGGGGCAATTATTTGGCAACTTCATTGCCTATATCTATTCAAGGATAGAAAGAAAAACTTTTGGCAAGGAGAGAGAAGAAACCCTGAGGGATAGTATCATTTCTACTCCCAAGGGAGCAGGGAGCCTTTCAAAGAATATTGTTTCTAATCCCAGAGGAGAAGTCATAAGGAGCAGTATAAAACTGAAAAGGAATAAAGACCCTTCTTGGGAAAAGGCAAGAGTACAGATCAAGGGAACAGTGACCACATATCTCCCTGGATCACACCTATTTGGAAGCTTAAAAAAAAAAAGGAATTCACTGATTACCACCTGATGAGAGCCCCAAATAAAAACTCCTAGAAATATTATAGTTAATTCCCCAGCGTTCCCAGGTCAAAGGGAAACTATTTCAAGCAGCCAAATACTATGAAGCTACAGTTAAAATCACACAAGATTTAATGGCTACCAAAATAAAGAAACAGAGGGTTTGAAACATGATATTCTGGAAGGTGAACCAGGCTACATATAACCTATCCTATACTTCAAGGGAAAAAAAAAGATATTTAATGAAATAGAGAACCTTCAAGTATTACTGATGAAAAGACCAGACCTAAATAGGAAATCTGACTTTCAAATACAAGACTCATGTATCTTTTAAGAACTTTATCATTATTAGGGCAAGTTAGAAAGATTCTATATAAAAAGAAGGTGTAGGAGTGAGTCAATTATGTTGCAGTGATTTTTTTTAAATGAATAAGTGAGAAAAAGTAATTTCCTATGAGAAGAGGGAAAAAAGAGGAAAAATAGGGAAAATTATCTCACATAAAAGCAAGGAAGAATTTTTATAGTAGGGGGAGGCAAGACTTTAACCTCACTCATATCTAAATTGGTTTAAAGAGAGGGAAAGAAAGTAATATTCAATATTATGAATATATTAATATATTCAATTAAAATTAGAAATCTATCTTACCCAATAGGGAAGTGAGAGAAGAAAGAGATAAAGTAAGGAGTATATGATCAAAGTTAGGACAGATAAAACAAGGCAACAGGTCAGAAGTGAGACAAAGACAGGGAGAGAGAAAGACAGAGAGAGATGGGGGAGGGGGAAACACAAAGAGATTTGGGGGGAGACATGGGAGATGGGGGAAGGGAGAGAGGGGGAGAGGTGGGAGGAGATGGGGGAAATGGGGGAAGATGGGGAAGACAGGGGGGAGATGGGATAGATGGCGGAAAAGAGGGGAGGTGGGGGGAAGGAAGGGAAGATGGGGAGAAAATGGGGGCAGGGGTGATGGAGATGGGGGAGAGAGCGGGGAGAGAAGGATAAACAGAAGAAAACAGGATAGAAGGAAATGCGGAATTAGTAATCATAACTTTGGATGTGAATAAGATAAGCCCACTCATACAATAAAAGTGGATAACAGAATGGATTAAAAATCAAAATCTAAAAATATGTTGTTTATAAGAAACACTTGAAAGAAAGACATACTCACAAAGTTAAAATAAGAGGCTAGAGCACAATGTTATACTTCAATTGATTTTATAAAGGCAGGGGTAGCAGTCCTAACTTCAAACAAAGCAAAAGCAAAATCAGACAAACAAAAGGAATAAACAAAGAAAGGCCATCTTGCAAAAAGGAACTATAAAAAAATGAAGTAATATCAATACTAAACATATATGTACCAAATCATAGCATCCAAATTCTTAAAGGAAAGGTTAAATGAACTATAGGAGGAAATAGACAGTAAAACTTGACTAGTAAGGTATCTCAAGTTTTCTCTCAGAATCAGATAAATCTAATCATAAAATAAATAGAAAAAAAAGTCAAAGGGAGAAATAGAATCTTAGAAAGATTAGATATAAACCTGTGGAGAAAACTGAATGGGAAGAGAAAGAATTATATTTTTTTCTCAATTTTATCTTCACAAAAACTGACTATATATTGGAGCATAAAAATCTCACAATCAAATTAATAAAACCAGAAATATTAAATGTATCATTTTCAGACTATAATGCAATACAAATTACATTTAATAAAGGTACATATAAGTTTAGATTAAAAATTGGAGGGAGAAGCTAAGTGGTACAATGAATAGAACACTGGTCTTGGCGTCTGGAAGCCCAAGTTAAAATCTGGCCTCAGACATCAGCTGTGTATCCCTGGACAACCCACTAACCCCCAAATGCCTCAAAAAAAGTTATATGGAAAAGAAATAATCAAATCCTAAAGAATGAGTGATTCAAAGAACAAATCATTAAAACAATCAATAATTTCATTAAAGATAATGGCAATAATGAGACAATAACAATGAGAAGTCATAGCAAAATTTGGAATGCTGACAAGGCAAGTATTCATGGGAAAATGTATACATCTAAAGGCTAACATTAGTAAGTCAGGAAAATAGCAGAAATAGCAGATCAAGGAATCAGGCATGAAACTAAAAACAAAAACAAAAAACTACAACAAGAACAATTAAACAACAACAACAACAACAACAACAACAACAACAATTAAACACCAAATTGGAAATCTTGAAAATCAAAGGAGGGATTAATAAAATTGAAAGTAAGAAAACTATTGAATTAATAAATAAAACTAAAAGCTTGTTTTATGGGGGAAAACCCCAATAAAATTGATAAACATTGATTTGTTAATATTGGTTAATTTCATTTAAAAAGGAAGGTGAAAAAAATTATTAGTATCAAAAATTAAAAGAATAAAGTCTCCACCAACGAAAAGAAAAGTAAAACAATTATTTTACCCAATTGTATCTCAGTAAAATCTGACAAAGTGAAAAGAATGTTTTCCAAAATACAAAACTGCCCAAATCAATAAAACTAGAATGCTTAAATAACCCCATTTTAGAAAAAGAAATTGAACAAGCCATACTAAACTCTCTAAGAAAAAACCCCCAGAGCGAGACAAATTTACAAATGAATTCTACCAAACATTTAAAAACAATTTCAATGCTATTTTCCCAAATAGTTTATATAGGACTATATGGGGGGGAGGCAAGACTTTAACCTCATTCATATCTAAATTGGTTTAAATATTCTTTTTATAACATAAATGTAGTACTGATAACTAAAATCAAGAAGAAAGAAAACAGAGAAGGAAAACTGCAGACCAATTTCCCTAATGAATATTGATGCAATTTTTTTTAATTAATAGTAATGCAATTACAGCAATATATCACCAGCAGCATATACTATTATTCAAGGTTAAATTAATTCCAGGAATGCATTTAAAGAGCAATTAATTTTAATATTATACAATCTATTTGGGAAAATGCGTGAAGAAGAAGGAGCCAGATATATATATATAGATATATATATAGATATATATATATATAAAATAACCAGGTGGGATTAATTCAAAGATGCAAGATTGGCTCAATATTAGGAAAATTGCCAGCATAATTGACCATATAATAAAGCCAAGAGAAATAATATTAGAAGTTTTTGACAAAATACAGCACCCAGAGGCAGTAGATGGCACAGTGGATAGAGCATCAGCCATGGAATCAGGAGTTCCTAAGTTCAAATCTGGACCTCAGATACTTAACACTTCTTAGCTGTGTGACCTTGAGCAAGTCACTTAACCTCAACTGCCTGCCCCTCCTCCAATGAGATAAAATAAAATACAGTATGCATTCCTTTTCAAAATACTAAAGAAATAGAAATAAATGGGGATTTCCTTTAAAAGATAAGTAATATTTATATAAAATCATCAGCAAGCATTACTTATAATTGGGTTAAATTAGAAGCCTTACCAATTAAGATCAGGCCTGAAACAAGTATGCCCATTATCACAACCCTTATTCAATATTGTACTAGAAATGTTAGACTTAGCAATAAGAGAAGAAAAATAAATTAAAAGAATTAGCATATGCTATGAGTAATCAAAACTATCACTCTTTGCATATGATATGATGGTATGGTTAGTGGATCTTAGAGAACCAACTACTTGAAATAATTAACAACTTTTGCAAAGAAACCCACAAAAATCATCATTGTTTCCATGTATTGCCAACAAAGCCCAACAACAAGAGATAGAAAGATAAATTCCTTTTAAAATAATTATAAGCAATATAAAATACTTGGGAGTCTACCAGTCAAGACAAACCCAGGAACTATAGGAACACAATCAAAAAACACTTCTCACACAAAGTCAGATTTAAACTATTGAAAAAATATCAATTGTTCATGGGTATACTAAGCTAATATAATAAAAATGACAACTGTGCCTAAATTAATTTACTTATTACAGAATTCATCTAGAAGAATAAAATATTGACCATTTCAAGAAAATAAACTTTTTAAAATATGAGGGAAGATGGTCCAGTCGTATCAGATACCAAACATTATTAAAAAGCAGCAAATATCAAAACTATTTTTCTCTCATTGCTAAAGCTACTTATCCCATTATATGTACTGCTAAGAAATTGAGTAGTGGATCAATGTAATAAAATAGGCAGGCACACAATGCATTGTAGTAAATGAACATTGTAGTAAATGATGTACCCCAAAGACCTCAACTTCTGGGATAAGAGCTCAATAGATGACAAAAAATGTTGGGAAGATTGAACAACAGTATAGCAGAAACAACATAAAGACCAACATTTTTCCACTATATACCTAGAGAAGGTCAAAATGGGTAGATGATTTAGACATAAAGGGTGCTGCTAATAGTAAATTAGCTGAACACAGAATAGTTTACCTTTCAAATCTATGGATAAGGGAAACATTTACAACCAAACATGAGACAGAGCATTACAATATATAAAATGGACAATTTTGATTATATTAAATTAAAAAAACAATGTAACCAAGATTAGAAGAAAAGCAGAAAACTGGGAAACATTTTTTTAGTATCAGGATTTCTGATAAAGACCTAATTTCTAAAATATATAGAAAAGTGAATCAAATTTATAAGAATATAAGTAATTTCCCAATTAATAAAAAGTTATTAATGAATATGAATGGACAATTTTCAGAAGAAATCAAAGCTATCTATAGTCATGAAAAATTCTCTAAACCACCACTAATTAGAGAAATGCAAATTAGAATAACTCTTAGTTACCAACTCATATTTATTGATTGGCTATGATGCCAAAAAGGAAAAATGATAAATGTTGTAGAGGATATAGAAAAACTGGAACATTAATACACATTGGTAGAGTTGTAAAAGAACTGATTGAACCATTCTGGAGAACAACTTGGAACTATGCTCAAAGGGCAATCAAATTGGGCATACCCTTTGATCCAACCAATACCACTACTAGGTCTGTATCCCAAAGAGATTATTAAAAAAAAACAAAACAAAAAAACAAAACCAAGATCACACACACACTCACACACATACACATACTCTTTCTGAGGTGGTAAAGAAGTGGAAATAGAGGGGATACCTATCAATTGAAGAATGGATGAATAAATTATGATATATGAATATAATGGAATACCATTGTACTATAAGAAGTGACAAGCAGGATGATTTCAGAAAAAATTTTGTAAAGACTTACACTGGCAATAAGTGAAGTAAGTAGAACCAGGAAAACATTACAGTAACAGCAATACTGTGGGATGATCCACTATTATTGACTTGGCTCTTCTCATCAATACAAAGAACTGATGGAATTTGAATGAAGATTGAAGCATACTATTTTCACTTTTTTAAAAATAGTTTTTCCTTTTGTTCTGTTTCTTCTTTCTTAACATGACTAATAAGGAAATATGTTTTACATGACTATATTCATAACCTATATCAAATTGGCATTTAAGCAGAATGGAGGAAAGGAGGAAAGGAGAAAATTTTTATTAAA
Organism: Sminthopsis crassicaudata; assembly: GCF_048593235.1. NCBI lineage: Eukaryota > Metazoa > Chordata > Mammalia > Dasyuromorphia > Dasyuridae > Sminthopsis > Sminthopsis crassicaudata. The sequence goes on from NC_133620.1 coordinate 301,412,737, forward strand.
ATAATATTAAAAATTGTTTTGTCAAGCAGTTGGAAAAATACTATTTTAAATTTAAAGGAACAAATGTGTAAATAATTGAGAAATATTTAATGAAATATTTTTAAGTGAATGGACTGAGCTCCAAAAGACCACCAGATGATCTTTAAGATTCCAATTCTAAAATTCTAGATTCAAACTAATATTCTGTGATCATCAGGGTTCTATAATTTACATTATGTAAATGTGAGCTATTTTAATTTTTACTAATATCTACATAGCCCAATATAATGGAAAAACTTAGATCAGAAACTTTATTTGATCCTTTTCTTCTCTAAGCTTCATTTTTCTTGTCTATAAAATGAGAGATTTGGATTAGATAATCTCCAAAGTCCTTATCAGCTCTAAATATATAACCATAAATGTGTATGTTAATAATATATGTATGAGTGTATATACACATATATACATCTATTCAGTTGATTGTATGAAGCAAGAAGCTATGAAGAAAGATTTCCTCTATTAATACTGATCAGCAATTGTTATGCAATTTACAGCCTTAGTATTACCTAGGGAAGTGAGAAGAGAAGTTGTTTGGGCAGGATCATGCAACCTGCACATGTTTGAGGTTTAAATACCATCATTTTGGCTCCAAAGAAGGCTCTTTATTCACTATGCCATGCTTACAATATAATATTTTATTTTTCCTTATTTTTATTCCAACTCCATTTTTGCCTTTTCTCTTTGGGATATGATATTGTTAAGAAGATAATAAAGAACCTATATCAAGGCAAGGGACACTTGTTATTAACAAGTGCCAAGTCCCCAGAAGAGCCAAAAATGTCTCTTGGGCAACCTATAATAATTCCTCCAGTCACTTTTTCTTTGTTGTATACCACTCTCCTCTTTGAATCAAGTGATATCACCAGTATTGAGGGGCTAACAGATCCTCTCTGATTAAAAAATAAATGGGACGATAGAAAAAAAATTATTCTGCATCAATAGTTTCTACATCTCACTTGCTAATTGGGAATATCCTTCACTCATTTCTGGTCCTTTCCGGCCACCATTCATAAACACCAAGATCAAAATGCCTTCAGAAAAATTCCTGGGGAGGCCATTGTTTGATTAAAAGAACAATCCATCAGGGAGGCCACTTCAGCACAAATGAGCTGTGTGCAAGAGGGGAAGGGCTCAGATTTCCTGTGATTGGGGCAGGGCAGGTCACACAATGGATTCTGATTAATGCCTGAACTGACCAGCCTGTGCTCTCCCCAGGAAGTCCCTAAGGCTAAATGCCTTCCCCTGGACTTTTCCTAATCTTCCATTATGTCAGAAGGCAGCTCTCCTGAGAAGCTTGTGCTGCTAAGGAGAGAGCCTTGGTAAGGTTAACCCCATCACTTCCTTTTCCAAAGGGATACTCAAAAGGAGGCAACTACACTCCAATTTATATACACCAGAGAGTTCTGGTGCTAATATCTCTTAAATCATCAATTTGAAATGTATGCCCCGCCCCTCACCTCCCAGAAGTTTCATTTCCTAGCTTCCTCAAAACATGAGAGAAAAGGCTATTCATTTAAAAGCCACTCATAGAGGAAAAGGACACTTTTGTAAGAAGAAAAAATTATAACATCATTTTGTTGTATCAATGAATTAGAAATCAATTTTGAGTTTGCTATTACCCATCAGTTGAGGAACAGCTGAACAAATTGTGGTCATATGAAAAGAAAGGAATGATATGCCATAAACAATGATAAATGACAGATTCAGAGAAACCTGAGTATGATTTTATAAACTGAGGCAGAATGAAACAGAACAATAATTTGCAAAATGACCATGATAATTATGTAAAAAGAAACAAGAAGTCTGAAAGCCTTTCCAACTGAATAATTGTAATCATCATGGTATCAGAACAGTAGTGACAAAGCATGCCTCCTATTTCTTGAAAGAGAAGTGACAGCCTAGAGGTATATTTTTTCAAATATAGTCAATGTGTTCAATTTTTTGTTTTTGTTTTGTTTTACTACATTATTTGTTATAGAGTCTTATAAAGTAGGGTAGTAGGTAGAGAATGAGTAGACAGTGCAAAAAGAAAATCAATGAAATATTAAAAAGCACCCCAAAGAGAACAGAAGAAAAAAAAAGAAGAGAAAAAGCTAGATTGTTTTGTTATTACCTCTTTATTTTATATATAATTTTTAAAAACTGCCTAATAAAAACTCAGTTATATATATATATATATATAGAAAGAGATATAGTAATATCTATAGAGTTGTTTTATTCTTTGAAAATTAAAATGATTATGGTTTTTGATATTTGTTAAGTTCAAATAAAAAATAAACTGTTTCTAAAAGGGTTTTTCTAGACCTTCTTTGATGGAATCTTCCAGTCGAAGTCATTGGCAACATGTCCTCTTATTGCTGCTATAAAACTGTGATACTAATCTAATGCTTCTTCTATGCAACCATCTGGCTTATGATAGGACACATTACCCAGAGCAAGGGAACAAGGCTATTGGTGCTATATGGTCACGCAGTCATATCCAACTCTTCATGACCCCATAAATCATAATATACTATTCTATCTTGTCTGGTCAAGTTCATATTCACTGTTTCCATGACACTTATCTATCCATCTCATCCTCTGTCATCCCCTTTCCTTCTGTCTTCAATCTTTCCCAATATCAGAGTCTTTTCCAAAGAGTCCCATTTTCTTACTATGTAGCTTAAGTATTTAAACTTCAACTTCCAGTTTATTCTAGTTCATTCCAGTGAGTAAACTTAATTAATTTCTTTAAGTATTGACTAATTTGATTTCCTTACTGTCCAAGGGACTCTCAAAAGTCAACGCCACAATTTGAAATGACCATTTCTATGGAGCTCAGCTTTCACACTTCATACCTGTGTATTGCTACTGAAAAAAGTATAGTTCTGACTATATAGAACTTTGTTGGCATGGTGACGGGTCTGCTTTTTAGTAGGCTGTCCAGATTTTCCATAGCTTTCTTTCCAAGAGTAAGCATCTTTTAAAATTTCATGGTTATACTAGATGTCTGCAGTGGCCTTGGACCCTAAGAATATAAAATCTAACACTGCTTCCATTTCTTCTCCTTCCATTTGCCAGGATCAGAACAATTGCCAAAATATTACTTTTTTATTTTATATTAAGTTTCAAGCCAGCTTTTACATTTCCCTCTTTCCCTCTCATCCAGAAGCTTCTTAATTATTTTCTAACTCCTACTTTCAGAGTGATATCATCTACAAAGTATGGGCCACTATTTATGATCTTGGGCAGATTAATTTACCACAGTTTCTTTATTTGTTAGGTGAGGTATTTGGACTGGATGACTTCTATGAGTCTTTCTAGTTCGAATATTCTACGAATTGCTTTCCTTCAAAAAAAAGAAGAAATCAGAGTGTGTTTGTTTCAGCTTTTCAGAGAGAACTAAAGTTCAGAGAGAGCTAAAATAAAGTAAGATCACTAAAGTATAGAGGAAGAATAAAGATACAGCTTTAACAAAATGAATAACATCCTTAACTGAAATCACTGTCCATACACTTGACTCAAAATAGCCCCTCAGATCTCCTGGAATAACAAGATTTAAAAGTTATTCTTTTTAGGAAGAATGACCTATCTTTCTGAAGCATGGTATAGGATTATATATTTCTCTATCAGGCCAGAAAAGAGCTTCTTCCATATAACTAGCTCACACATACCTGACAAATGCTGCAAACCCATCTTCCTCTAGTATCTCAATTTAAACACTAGCTCACTCTTCTGCACAAAGACTTTGTAACTGTTGGTGATGATCATCTGTATATAGAGATGTGCTAAAACAAAACAAAACAAAAACAACTATGAATGGCTAAGTTTCTTCTACTACATTACCATGTTGTGCTTACAGAGATTTTGAAATTCTATTGCCCTTACTGAAACCTTACTTAAAACAAGCTTTTTATTCTAGGGTAATATTTTTAATTGCTGTAAATCAAGCAGAACATGGTATCAGACAATCTCATGGAGCAAAAGATCTTGGAAACCATCCATGACAACCCATTACTGAATAAAAATTTCTTCTATATTCTACCTAAGGAAGCACCCAACCTTCATCTTAATATCTAACATGAAAGGAAAAGCATCATCTCCCCAGGTGGCCCATCCCACTTTGGGAGGGTTCTGTTAAAACTATGTATCAAGTATAAAGCTGTTTCTATCCAAGTTCTCTAGCCCTTGCTCCAAGCTCTACATTCTGGTTCAAAGGCTCTCATTTTACTTCACTAAATTTCAACTCAACAGATACTTATTTATTAAAGCAGCTATTATATAAAAGCATTTTGCTTAGTGTTAGAAATATAAATTAAAAAACAAAAGAGGTTCTGTCCCTTATGGAACTTATATTCCTAGGCATAAGACATATTTGCAAAATGTTTTACAAATCTTAAAGTACCATATATTAGCTAATATTAACATATGCAAAAAACAAGGAAACTGAAGAGATCATTAGAAGAAAAAAAGAAATCAGCAAACATACCCCCCCAAAAAGCCACACCCACTAATACCAATCTCTACAAAGGAATGGAATTTAGTGTTCTCTCATACCTTTTATTTGGGACTAAGCTTGTTATTTATCAGTTTTATTTTTTTGTTGTTATTGTTCTTATCATTTACATCATTATAATTGTCGTATATATTGTTTGTACTGATTCCTATAAGTCATCTCCATATATCATGTTCATTTTTTCCTGACAATACAGCCATATTCTATTACATGTGTGTACCAAAATGTGCTTACCATTCTCCAAATATATGAACATCTATTTTGTTTCCAATTATTTGCTACCACAAAAGTGCTGCTATAAATATTGTGGTAACTATAGAGACTTTGTTTTCTTCAACGACCTCCTTTGGCAGTGAATGCCTAGTAATGGAATCTCTGGGTCAAAGGGTATGGACATTTTAGTCACTTTATTTGCAAAGTTCCAACTTACTTTCCAAAATGGTTATACAGGTCAAAACTCCACTAACAGAACATCAGTATGACTGTTTCTCTCTCTCTCTCTCTCTCTCTCTCTCTCTCTCTCTCTCTCTCTCTCTCTCTCTCTCTCTCTCTCTCTCTCTTCTCTCTCTCTCTCTCTCTCAGGCAAAATTGATTTTAATGATAACTTTCAATTTTGAATGATGAATTTCAAAAAAATTCAGTTATCAAAAGGATTGGTAATGAGATAGACTACCAGTATAGTGCAACCCAAAATCTAGCCTATCTACTTAGGAGCTGGAATTCCACTCCCAGTGTCAGACCTTGCCAAGAGACTGTCAACCTGGGGACAGTATAGATCAGGGTGGGGAAACTTTTTTCTGCCTAGGGCCATTTGGACAATTATGACATCATTCATGGGTCACACAAAATTATTAGCTTATAGAATTCAAGCAGTGGGAGATTGTACCTAGTTTTCAGTTCAGCATTCTAAGGTTGCCTTAGAAAATGATTTCTTGAAAGTTATGGCCCATGGGCCAAACATTTCCAACCCCTGGTCTAGATTGAAGGGCAACAAGTGTCATCTTTAAATATACTTTGAGTGCTACTGCTTCTTTGCAGTTAGTTGCCTTGGCCAAGCACTTGGCATTTTATATAATAACCAAAGCAATTTCCTTTGCCTTTTCTGTTTCCTTCTTGAATGCTTCAACAAATGTCTTACAAGGAGTTTCATTTTGAGATTTGATGAAGAGGCACCCAAGGCTTATTGTGTTGTAGAAAGACAGGCCCATGATGGTGTTTTACCTAAACTATGTATCTTTTAGGAGACCCAATATAATCACTTTAAAATATCACTTGGCAGAGAACAGTCACTTAAAGATTTGATGAATGGAAGCATAAGCCAATGGATAAAATGGGTCTCATTACCTAAATTTACTGATTAAAAACTTAAAAGATCAGGCCATCATCCACTATAACCCACTTGGTCACACCAACACAGAATAAATCTCAATTATCCTCTGAGAATAGAAAAAAAAAAAAAAAACATTGAAATCAGCTTATTTGGGCAGAAAGGCATTAGGAAACCTTATTAGCATTCTAGCTCTGCCATTAATTTGGGCAAGTTGCTTAGTCCCCCTGAGCCTCAGTTTCTTCAACTGAAAGTGAAAGTAGCACTTAAATAGAGGAAGCATAGGAATAATGAAAAGAATGCTATATTTGGATCAGCAGAAACTTGTGGTCCATTTACCTCATACCATATCCATTTTTTCTAAATGAGATGTCTAGAATTAGAGTGGCTAGCAAATTTACCCTTAAATTCTGAAAATATGCTGAGATTGACTTTTTTTCTCACCTGGATTCTCCTCCCCTACCTCCAAAACCTCTTCCCGGACTACCAAGATTTGACTTCCTATTCCCTTCCTTAAAACAAAAGGCTCAATCTCCCTTAGATATTTGGCCTGAACTTCGTAGCCCAAATAGGGAAAAGAGTAAAGGAAGAAATTAGTTGAGATTCAACATTGGCAAAGAATCCACAGTAACTGCTTGCAAAGCACAATGTTTTAAAAGCCATGATCAATACTTTCATTTCACTAGCTCATAATTATCACAGAGTTTAAGTGACTTGCTACACATTACAAGGCAATGTAATATTTAAGTGACTAAAAGATCACTAAATATCTGAAAAGGAAGAAAGAGAACAATGAATACTGGACACAAGTGCCCCCTTCTAATCAATAAACATAAAACTCAAAAAATATGTCATCACAGGTTCAAATATCTTCTTTTTGTGTATAGTTTTAGGAAAAGGAGTAGCAGAGAATTTTCTCATACAGAAGGCAAATATCAGATTGGAGAGAACTCAGAAGATGTCTAATTGAACTCCTTCATTCTACAAAGGAGAAAACCAGAAAGTAAAAGTAAACTCCTATGACCTTCAAATAAATCTATGTAGGGGAAAAGATAGAAAACATTGTAAATAGATGACTTTTTTGTGTTTTTTTTTTCTGGATCTGAGGAAACCACCTTTAGCTTTAGTAGAAAAAACATAGTATTGTAGAAAAAAAAAAAACATTCAGATTGCAAAGATCTGAATTTGAGACCTAACTGATACTAATGGGGAATGGCCACAAGACAATTCACATCAACTCTGTCTCAACTTTGATTTTCTCACCTATTAAAAAATCACCATCATCTGTGATATTATCTCTAAAATGTAATGTTCTCTGTTGAGGTTTTCTTGGGGTCTCTGGAGGCAGCCTTCGTTTCAGTTCAGATATTACCATGAGAGTAGCCAGGGGTTAAAGTCCAAATTCTTTATTGTCTCCTTCAAAGTCCTATCTCCTTCATTTGGAGTTTGGCTAGTTTTCTTAGAGGCCAATCTCTCTCCTTGGTTCTGAGAGCCTGCCTCCTTCTCTGCCCTCTGAATCTCTCTGAATTCAAAGGTTTGTGCTTCAGCCTACAGCCACCACAAAGGTGGATGATGGAATGAATCTCTCTCAGTCTCTGAGAACTTCTAGTGTGCCCTGAGAGATTCTAGCCCTGAGAGATTCTAGCTTATATGCCCCACACTGAGCACAAACCAATCATTATATCACTAGGAAACCATTATTTGTTGTAGGAATAAATCAATGCTAAACTAGATTTAACCATTGTCTCCTCAATTCCACTTAGTACCTTATTTCAAGTTTTGGTCCATAACAATCATCAAAATACCATAATATTTACCTCACAGGATTAGGATAAAAATTATATTAGAGGTATAAAGGGTCTTTCTAACCTGAAAGTGAAATGTCAACTAGTTTGTAATGTGTGTTCAGGTAGGTGAAAGAAAGGTCTACCTAGTAATTACAGAGAGTAGGTAGGAGTCAAGATATAAAATGGAGATTAAACTTTTGATTTGAAAGAGACTACTCCAAGAAATACATAAAAAGTACATATTGGGCAAGCACAAAGATGAATACAGGATAGAGACAAAGATAAGATATGGCCATGGTTAAGAGGAATCTTGAGGTAAGTCACAAGACAGGCCACACATAAGGTCTGAAAGTACAGAGCAGTGGACCAAGAATGGCCTAGGAAAAATTAAAACCTATTTTTATTTTCCTTGAAGAGAGAAATAGAGCAGTGGCCCCTAATCTGAACATAAATTTTTTTTTGGGGGGGACATAAAGTTCATTATGTCCACTGATTAAAAAAAAAATAAACAGCGTGACAAAAAGGTACTATGAAGCCACTGGGAGGTGAGTGGAGAGGAACTAGACTCGTAATTGCATTGGTAGTGAGAATTCCCAATGAAAGAACTTCTTCCCATCAAATGCAAGTTGACCTTTACAACTTAGACTATTAGGGAGTTGTTTAGGAACACAAAGAAATGAAATGATTTGCTCAGGGTCACACAGTCAATGTTTGTCAAGGAGGCAAGACTTGAATTCAGGTCTTTCCAATTAGAAGGCAGGACAGCTATGCCATGCTGCTTCTCATGTGTTCAATCCTGCCTTTAAATTTTTTGTATTTTTGAAAAGATGGTATCAGCTCCATAAAGCTGAAAAATTGTAATGCAGGTATTGGGTGATATCACACTCATTTTACAAACTAAAGCTTGCTTTTCATACCACATAATGACATATTTTATTAAAAGTAAAGAAAGATCAATTTATATTAATCTTTAATGAGACGATCACAAACCCAAAGATTGGAAATTGCTGAGTTAGCTTGGAAGATGCCCTAAATTCAGAAAAAGTCTTAGGTACAGCTATACTCTGGAGCTTACCAGGGGCAAGAGAATTCATCTGTTAAGTTTTTGTTCATAGCAAAGTTTAGTAACAACAGTATTTGGCCCTTTTATCTACCTCTAATTACAGTAGCTGTTACAGAGGACAGCCAACTCAATTTGGAATTAGAGTAATTTGAATCCTGAACCCACATGGGATATCTACTGACTGTGTGATCTTGGATAAATCCTTTAACCTCCCCTTTACCTCGTAGGTGATTCTATAAAATTAAAAATGATAGACTATAGAATAGCATTAGTAAAAGGAGATTTCTCACCTAGGATTCTCTAATGAGATAAAATCATATATCTTAGACCTAAAAAAGGATAATGAATAAAAAAGAAAACAATTTAATTCAGTTATAATTTTGTAGGAATTATGCTAAATACACACATACATATGCACATGTACACTTTTCTGAGTTATCCATACCTGAAATACCTATCCATATTTACCTATATCACTGGGTTTATATACTCATTAATAGGTACCACCACTCACCTAGTGGTAGCTGCTCAAAAAGCAGGCATAACACCTCAGAAAAATTAATCAGTCCTCACAGGATTTTTGTCTTCTGATTGGAAACTTAACTGATACACATCATCCTTGGCAAGATTAGGAAGTATTTGTTTGTTTGTTTTTTTGTTTTAAGATTCAGACGTGGCATAGGAAACCATGAAGTTCAGCTGTTTATCTGTATTTGATCTCGTCCAAACTTTTAATCCTGGAAATAGACTAAAAACAGACTTTTCACCCTAGGGAACTCTACTCACTGCTTCTAGCCAGTTTAGAAATAGTTATCCTGGCTAATCCAACCAGCCAGCCCTGTCTGGAAACCTAAAAACTTGCAAAAAAAAAAAAAAAAAGCAGTGAAGCACAAAAATTCTCCATCTGGGTCATTTGAACTTATTCCAGATTTCAAGCACTGTATGAAGGTCCAATTTCTTAAGCCTACACAAAACACCCATGACTAGTATGAATTTAGAGTCTGAGCCTGAGCTAAATTTCATTCTCTCTCTGTTTATCTATATGGGAACCTATTTAGTAGCCATCACTTTAGTTTATGGACACTCAGTTATTTTAGAATGTCAGATCTGGCGTTGATGATGGCACTCAGAGATGCCTAAGTACACATATTTCATATTTCAATTGGGTTCCTGAAGACTTAACCAGCTAGTTAGTGGTAGAAGTTGAGTAGAATCTGGTCTCGAGCCTACTAGTTCACTGCTATTTCTACATGCAGTCTACAATATTTAAGTTTCCACATACTGATATCTTCCAAGGCAAAATGAAAAAGTAAAACTTGTGGGCTGGCATTTCAATCAAAGTAGCATTAATTAAATTATTCAAATAGATGGCCATTTACTTGGGCACCAACAGAATCTGCCTCAGTGAAAAACTAAGAGGCTATTGCTAAATCATCTATCGACTTTCTTTCCCTACCTCAATTTTGTCTTCATAGCAGCAGTAAAAGCCAAGCTACAGGTTTATAATGGGAAAAAACAGAATTAGATGACGTTGCCTGCTCCAGGTCTGACATCTTAGGGTTTTACAATTCCAGTGAGTCTGGAGTCCCAATTAAAATTCCAATTAACTATCAAGTATTTATTATCCCCCAGTTTAGAAAAGGAAGTACTACTTTCCATCCAAAACAAAAGATCATGGTTACCAACTTCAGAGAACAAGCAGGCAAAAAAAAAAAAAAAAGCAAAATTAGAAATCTTTCCTGGGGCACCTAGGTGGCACAGTGGATAGAGCACCAGCCCTGAATTCAGGAGGACCCGAGTTCAAATGTGGTCTCAGACACTTAACATTTCCTAGCTGTGTGACCCTGGGCAAGTCACTTAACCCCAGCCTGAGGGGGGGGGGGGAATCTTTCCTAAGGACAGAAGAGTATCACCAATCCCTGCTTGAGAAGCCCCTGAATTAGGGAGTGATCTGAAGAAATCAGTGGGCTCTCAAGAAATCTCACATTTCTAATCTCTTCTTCTTACTCCACATGCCTACAGGATACAGACATCATACTTGTGCCTAAAGAAATAACATCTTTCCTCCTGAGGACTTTAGTCTAAAGCCATAGTATATTTTAATGGAAAAATAAATAACACTAGCCAAGGAATAAAAGAGGCCAAGGTTCTAGAACTAGTTTTATTGTTTACTACCTTTGTGAGTTTGGGCACTTGTTGGGCTTCAGATTTCTTCTATGAACTGGAGGATGGAAAAGAACAGTATTTCACAAACAGCTTGTTTGTGGTATATTTTACTGATCCATAAAACATTTTATTACCACAGGTCCTTACTTCTTAAGCCCCATAAGCCTAAAAAACTGATTCCTTTTTCTTGATTTCTTTCCACTGCCATTTATTATTAATATGACTTTGGACAAAGTATTTACTCCGATTCTTCAATGAGCAAATTGGAATAGATGATATCTAAGATCTCTTCCAACCAATCTCTTCCAACTAAGATCTCTTCTAGCTTTCAGGTCTGTTCTTCCCATGACCCTGGTTCCCCTCCCAAGTCATTTATATATTAGTGTTTTGCAATATAATTTGTATTGAGAAAAATGCCTAAGTTTATTCCTTCTAGTCTAATGATCTATGTTTGTAATTCAATCTACCCCAGAGTCTAACCCAGAGTCTAAAACAGAAGGCTCTAACTTTTTACATCGTGGAGGTCTAATGGCAAGAAAAGGCAAGGTTAGTCTTAGAGTTACTGTTAAAATTTCTGTCTGACTTAAAACATTTAGGTTTTGAAATTAGAGCTGTATTCCACTTTAAAGTTCTGATCTCACTTTGCCTATATTATTATAATAGTCTCCCAATGGGTCTCCCTGTCTCCGATTCTTCTTCCTTTCCCACTCTTCCCTCTAATATGTCCTCTAGAGAGCTGACAAATTGATATCACTAAAACACAGATCTGACGGTATCATTTCCCTGTTCAAGAAACTTCAATGACTTCCTTCTGACTTTATGAAGATAAAATACAAGCTCTTCTGCTTGGCATTTAAAATTTGACATAATCTGGCTCTAATCTATCTTTCTAAGCCACATGTTATAAACTTTCATATCCTAGACATTCTAAGTAAAATAGTCTTCATATTGATATATCCATAACATTCCATCTCTTGACTGCCTTAAATCACAAGCCATTCTTGATATGGGATTCTCTCTAAGTTTTAGGAATACCATTCTCTCACAGTTTTCCTCCTACCTATCAGACTACTCTTCTTCAGTTTTCTTTTTATGAATTCTGATTCAGGGCAGGCCCTTTAACAATAGGTATCCCAAAGGATTCTAGGCCCTCTTCTGCTACTTTACTTGGTTTTCTAAACAGTTTCCAAAGATTTAATTTTCATCTCCATGATAATAAATCTTAAATCTATCTAGTTTGTTCTAGCCTGTCTCCCGATTTCCAGTCTCACGTTTCCAACTTCCTTTCAGACATCTCAAATTGGATGTCCAGTAGACACCTTAAACTCAGCATATCTGAACCACAACTTACTATTTCCGCCCTTAAATGCCTTCTTCTTCCAAACTTTCCTATTCCTGTTGAGGATACCAACATCTTCCCAGTCACCCAGGCTCTCAATCTAAATGTCACCTGTGATTTCTCACTTTCTAATCCTGGCCCCTTTATCCAAACTGTTGCCAAGACTTGTAGCTTCTCATAGTGCGTGCGTGTATGTGTGTGTGTGTGTGTGTGTGTGTGTGTGTGTGTGTGTATTCTCTTCTCTCCTTTGACAGTCAGCAATCTTGTACAGGCTGTTATCACTTCAGACTTAGATTATTGGAATCACTTGTTCATCTGTCTGCCTCAAGTCTCTTCCCATTCCAGTCCATCCTCCATTCAGCTGTCAAGTTTATCTTCCCAACATGAAGGTCTGACCATATCATCTTCCTATTTAATCAACTCCAGGGGCTCTCTATTATCTTCTGGATGAAACACAACAATCTTCCTTTTGGCTTTGAAACCCCGTCCAAACCTTGCTGTTTCCTCACTTTCCAGGTTTCTTATACTTTACACCACTTTACTCTGTGATTGAGTGAACGTGGTCTCCTTGCTGTTCCTTGAACACAACAATCCAGCTCTCTTCCTTAAGCATTTTTACTTGCTGTCTTTCCCTTCTCATCTCTGCCTTTTAACTTCCCTGGTTCCCTGCAAGTATCAGGTAAGGTTTCTTTTCCAGGCCTCTTTTAACATTAGTCTGTTCACATTAAGACTATCTCCAATTTATCTTGTATATACCTTGTTCATATTTTCATATTCTAATTGAGATAGACAACATATAAACAACTATATGTTGTCTCTCTCAATTAGAATTTAAGTTTTCTAAGAGCATAGATTTTTTTTTGCCTTTCTTTGAATTCTCAGCACCTAGCAAGCACATGGCAGACTCAAACTGAATAACTTTTAAAAAACTAATCTTTCAATTTAAAGATTCATACAGAAAGACACTGAATCCCATTCAATGTTCTAATTGCCAAATAGGACTGGATCAAATGTTTATATTTTCCTTTGGCACATTGAAACTTGTGTTTTGCATTGCTTTTGGATAACATTATATCTCTTGATCCAAAGCTGTCCAATCCCTCCTCACAATCCCTACTAACACACCCCTGGTAGAATCTTTGTTTACAGAATATTTTGTATACATAAACTATTACCACAAATTTGTTGCACAAGTGAAACTTTGGTAAAACAATGTTATTTTAGAACATAGGGACAGCTTGTTATTTCAAAGAATCTAAAGTCTTCCCTCAAATGCCTCATCCTAGTTAAGAGAGTAACCTTATCAAAGGGTAGGCAAAAAGAGCCTAACTCACAGGTTTTATCAAGCTTGAAAAGTAGAAATCTTTTTAAGTTTGGAGAGGCTCGTTAAACAGATGTATGACCATTTTTTTTCAGCCACAGCACTTCACAAATGACTATTTTTTAAGGTAAAGAGAAAACACAATCTTTTTTTATTTTACTCATACCAATGGAATCACAGATCTTTGAAGTCTTCTTATGTTATGGTTATTGTTTTTAAGAACATTGTAAAAATCTCTGGTTAAGTGGGCCTTTAAAGCAGCGTGCCTATACTAAAACAAGTGCTTATACCCTCAAAAAAGAGTACCTATTGTTTTGAAGAACACTTGGGTTTGAGGGAATAAACACCCTGAAGTCTCATCACTTATAACAAAGACAGACACAGACATATCTCAGAATTCCCAGAAACCAACTCATTCCTTTGCTGAGGGAAGATTGTGTTTCCAGTGGCACTTAAGGGCTTCTGATCTACCCTAATGAATATTGGGGTCTGAACTGAACTATTCCATGCCCAAGTCCCAATTCTTGAAGTCCCCCCCCAACAAAAAGAAAATACTATATCACCGCTGCAATAAAAAAACAGCATTTATATAACACTGAAGTCTGTGTAGTATTTTAGAGAGATCATGTCTTTGGACTCTCACAAAAACCCTGATGCTGCTTATCAATAATACAGTTATGGGGCAGTTAGATGACTTGTGGCTAGATGACTGGTCCTGAAGTCAAGAGGACCTGAGCTTAAAAATCAGCTTCAAACAACCAGAGCAAATCACAACCCCACTTACCTCACCAAAAAATTAATTAAAAAAAATAATGCAATTATTACCTTTATTGACAAATGAACAAATAGACTCAGAGATAGGAAGCAATTTCCCCTTTCTGACGCCAAATCTAGTGCTCTATCCATTATACAACACCACCACTCAGCAAGTCCTTTGTTCTGATTAATATGGCTTTCTAGTCCAGTTTTGTCACTATAGTATCTCTATCTTCTCACAGATATGCTCATTCTGTTTTTTTTTTATTAAAGCTTATTATTTTCAAAACATATGCATGGATAATTTTTCAACATTAACCCTTGCAAAACCTTGTGTTCCAAGTCTTCCCCATTTTTTCCCCACTCCTGCCCAAAGAAGGCAAGTAATTCAATATATGTTAAACATGGTAAAAATGTATTAAATCTAATACATGCATATGTATTTATACTAATATCTTGTTGCACAAGAAAAATCAAGTAGGGAAAAAACTAAGAAAATAAAATGCAAGCAAACAATAACAAAAATAAAAATGCTATGTTGTGATCCATATTTGCTTCCCACAGTTCTGTCTCTGGATATAAATGGATCTCTTCATCACAAGATCATTAAAACTGGCCTGAATCATTTCATTGTTGAAAAGAGCCATGTCCATCAGAATTGATCATTGTATATAACCTTGTAGCCATGTACAATGATCTCCTGGTTCTGCTCACTTCACTTATCATCACTCTCTAGGCCTCTCTGAAATCATCCTATTGATTGTTTCTTTAGAACAATAATATGTCATAACATTCCCATACCATAACTTATCCAGCCATTCTCCAACTGATGGGCATCCACTCAATTTCCAGTTTCTGGCCATTATGAAAAGGGCTGCCATAAACATTTTTGCACATGTGGATCCCTTTCCCTCTTTTAAGATTTCTTTGGGATATAAGACCCAGACTGCTGGGTCAAAGGGTATGCATAGTTTGATAACTCTCTGGGCTTAGTTCCAAATTGTTCTCCTGAATGACTGGATTCATTCACAGTTCCACCAACAATGCATCAGTGTCCCAATTTTCCCACATTCCCATACAAAAAGTTTGTATCTTTTCCTGTCATCTTACCCAATCTGGGAGGTATGTAGTGGTACCTCAGAGTTGTCTTAATTTGCATTTCTCTGATCAATAGTAATTTAGAGCATTTTTTATATGACTACAAATGGTTTCAATTTCTTCATCTGAAAATTGTCTGTTCAAATCCTTTGACAATTAATGGAGAATGACTAATAAATATGAGTCAATTCTCTATATATTTTAGAAATGAGGCCTTTAAGAACCTTTGAATGTAAAACTATTTTCCCAATTTATTGCTTCCCTTCTAATCTTGTCGACATTAGTTTTGTTTGTACAAAAACTTTTTAACTTAATATAATCAAAATTATCTATTTTTTATTCAGTAACGATTTTCAGTTCTTCTTTGGTTTCAAATTTCCTCCTTTCACCTCAGATCTGAGGGACAAACTATGCTTTGTTCTTATAATTTGCTTATAATATCACTCTTTATGTCTAAATCATGAACCTATTTTGATCTTACTTTGGTATATGGTGTTAGATGGGTCAATGCCTAGTTTCTGTCAAGGTATGCACATTCTCTTTCCCCACTTCATGAAGAAAGTGGATTGAAAAAATTTAGGCTCTCCTAGCTATGCTGCTACTGGCTAGTACTTCTCAAGTCCTCTCATGACAATTAAAATAAAATAAACAAACTAAGAAGAAAACCAATTCTCCAAACATTAAAACACTGGAGAGTCCTGATCTAAGAATATTCCCTAATATTGCTTCCACAGGGAAGAGGGAAGATGAAAGCTACACAATGGTCCATACAAAAAGAGCTATGAGTTTCTTCTCCTCAAGAACCTTTCAACAGTTCTAGCAATTCTTTGGCATTTAGAACACCAACCAAATAAAGAAGTTAATTTTTTCTTGTGCAGCATGATAAATGTGGAAATATATATAGAATCATTGCACATGTTTAACATATATTGAATTATTTGCTGTCCAGGGGAGGGGATGGGAGGAAGAGAGGGAGAAAATTTTGGAACATAAGATTTTGTAAGGGTGAAAGTGTAAAACTATCTGCATATATTTTGAAAATAAAAGGCTATTATTAAAAAAGGAAGGAAGGAAGGAAGGAAGGAAGGAAGGAAGGAAGGAAGGAAGGAAGGAAGGAAGGAAGGAAGGAAGGAAGGAAGGAAGGAAGGAAGGAAGGAAGGGAGGGAGGGAGGGAGGGAGGGAGGGAGGGAGGGAGGGAGGGAGGGAGGGAGGGAGGGAGGGAGGGAGGGAGGGAGGGAGGGAGGGAAGAAGATATATGGAATATATGCTACTATAACCTCCTACCCCGAGGGGTTACTGATTGCCAGGGCCAATCTTTCCTGAATAGATGTGGAGATGAGACCTATGTTAAAGTGCCAAACAGCCTTTCTTTATTGGTAATCTCAGCAGGGGTTAGCAGGAAGCAAGAGCAAGCCTATGTATGTTTCCGCATCTTTCTTTCTGCATCTCTGAATCTCTCTACATCACTGCCTCTCTCTACTTCTCTCCACATCCTTCTCCTTGCCTATGGCAAAGCTGGCCATTTATTTACTCTTCTCTGGGATTACTCCGTGTCTAGCCCACTCAGCACTGTGTAGGTGCTCCCTCAGAAGGGAGACACCTAGAGTTAGTGCTGCATCTTAAGAAAGAGGACATACCCCTCGCATTCTCAAGGAAACTACCAGTAAGACACAACCTCCTGCCTCCGAGGCCAAGCCCCCTTCTACTTCCTGGGTCCACCCTACCAGCTGACATGGCATACATGGCAATTCTCAGAAGGAAAGTCTCTAACATGCTACCACTCCCACTTCATAGAAAACAAGTGCAAAGAGATTCAACACATAATCCAACTCCTCCCTCCCAATCATATAACTAGTTAATAGCTAAGTATAGATAAATACAAAAATCCTTTGTTTCACCTCAATTTCAATTTAAGATCTACTCCCTTACTAATCCTCCTACTATAAATCCTTTCTTGTCTATTTTTTGAGCTCTTTCATTTCAGTTTTACACTTGACATAACCTACCCTATATATTATAATTAATAAACTCAGCATTGGCAAGGATTTTATCTTTATCTTTTTAGTATCAACATCTAGTCAGTAACCATATATTAAGAATCTGTTATGTGTCAGAGACTGTTTTAGATAATGAAAATACTAATATAAAAGTGAAACTGTCTCTGTCCTCAAAGAATTTACTACAGGGAAGATAACATATTCACAGATAATTAAATACAGATAGTGTAAAAAAAAAAAAAAAGTACAGAGTGATTTGAAAGACTTAAAACATTTCTGTATCCTACTTAGAAATTCTTCCTTGCTGAGAATGTTAACAGGATGACTAGATTAAGATCCAGTTACTCATCTAGCCTATCTCTGTGTAACTGGTACTCAGTTTCACTGTCTCCTTCCTATTCCATTCTATCCAAGATCCCTATTACAGTACCATAAGTGGAAATCAGATTAGTTTGCCAGAATCTTTTCTTCATGAAACACACTTAAATATCATTTTGTATGGTACAATTACCCAGATGTACAACCTTTGTTCCCTTTGTGCAAAAAAAGGGATATGAGGGTTTTGTTTTCTTAGGAGCTGGAAAGCTCCTGGAAGCTGGAAATGGTCAGTGTTATTGAAAAAAGCACTGAATTTGGAACTAGATGATCTGACAGCTACATTTGGACCAGGGCAAGTCACTTCATCTATTTGGTAAAGGAAAGTTGAAGGAAACCTCAGTTTCCTCATCTATAAAATAATGAAATTGGGTTTGGTTATCTTTTAGGTCTCTTCCAACACTGAGTCAGATCTGTGATCTTATGCTATTTCATATGTTTATCAGTTAATTATTTGGATGAAGACATGCTTGTGAGATCTATAGAGGGTAACAATCTGGAAAGGATATCTAATATGTCAAATGAATGAGTCAAAATATAAAAAGATCTTGGACTGGAATACTAGCTGAATCTAATCAGATTAAAACTAATAGGGATAAAATGTAAATACATGGATACCACAAAAATCAACTACATATGTACTAGATAAGGGAGGTATGGTTAAAAAAATGCATTAAAAAAAGATCTAGTATACTGCCAATTCAATGACTCAACAGTTTGTCAAACCAGCCAAAAAGGCTAAACATGAGATTAAAATGCTAAGAAGTACAGTGCCAAGAATAAGCGAAATGTCCTGATGTGCTCTCTTCTAGTCAGACGTGGAGTTTTTGCATTCAGTCCTGAAGATCACATTTTAGAAATACCACCAACAAACTGAAATCAATTCAGTCTTGTATAATGCCTTTCCTTTATGTTCTAAATACAGAATATTTTTTCTTTCCTTAAATTATCTCATCTTAACTTTGTCAGGAGCCTATTTCTCCCCCTTTGCATATTGTTTCTTATCTATACATATGTCATATTCCAACTTGGTAGATTAATCTTCTTCAAGGAACTGTCATTTTTCAACATTGTTTCTCCATTACCATAGCACTCTGTACATAGAAGTAGCATATTTGTGTAATTAAATTGATTGTGTTGGGGAGAGATTTCCAAAGTATATCACTGAAAGAAATGAATGTGTTAATCCTAGAAATGAGATTTAGGGGGATTCAAGTATTTGAACTTGTTCTGCCTGGTCCAAGGAAGAACTCACAAATGTTAAGAATTTCAGAAGTAGATTATAGCTCTACTTAAGAAAACAAATTTCTAACAACAACTGTCCTAAATGCAATGAGCTACCTGGATAGGTATGTCAAGGATGCTGTGGGCCTGAGGATTCCTATTTAGGTACAGTTTAGGTTAACTAACTTCCAAGGTCTTTTCGGCCTGGGAAATTCTATAATCCAGGTACAAGTACTCAAACTACCTTTTGTTAAATATAGGTCTTAGCCAAGATATTTAATCTTGGTGAGCCTCTTTTTTCATCTGTAAAAGTATAATACTTTTGTTATCTACCTTATAACATAGTACTGAGAAACATGATTATGGAAAGCAGTATATTACCTAAAGCATTATTAAAACATGAGCTATTGTCTGGGGAAGAAGGATGAGGTAGAGAAGACATAAAGGGAAATATAAACTATGTACAAACAAAAGAGTTTAATAAAATCTGTTTTTTTAAAAGAAATGTGAGCTATTGTTGTCATTTAATATTAATTGCCAGTCTATAAACTAGATTAACTCACACTGTCTGCAACCTGGTACAAGTTAAATAAAAAATTCAGCTAGATATGTAATCCGTCTAGGTTATTCTTCTAGATATCTGAGACTTCATTTTAATACACTATTTCATGGTGTTGATGCAAATTAATCAAATATTTATTAAGTGCCTGCTATGTGATAAGCACTGCTCTAGGTGTTAGAGATACAAATAGAAAAGGAAGATGAACCTTGCCTTCGAGAAGCTTATACATGCTAATGGAGGAAATGACATGTAAATAATTAATAAAATACATAATATAAGCAGAGTAAATGGAAGGTAATTGAGGGAGGAAGACAGTAGCAACTGGGGGGAACTAGGAAAAGCTCCTTGCAAAAGGTAAGTTTTTGTTAACTTTTGAAGGAAGCCAGTAAGACTAAAATGTGAAGGTCAGGCAAAGCATTCCAGGGTTGGAAAATAACCCGTGCAAAAATGTGGAAATAGGAAATGGAATATCATGGTCTAGGAGTGAGGCTGGATTGTAAAGTGTATGAAATTGAAAGTAAAGTATAAGACTGGAAAGGAAGAAAGGGTCTTTAAATGCCAGCCCAAGGACTTTGTAATTGATTCTATAATTAACAGGGAAGAGAGAAGTGGCATGATCAGACTTATGATTTAGGGGAAAAAAACAATGTGGCAAGTGATTGGATGATGAATAAAACTGAGATAAGAGCAGAAGCAGGGAGATCAGATAGAGGGCTATTGCAATAGTCTAGGCAAGAAATGATAAAGACTGAACTAGAATTTTACACATAAATGTGTATATATGTGTGTGTGCATGTGAACACACACACACATATATATGATGTTAAAGAACTAAAAGATTTCATAACAGATTGGCTATATGGGATGAATGATAACAAGGAGTTAAGGATGATATTATAGGCCCAAGTCATTGGGTCTCAATAAAAGGGAAATTAGGGAGAAGGGAGGGCTTGGGAGAAGACACAATGAATTATTTTTTAATAGTTAATGGGCATGATATGGATAAAAGACCAACAAAGGAGATGTAGAAGAAGCCGTTGGATGGATGGAAGGAAAATTAAAGAAAGGAGATTCACAAAAACCCAGAGATGGGAGAAAGAAGACAAAGTTATTAACAGTGTCAGAGAGTGCAGAGAAATCAAGAAGAAAAAGGACTGAATAAAGGTACATTAGATCTGGCAATTAAGAAATAACTGATAACTTTGGTAATAGAAGTTTCAATTAAATGATAAGGCCAGAAGTCATGCTGCCAAAGATGTATGTACAGACAAAGCTTTCTTAAGGAGTTTAGCTAAGAGGAGGAGGAGACAAATAGAATGATTGTTTAATAAGTGTTATAAAAGGTAAGGAAAGATGAACTGAAACAAAAAATTATGACCAAAAGAAACTCAGAATTCATGAAGATGGATTGCTTATGGGTGATGGCAAGGTGAACAATAAGGCTCTTTGTATGTAAGTGAGATGCATCTTGAGAATTGAACAGATTGAGATGCTGGAAAATTAGGGTTTTCCAGTAAGTATATGTGTGTGAGTGAAAGAGAGAAAGAGACAAACAAATAGACAGAGAGAAAGAGAAAGAAAGAGAGATGCTAAAACCCCTGAGTATAAAGGAAAGAGATGGAGTTAAGAGAAAGACTGTGACCACAGGAATTAGTATGCCTGAAATCAATTCAGCTGTTCTGATGCTAGTCTGTGTCTATCACAAATAGCACCTTCTAATTCTTTTCTCAAAGAAACTTTTTGTGATGTAGAGAAGGGAGAGATTTCATTGTAGCATGCATATATGTGTACATGTTTGTATGTATATATGCATATGCACATACATATGTAAGCATTTCTGACTTTTCTAACTCAGATGTTAAATTTCCTAGCTCATTGTTCATCACCTTCAACTATTTCAACTGTTGTATCAAAATCATTGCGTATCAAATAGAAAGTCATACTGAATTGTTCATAAAATCTCTTTGAATCCTCTTCAACTAATGTTGTAGAAGTTACAATTATTTTTACAAAGTGACCAGATATCTATGAAATTACATTTTTTCTTCCCTTTGGATGCATAATAAAACTAATTTCAATAATTACTTAATTTGGCTCTCCAAAGAGAACAGATGAGTCATATACTTCCATTAAGATGTAAATTCTTTCTCTCCTATCCTTTTATTTAAAGGATACAGATGTAAATGAGCAAAGATCAGGAGACACAGAGTAATATATGAATCATATCATTATTCATTTGTTAAAGTGTGTTTGATGTGAACATATATTTGTATTAGAATTTATTATGGTGAATTCAAAATAATAATTCATATTTACATATCACTTTTTTCACTACAACCCAGTAAGATAAGATAAATTATAGAGGTTTCAGAAAAAAATAATTTGGCCAGTGGATAAGTGATGGATTAGAGTAGAGAGAGAGACTACAGAAAGGAAGAACAATTAGAAAACTATTGCAGTAATTCAGGACCTGAACTAAGTTTGCCAAAACTCTGGAAAAACTGAGGCATATAGAGATTAAACAACTTCTCCATGATCACATATCCAATGAATATTGGAGCTGGGTCTCAAACCCAGAGTTCTTTCTTTTTATTTTTAAAAATAATTCATTATTTTATCTTCAAGTTAAATTTGTTTCTCTAATGGCCTAAGAAAACTTAGTACCCCCATGAAAAGGGCCAGAATTTGGTGCACCCTACAGAAATCTTCATTTTGAAGTGGTACCTTTCCTTGTGTTAAAACAGAAACAAGGATTACAACTGAGAAGAAGAATTAAGACAGGGTACTTTCTTTAGAACATTTGCAACTAAATTAAGACCACTCTGAGATACCACTACACACCTGTCAGATTGGCTAAGATGACAGGAACAAATAATGACAAATGTTGGAGGGGATGTGGGGAAATTGGGACACTAATACATTGCTGGTGGAGTTGTGAAAGAATCCAGCCATTCTGGAGAGCAATCTGGAATTATGCCCAAAAAGTTATCAAACTGTGCATACCCTTTGACCCAGCAGCGCTACTACTGGGATTATATCCCAAAGAAATACTAAAGAGTGGAAAGAGACATATATGTGCCAAAATGTTTGTGGCAGCTCTTTTTGTTGTAGCTAGAAACTGGAAGATGAATGGATGTCCATCAGTTGGAGAATGGTTGGGTAAATTGTGGTATATGAAAGTTATGGAATATTATTGCTCAGTAAGAAATGACCAGCAGGAGGAATACAGAGAGGGTTGGAGAGACTTAAATCAACTGATGCTGAGTGAAATGAGCAGAACCAGAAGATCACTGTATACTTCAACAACGATACTGTATGAGGATGTATTCTGATGGAAGTGGAAATCTTCAACATAAAGAAGATCCAACTCACTTCCAGTTGATCAATGATGGACAGAGGTAGATACACCCAGAGAAGAAACACTGGGAGGGGAATGTAAATTGTTAGCACTAATATCTGTCTGCCCAGGTTGCATGTACCTTCGGATTCTAATGTTTATCGTGCAACAAGAAAATGATATTCACACACATGTATTGTACTTAGACTATATTGTAACACATGTAAAATGTATGGTATTGCCTGTCGTCGGGGGGAGGGAATAAGGGAGGGGGGGTAATTTGGAAAAATGAATACAAGGGATAATATTATAAAATATATATATATATATAATAAAAAAAAATTTTAATTAAGAACATTTGCAACTGAGAATAATAATGTTAATAACAATAGTTCACGTTTATATTAGGCTTTATGGTTTACAAAAGAAAATCCATTTATAAGTTAGTAAACACTTTTCGTATCTGTCATCCCTTCCTTTCAGGTGCTTACATTGTGAAATATTTTAGCTGAGACAGGGGAATCTGAACCAACTGGTTTCACCCCTAACAACAATGGGGATACTAAGGGAATGTGTTCTGTAACCTTGTATTAGGAAAGCAAGAAAAAATTTCCACTGCCAGAAGTTACTATACTATATTGGAAAACTCACTGGGAGATGGTAACGTGTGTTTTAATCTGGGCTCCACTACTGACTAGGTATACAATAATAAACAATATTTAATATTTATACAGCACTTACTAAATGCCTATGTAGTTTACAAATATAATCTTGTTTGATCTTCACAACAACCCGAGGAGGTAGGTGCTATTATTACCCCTATTTTACAGATGAGGAAACTGAGATGAACAGAGGTTAAATATCTTGCCCAGGATCTAAGTCAGTAAGTGTCTGAGATCAGATTTGAATTCAAGTATTCCTGACTCCAGGTCCAGTGCTTTATCCACAGCAGAACCTATGCAACTTTGATCACATCCATTTGCTTTTCAAAGCCTGTTTCCTAATCTATAAAATAAAGGCATTAGGTTAACAGTTATTGCTTCTACATAGCAACTTTCCCCTATCACAATTTTGATATTTTATAAGTTAGCATAAGAAATTAAATAGGAATTTTGGGAGAGTTTTGCACAAGCCAGACCATATACAAATGCCAGCAGACAAAAAAGAGAAAATTTTAAAACTCAGAAATGCATAAAATATATGTATACTATTGTATAATATCAACATATTTTTATCTTTAATACCATAATAATTGAGAGTTTTTTCTCTGGTTCAAAGGGAGGATCAAACGTTTTTATGCAGATTTCCCTGATCACAAGAGCACAGAACTCCTAATGCCCATGATGTGGAAGGGATAATTGTAGATTGCTAAATTCTTTTGTAGCACTAAGATTATATTATGATGGAGAATAATCCAAATTGAGCAAAAAATAATATCTGCCAAAACATTGTCTTCTTCATTCTTTCATGCCTTACACAACTTTCCTTTATTTGCCCACTTCACTGATTTGAAGAAACTTATTTCTGTTTTCTGTTGAGTTCAAATATATGTTACTTTTCATTAACAGTTTAAAGTCAATTACTTTATGAATTTCTTTTGATGAACTCAAGCAAGGAGCAGTATTAAAACTAAATTGCCATCTCATATTCAAAAAATTGTTTAGAATATATGTGTTCATTTGTATTATCTCCTTAGTTAGATGGTTAATTCAAGGACAAGGCCTATTCCAATTTTTTTCTATCCCTATTTCATTTCCTTATTATCTTGAGCCATTATCAGTCATCTTGACTTTTGTCTGGTCTCTGGACTTTGATGACTCAGGAAGAGAGAGTGAAGCTAACTACACCGTTTCACTTAAATCAAATTCTTGTGTAAGTCAAGGCATCACCTGTAATGGCATTGGTCTTCTTAGAAAACAAAGAACAAACAACATTTCTCCATTAAAACATTACAACAGTCTCCAAAATGTTTCTCTGTCTCTACTCTCTTCTACTTCAGTCAGTCTTACACAAGGGTACCAAATAAATCTTATTAATGCATTTTCTTATCATATCACTTTACAAATCCCTACTAGCTCCCTACTACCTCCTAAATAAAATTCATCTTATAAATAAGACAGTCAAGGGTCTTTCATGATCTTAGCCAATTTACCTTTTCAATTTTATCTTCCACTACTCTTCTTTATGTACCCTAGTCTCCAAATCAACTGGATCTGTCCCACCTCTTCCCACAGCACATCCACAACTTTCTTTTCACCTCCATACATTTGCTTTTAATAATACTTCTACCTGCAATGCTTCCCTGGAATCCTTCCCCAACTCTTCCTGATATACTTGTCAAGGACCAATTCAAATACTTTCTCCTACATGTCTTCCACAATCCTATAAACTGAAAGTAATACTATTCACCCGCTAAAATCTCATAACACTCTCTATTTCTCTTCCATTTCACTTAAGAGATTCTTTTCTACTGTTGATTATAGCTCTTTGTCCATCTCTTGGTGGTGGAAGTAACAGCTGCTCAATCATATGTGAATCTGACTGTTGATCCTCTGTTCTTAAATTCTCTCTCGGGCTACTTGCAGTATTTTTTTCTTTGATGTGGAAGCACTGTATTTGGACTATATTTTCCTTGAAGTTTTCATCTGGAGGATTTTCTCTGCTCTCTACTTCTTTGAGATGTGGGCAGTTTTCTTTTAAGATTTCTTGAAATGTGATGTTTAGACTCTTGTTTTTGTTTATGACATTTGAATAGTTCAATGTTTCTTAAATTTTTTTCCTCCAAGAAATTGAAACTATATCCACTCACATGAGTGTTCCAAATCACTACTGATCAGAGAAATGCAAATTAAGACCACTCTGAGATACCACTACACACCTGTTAGATTGGCTAAGATGACAGGAACAAATAATGATGAATGTTGGAGGGGATGTGGGGAAACTGGGACACTAATACATTGCTGGTGGAGTTGCGAAAGAATCCAGCCATTCTGGAGAGCAATCTGGAATTATGCCCAAAAAGTTATCAAACTGCATACCCTTTGACCCAGCAGCGCTATTACTGGGATTATATCCCAAAGAAATACTAAAGAGAGGAAAGAGACATATATGTGCCAAAATGTTTGTGGCAGCTCTTTTTGTTGTAGCTAGAAACTGGAAGATGAATGGATGTCCATCAGTTGGAGAATGGTTGGGTAAATTGTGGTATATGAAGGTTATGGAATATTATTGCTCTGTAAGAAATGACCAGCAGGAGGAATACAGAGAGGCCTGGAGAGACTTAAATCAACTGATGCTGAGTGAAATGAGCAGAACCAGAAGATCACTGTACACTTCAACAATGATACTGTATGAGGATGTATTCTGATGGAAGTGGAAATCTTCAACATAAAGAAAAGCCAACTCACTTCCAGTTGATCAATGATGGACAGAGGTAGCTACACCCAGAGAAGAAACACTGGGAAGTGAATGTAAATTATTAGCACTAATATCTGTCTGCCCAGGTTGCATGTACCTTCGGAATCTAATGTTTATTGTACAACAAGAAAATGATATTCACACACATGTATTGTACCTAGACTATATTGTAACACATGTAAAATGTATGGGATTGCCTGTCATCGGGGGGAGGGAATAGAGGGAGGGGGGGATAATTTGGAAAAATGAATACAAGGGATAATATTATAAAAATATATATATAATAAAAAATTATTAAGTAAAAAAAATTTTTTTTCCTCCTCAATCTATTTTCCAAGTATGCTATGAGATGTCTTACATTTTCTTCTATTTATTCACTCCTTGAACTTCATTTTAACATTGCTTTTTGGCTTCTATTTGGTCCCATTTAAAACCTTTTTTTGCTTGAATAAATTTTTTTTGATTCCTTGATGTTTTTATTTTTTTAAACAACAGATTTTTATTTTTCAAAATACATGCAAAAATAGTTTTTAACATTCACCGTTGCAAAAACTTTGTGTTCCAAATCTCGCTCTCCCTCTCCTCCTCCACCCTCCCTCAGACAACAAGCAATTGGATAGATTTTATTTCTCCTGTGCCAAGCTACTAATTCCTTTTCCAATTCTTTTTTCCATAGATTTCACTTATTTTCCAACTTTTTCTGCTAGTGCTCTCATTTCATTGATAAAAGTATCTTTAATTCTTTTTTAAAAACTCTTGCTTCATCTCATATTCATTCACATTCAATAAACATTTACTAAGTGCTTGGTAAGTGCTGGGGATACAAAGAAAGGTATAAGACAGTCTTTCTCTTTAAGGAACTGACAACATAATAGAGGAGAAGACAATGCATAAAAAGAAGCTGAAAAGGGGAGGAAGGGTAATAATGAAGTCCTATAGAAATTATCTGAAAAGGTAGGGCTAATTTCATCTTGTAGGATGAT
Organism: Sminthopsis crassicaudata; assembly: GCF_048593235.1. Taxonomy (NCBI): domain Eukaryota; kingdom Metazoa; phylum Chordata; class Mammalia; order Dasyuromorphia; family Dasyuridae; genus Sminthopsis; species Sminthopsis crassicaudata. The sequence goes on from NC_133620.1 coordinate 301,440,023, forward strand.
GAGTTTAATTATGACATCTAGGAAAGCAGCCAGGTGGAAATGATAAAATATCTCCTCCATGAATTCTAGAGAAATATGCCCAAAGCTGTGTTTTCCATTGAGCCTTTGCTTGTAGATATTTTGGAATTATTCTTTTTCTGTATTTGTGTCTTGGATGTTCTGTCACTCCAATAGCTTTATATAGTACAATTATTTTTTAATTACTCATTCTTCCCAGTCTTCTTTCTGATTTTAGACTTAATGTTAGAGACAGACTCTATGTACTTCTGAAGTAAAGGTCTTTTTTGGACCTGGCCCTTTTGCTGCTTGGTTATGATATAAAGTGCTGTATTATTTCAATATCATTGTTATTGTTTGGAGTGCAATCTCTTCTCATTTCAGCTTCTTAGAATGCTGCTTACTTCATGGTTCAATCTAAGGTGTCATCTCTGACATAAAGATTTTATTGATTCTAATATTTCATAATGCTCTCCTCCTTTTAAATTTTCTTTATCCTTCCTTATAATAAAGGTTATATTTCTCTCTGTCAAACCAGGAGAGCTTATAATATAAGTTCTCTGAATTCAGCAACAATTTTCTTTTTCTTTATCTCATACACTCATTATAGTGCCTTGAACTTAATGGAAGCTAAATATATAAATATACACATTTATTTATTTGAATTTCTGAGTGCCTAGCACAATGTATTATACAAAGTAAGTGGTTATTAAATGGTTGAATGAGTTAATGAAATTAAATTCCACCATATAGCCAACTTTATGTATGCATTATTTCCCTCTATATCCAATTTTAATGTTTTTGCTTTTGTTTTTGTTTTTGCTGGCTATGCACTCATCACAGATAAGACCAGAATTTATAATAAGCTAGAAAGAAGAATAATGAGAAAATTATATGGCATGCAATTTAAAGGAATTAACCTTGAATTATTTTTAAAAGTTAGTGAAATAAAAAAAAAAGGATAAGAGAAATGGCACTGACACCATCTATGATACTTTCATTCAGATTAAAACCAGAATAAACTAATTGCCACAAAAAAAGGAAATTAAAATATTCCAGGAAGTGCCATAGTATGCAAATATCTGACTTACTAGACAGAAAGAGGCCTCTGTTAAAGGTAACATTGGGGTAGAATACAAGCTCATTCCCAGAATCTTATAAAGAAAGCAAATTGACAATTATAAACAATATTAGCTCATAAAGCAGAGAGAAATGGTACAAAGTAAAACCTGTTTTTAAAAAGCCTAATACTTTTTTCCCCTCCTACAACAAACGGATTTCTCCATTATGGATAGTGGACATCAGTACGCTTAGACCCTAAAATCAGAGCTCTTGAGATGATTATAGGAGAGGCATAAATGAAGCTAAATGGAAGAAAGATAGGAAAAGCAGCTGAATTGAAACAAATATGGAAAAGAGATGCTTCCTATGACTGAGGGCATTAAGAGGTCCAAAATGCAAGGTATCTAAAGAACCAGAGGTATGGAAAAGGGCAAGGACCTTATTAAAAGCTGACCAAGAAAATATCCATAACTATCAATCTATATACCTACTTTCCTATCTGCACAAAAACTTATGACAATTATCTATATGAATTAAGGACATCTTTAATGAATTTGCCAGTAGATTTTCATGTGCAATTTTTAAAAATGAAATGAAGCTTGACAAAGTCATAGTTAAGATATAGATATTGAAAGATAAAAGAAAATTGAAGATTCCATTGTGCTTGCTATTTATCACAAAGAAGATGACAGCAATGGGAATAAAAAGTAAAGAAGGATAGATTTGAGACATTCTAAAGGAAATGCAATAAGACTTGGTTACTGTGGAGTATAGGCTAGCTCCCTGGAGGGCCTCAGGGTCAACCAGAGTCAGGATAAATTAAAGTCCTTGGTCTTTAGGGGGAGAAGTGAAGGAGGCAGGCAAGCTGCCACGAGACTTGCCAAACATGTATTCTGGATTCTAGAGTCTAGTCACCAGCCTCTCTCCTCCTTGTCCTACTGCCAAGTGACTCTCACTTATCTCCCTCCCTCCACCCTCCAATCCTTGCCTATAATTATCTTAACACCAAACATTCAGCAAGCACCAACAGTAACAAGAGCTATTTATCCAAATATATGCTAATATAGACATTATCTCTCATCAAATAGGTAATTAGCCTTAAGTGCTCAGTTGTCTGATTCAAGCATACCTTTTTGAAGTTTCAGCCCTCTATAGGTTACTGAATGAGTAGAGAAAGGGAGCTAAAGTTTTTAAAGTTGGGAGAGAAATGAAGTTTATTGGAGGGCTGAGTTTAAGAAATATGATTTTGAGAGGTGTAATTTTGAGTTTAATATCAGACATCAAGAGATTAAGTTGTTGGACCCACATTTAACACAACATACTAAGATAAGATCAAAATGAGACCACAATTTAAGCATAAAGAATGAGATCATAAATAAATTAGAAGAACATAGGATAGTTTACCTCGCAGACTTATGGAGGAGGAAGGAATTTGTGATCAAAGGAGAACTAGAGATCATTATTGATCACAAAATAGAAAATTTTGATTACATCAAATTAAAAAGCTTTTGTACAAACAAAACTAATACAAACAACATTAGAAGGGAAATAACAAATTGGGAAAACATTTTTACAGTTAAAGGTTCTGATAAAGGCCTCATCTCCAAAATATACAGAGAATCGACTCTAATTTATAAGAAATCAAGCCATTCTCCAATTGATAAATGGTCAAAGGATATGAACAGACAATTTTCAGATGATGAAATTGAAACTATTTCCACTCATATGAAAGAGTGTTCCAAATCACTATTGATCAGAGAAATGCAAATTAAGACAACTCTGAGATACCACTACACCTGTCAGATTGGCTAAGATGACAAGAACAAATAATGATGAATGTTGGAGGGGATGTGGGAAAACTGGGACACTGATGCATTGGTGGTGGAGTTGTGAAAGAATCCAACCATTCTGGAGAGCAATTTGGAACTATGCCCCAAAAGTTATCAAACTGTGCATACCCTTTGACCCAGCATTGCTGCTATTGGGCTTATATCCCAAAGAAATACTAAAGAGGGGAAAGGGACATGTATGTGCCAAAATGTTTGTGGCAGCTCTTTTTGTAGTGGCTAGAAGCTGGAAAATGAATGGATGCCCATCAATTGGAGAATGGTTGGGTAAATTGTGGTATATGAATGTTATGGAATATTATTGTTCTGTAAGAAATGATCAACAGGATGAATACAGAGAGGCTTAGAGAGACTTACATCAACTGATGCTGAGTGAAATGAGCAGAACTAGGAGATCACTATACACTTCAACAACAATACTGTATGAGGATGTATTCTGATGGACGTGGATATCTTCAACATAGAGAAGATATAATCCAATTCCAATTGATCAATGATGGACAGAATCAGCTACACCCAGAAAAGGAACACTGGGAAATGAGTGTAAACTGTTAGCATTTTTTGTTTTTCTCCCCAGATTATTTTTACCTTCCGAATCCAATTCTTCCTTTGCAACAACAAAATTCGGTTCTGCACATATATATTGTACTGAGAATATACTATAACATATTTAATATGTATGGGAATGCCTGCCATCTAGGGGAGGGGGTGGAGGGAAGGAGGAGGAACATTTGGAACAGAAGGGAGTACAAGGGATAATGTTGTAAAAAAATTGCCTATACATATATACTGTCAAAAAATGTTATAATTATAAAATTAATTTTAAAAAATTAAAAAAAAGAGATTAAGGTGGCAACAAAAGTTCCAAATGGAAACATCCAGAAGAAATATATAAGGAACATATCTCCTGGATGCACAAGATACATAGATAGATAGATAGATAGATAGATAGATAGATAGATAGATAGATAGAGATATAGATATAGATATGTTCAGGAGAAAAATCATAACTAGAAATATTTTGGAGTTATCTGTACTAAAGAGATGAAAATAGATCTTTGAAGAGGAAAAGTTAGTAAAGAGAGAGAGAGCGATGAGAGAGAGAGAGATGAGAGATGAGAGAGAGAGAGAGAGATGAGAGAGAGAGAGAGAGAGAGAGAGAGAGAGAGAGAGAGAGAGAGAGAGAGAGAGAGAGAAGAGAGAGAAAGAGAGAGAGAGGATGAGAGTTGGACCTCAGGGCAAATTCACATTTAAAGGTAGAATAAGGGAAAGGAACCAGAGAAAGAGAAAGAGAACAATGAATCAAAGGAGAAAAACCAGAATAGTGTCTCATAGTGTAACAGAATAGTTTCATAATGAAGAGAGGTCCACAGTATCTCATGCTGCAAAAGTAGGGAAGATGAGGACTGAGGAAAGGTGATTGGATTTACAAATTCACTGGCTTCAGGAAAGTGGTAAGAACACAATCCTTAATGTTAGGGATTCAAAAGTGAGTAGGTGATTATGAAGTGAAGCCTTATAAGTATGATACTTTCAGAGATAGGGAAAAGGAGGACAATAAAAAAACCAGTTGCTGGGAGAATGGAAGGAAGGTAGTAGTATCAAAGGAAGATTTTTCAAGGTGTAATGAAAATTTCAATTATGAGGCTACAAGTAATAACAGTAGAGGAAAAGGAAACTATTCTTTCATGTAAAATGCAATTACAAAATGAATAAAAGAAAACTCTGTGGTATGAATACTCAATCTAGGGAAGAAGTTGAAACAAGTTTGACAGGGACAGCCTAAATACAGAGGAGGTCTGTGTTGTCACACTTGTGGCCAAGTTACCATGGTTCATCCACCATGCATCCATACTCCAGGAGTCCTACTGCTAGGGACTCTTTTCAAAAAGGCTCTGCTCTTGTAGCACTGGGAATGGCTGATTTGAGGACGAAAAGAATCCTCAGAGTCTTCACCCATGTATTATACAAAAGATTATAGGTGTAATGCATAAGTAATGGCCTGTCTCTGCCTCCCTGAAGGCCACGATCCCTCCCATGGTTTACATTCTCACAGATCTAATGTTGCCCAGGCTCTGTGTATACACTTGCTTAGGGCTTCCAGAACATAATTGTTATTGGAAAAAAGTAGTAGAGATTTTGTGTCCCTCTTTTGGGACCCAACAGAACGATGCCAGAGATTTCCTATGACAGCATGTTTGTGTTCTGAGGAAAAAAATCCAGGAGAACCCTATGTATGAAGTCTTCATGCTTAATGTGTGGTCAGGTCCAGGTTATTTAGAAAAATAAATGAAAAGACTTAATATGATTATAAAAGCAGCTTTACAGATAGGATAGGCAATAAGAATGAGGCAGAATGGACATATTATTAATAATAATGGGGGGTATAGACCTATGATTTCACTAGTATGAAATACTCCCAGTTGGAAGTAGAAGATCTATAACTCTTCTTTAACTTGTCTCAGATTATTGCTTGCAGAAACTAAGAGGTAGTGAATTTCAAAGGTTCATACGTAGTCAAAATTCGTCAGTCAGAACTTGACTATCCTGACTTCAAGGCTAGCTCTATCTCTCTTCTAACAAGCTATATGTAATATTGTTAATAATAATAATATGTACATGTTCTATCATTAATAATAAAATAACTCGTGAATATAGAATGCTTTGGTTACAAAGTATTCATGCATACATTATATATAAAATAGCCTCACAACTCTTTGAAGTAGGTTTCCTTACAGATAAGGAAAGAAACTCACAGAAATCAAGTCTTTTCTAAGGTTACAATGCTAATAAACAGTTACAATGCTAATCAAACATTAAGTACATTTCTTCTGATTCCCAAATCATGTATTTTTCACAATGCCATGCAGTCAATACTGATGACACTCTTCCGATATCAATGCTTATAAGGGAAAAACAGGTCTGCATATTCTTATACTCCCATTAAAGAAATGTTTTTGAATTTGAGATTCCCTCAGGCTAGGAATAGGGAAATAAAATTGATCTAATAACCTTTCTAGGAGTTCCATTATTCTGAATAAGAACTATAATTGCTCCTACCTTTCTGGAAGTTTACTTCCCAGCCTGGGTCGATAGAAATACCTTCATCAAAAGTTTCTGCAGATGGAAAGCTACAGGCACTTATTCCATCACATCCCTAGTATTTACAGGCAAAACAGACATGTCATACAGTGAGTAATGAAGTTACATTGATCACATGATTTCTGGAGTTATAGATGTTAGAAACAGTCACTTTGACTAATCTCTGCTGAAAATGAGGAAACAGGATAGTGGAGGGGGAAGATCAATCAGTAGTTTTCTTCTTCAGTCTATTGCTCTTTCTTAAGATGCTTCAGAAGATGCATCAAGCATCATAAGTAGTAGAGTTATGCTTTGCTACTTATGGTACTTCATTGTGGTATGAAAATAGTTCTGAGTCTTTAAAAATTAACACAGAACAAGACTTGGCAAGTCTTACAAAAATTCTATAGAAGGTTAATGCTGTTTAATTCATCACTAGGCTACAGAATGATGTCCTATTCAAGCCTAGCAAATTTTTAATATTGTTGTTTTTGTTTTGTATGAGATTGCTACCCCTCTTTTTTTTTTTACTTTAACTGAAGCATAATAGATTTTGCTCCAGATACAAACTTTATTTCTTTCTATTTCAAGGGTTACCCATTTCATTAAATATCCATTGTAACATCCAATCCATATCCTCAGTTTTGTTGTGTAAATTATTCTTGGTTGAATCCTAGCCTCCTTGTCATCCAGAATATAATATTCTAAATCCTCTATTCCTTTATAATAGTGTATTTCAATATAAACACTACATTGTTGGTATCTAGTTTCTAATCCATTTGGTTTCTATTTTATAGGTGTTATGATTGCTAAGTGTGTATTTGTCTCCATCTGACAAATATCTTATGCTTATCCTTCTCTTTACCTTACCCAAGCCCCCATTCAAGAGTCTGTTTTGCTTTGGATTACTACTCCCCTTAATAAACCTTCTCTCTTATCTAACACCTCCCTCCTTCTCCTCTTTTCCTTTTACTTCCTTGTTGGGTAAGATGAATTTCTGTAACCAACTGTATGTACTTGTATATTCTTCCCTTCTGGAACCAGTTCAGATGACAGCGGAGTTCCAATTTTGACTATTCTTGCCTTGTCAGATATTCTCCACTCCACTGTAAAAAATATTCCTTGTGTGTACACCATTTATGTGATATAATTTCCCCCATTCTTCTTACTTCCCTTCTATCATTATACCTTTCTTTCTTACCTTTTCCATTCTTCTTTTGAAATCATTCAAATATAATAGAATCACATTCAGCCCCTCTGTCTTAGTATGCTTCCTCTTAAGACTCTAACTCTTCTAGGAATGTTTTGGGGGATTGTGTGTTCAATATGCACTTTTCCTTGGAGCTTTGCCTCTATCAGATATCTTTAGGTCCTTGTCTTTCATGATTGTGTCTTGAGCTTCACTTTCACCACAGTAGATTTTTATGTTATTATTTTTCTTCCTCATTTTTTTCAACCTACTTCTTGATTTTGGACTTAACATTCGTTTTGGACTCTACTAACTTCTGAGAGTAAGAGATATCTGGCCTAAATTTCTCTTTCTTTATGTATTGCTTCTACTTTCACAACTCAGTATTGTAAAGTGCTTCCAAAGAGGTATGATACAAGAGGAAAATACTGTCCTCCTGGTCTATGCTCTGCAGATTCAGATCTGTTGGCTTATTTATGGTTGAATTTTCACAGACTGCTACTGGACTCAATCATTTTTAACTAATGGAAGGTTATGCAATCTTTAGCAGGCCTGAATTTCTGGCTACTTCTCAATATTATTTTACCCTCATTTTTTCTAATGTATTCTTATTGGTAGAGCTAAAGGTTAGAACCAAGTCTCCACCATACTCCGTGGCTTAGAGCCACACAATTATGTTTCTGGAACTTGTTCCTTATTCTTTACACAAGTAGAGCTCCTGCTCCCTCATGGGCACTCTTCTCTATCCTGCAATTATGCCCTAGGATTGAATAATAGGCAACAGAATTGCTAGCTGGCACTATTCCTGCTCTCAATGAAACTGCAGGGGTCTCCTGGTATACCTTTTTACCCAGGTATTTCATGCCCTACTGTTCAGTCTCTTTACCATTTCCAGGTCCTGAAATGATCTCTACCACTGGCTGCTGCTGCTGTTTCTACTGACCTTACCCACTGCTTCATCACTCACTGTATTCCTCAATAGTCCCAACCCCACAGTCCACAGATCCCTCTATTTTCCTCAGCTGTTTTAGTCTCAATGTGACATGTTCTTGGCTTTCCTGATGAGAATTTGGTCTTTTTAAAATTTTGTTCATTTTGAACTAAATGAGAGGGGGTGGGTAGAAAGGGAGGGAAGGAGGAAGAGAGAACACTTTCATGTACACAGCACAACATAAAAAGAAGATTCAATATAAAAATCCATAAATATCCATTTCACATTATAAAGTTTTTTTAAGCTATATAAAACACTACACATCATTTTCAAAGCTACCCTGTTTTCTGTGTCTCCTTCTAATTTTTCTCTTGTTTTTCTGATGTGCATTTTTAATTTTTCCCCCTCTTTCTCCCCATCTCACCCTAGAATAAGTTACCATTAGACACAAATATGTGTACATAAGAAAAACATACTTCTATTTAACAGTTCTTTCTCTAGATATGGATAGTATCCTCCTTCATGGGTCTTCTGTAGTTGATTTGAGTATTTATAATACTCAAAACAGCTTAGTTGTTCAAAGTTATTCTTAGAACAATATTGCTGTTACCATATACAACAATCTCTTGGTTATACTCATTTCACTCTTCATTATTTCATGCAAGTCTTTCCATGTTTTTCTAAAATCAAATAGCTCATCATTTCCTATAGCACAGTAGTATTCCGTCACAACCATTACATTTCACTTAAATTCTTAAATTTATTGGTATATAATTTTATTTTTAATTGCTTTAATTTCATTTCAAATTAGTGGTATATTCCCCTTTTCATTTTTAATACCAGTAATTTGGAAGTCTCTCTTTTTAAAAATCATATTAACTAATGATTTATCTATTTTATTATATTTTCCCCATAAATCTCCTACTTTTATTTATTGATTCAATGGTTTTCATACATTCAATTTCATTCATTTTACCTTTAATTTCTAAGATTTTCATGTATTTGGTATGGCATTTGTAATTTGTTCCAATTTTTCATATTGCATACCACTGAATTAGTGGTCTCTCTCTCTATATATATTTTATTAATATAAGTATTTAGCAATATAGATTTTCTTCTGATTACTGCTTTTGCAGTATCCCTTAGATTATGTTTTCATTGTTATTATCTTTAATGAAGTTATCAATTCTGTGATTTGTTCCTTAACCCATTTCTTTAAGATTAGATGATTTAGACTCTAATTAGTTTTGATTTTTTCTTTTGAAGCATTTGGGATTTAGTGCCTTGTCCAGCATCACAGAGCTAGTAATTATTGAGTGTCTAATGCTAGATTTAAACTCAGGTTTTCCTGACTTCAGAGCCAGTGTTCTATCCACTATAGCGTCTACATGGCCCATTCTCATTAATCTGTTTCCATGCTCCCTTATTGAACACAATTGCTTTTGTACTGTGATTTGAAAAGGACACACTTAATATTTTCACTTTTCTGCATTTAACCATAAAGTTTCTATGCCCAATACATTGTCAATGTCTTTGTAAAGGTACCATGTACCCTGAAAGAAAAGGTATACTCTTCTCTTTTCCATTCCTATTCAATTCTCTCCAGCTATCTACCATACCTAATTTATCTAAGTTTTTTTTTTTTTCACTTCACTTCGTTCTTATCTTTTTTTTTTTTTTTTTTTTTTTGGCCAGAATTATCTAATTCTGAAAATGGAAGATTAAAATCCTCCATTATTAGAGTATTACTATCTATCTTTGTCTGTAAATTCATTTAACTTCTTTAAAAATCCAGATGCTATAGCATTTGGTTCATGTAGGTTTAGGACTGATAGTGCTTCATTCTGTATGGTACATTTTCCCATAATGTGTTCTCCCTGTTTATCTATTTTAATTAAATCTGCTTTAGCTTTAACTTTGTCTGAGATGATTGCTATCCCTGTCTTCTTTATCTCAGCTAATGTATAATAAATTCTACTCCAGTCCTTTATTTTAATCTGTAAAGGGCTGAAACTCTTAAGTTAATGGACTGAGGTCAGAACAACCGAGCACTTAAGGCTAACTACTGATTGGACAATACTCTATAAGAATATGCTTGGAAAATGGCCCTTCCTATTATCCTGTGCTGTCCCAATCATTTGGTGTATACAGAGAATTGTAGGAGGGATTAGGGGGTGGAGTAAGACTAGCCAGAGTCACTTCTGGGCGGGAGACAAAGAGGTGAGGTTGCGGAGATCCCGAGTCCATCTCCTTCACTTCTACCACTAAAGACCAAGAATAAAGACCAAGGACTTTTGCTTATCCTGACTCTGGCTGATTCTAAGGTATCCAGGATGCTAACGCAGTCATCACATTAACCTTTTTGTATATCTCTCATTTTAAAATGTGTTTTTCTATAAATAACATATTGTTGGATTTCAACTTTTAATCCATTTTGCTATCCATTGTTGTTTTATGAAACACTCCATTCCATTAATATTCAAAATTATAATCACTAATTGTGTATTTCCCTCCATCCTATTTTTCCTATTATCCCTCTCACTCTCTCATTTAACTCTATCCCTCCTCACACATCTGATTTACTTCTAGTCACTACTTTCCTAATCTGCATCCTTTTGAAGAATTCTCCCTGATCTTCTCTTTTTACTTTCCTATTTCTTAACCTATTCATCTTTCTAAAAATCTTTCCTAATCATATCACTTCACTCATTTATTACTTTATAAATTTAGAAGACTAATACCCTTCTAGACATATAAGCTATTCCTTCAATAAGATTCCAGCATTACTATCCCTTTATCCCCATTGGCTTCCACTATAGCAGTTCTCCCAGTAATGTCTTTTTGTATGAGATGATTATTCCATTTTTACTTCCCAATTTTACTTATCCAATTTTTACTTCCCCAATTTTATTTTTTTAGAATCATTCCATCATACTCAACATAACCTCAAGTCTTCTTTGTATATTTTTTCACACTATCCAAGCAATAATATTCTTAAAAGACTACAGATAACATTTTCAAATATAAAAAGTAAACAGTTAAATCTTAGTGAGTCCTTTATATTGGGTGTTGTTTACCTCATATTTATTTCTCCTAGACCTTATGTCAGATTTTCCATAGAGTTCTCATTGTTTTGTTGAAAATACCTGAAAGTCTAGTTATTAAATATCCTTTTTTTTTCATTCACAATTATACTCAGCTTTGCTGATTTACCTAGCATGTAGAAGGTGCTAGATCCTGTGCTGTCCTGACTGTATTTAAATTATTTTTAAATTTATTTAAATTTTAAATTATTTCTTCTTATTTTAAATTATTATTGCTTATATTTGCTCCTTAACCTAAAACCAAGCTATGATGAGAGATCCTGAGATCTTTTTCAAGTGGTAGTCTTAATTTTTTTTTTCTATTTCTATTAAAGTCTTTCATTCTAGAACAGGAGTCCTCTAACTATGGCTCATGGGACAGATGCAGCCTGCTGAGGACGTTTATGCCACCCGCCTATGGCAAAATCAGACCTGAAGTGACGTTTGACCTTAACTTGAGTTAGCCACACACACTTGCTCACTGGGCTGAGGTGGCGGAGACAGAGAGTGAGGTGCTCCAACAGTCTGAGGGACAATGAATTGGCCCCCTATTTAAAAATTTGAGGACCACTGTTCTAGAACTTAAGTTCTAGAATTTTTTTCTTCATGATTTCTTAGAATAACATATCTAGACTCTTTTTTAAAAATTGGTACTTCAGGTTGTTCAATAATTCTTATATTGTCTCTCCTTGATCTGTTTTCCAGATCAGTTGGTTTTGTTTTTTTTTTTTCCCCTGAGGCTGGGGTTAAGTGACTTATATAATTCTAGTTTTTAAGAAATCTTTTTCCTTAAATTTTTGGATTTCTTTTTCCAATTGGTTGATTTTTTAATGATTTTTTTTAATCATTTATTTTTCCCCTATTTTTTCTTAACCTCACTTATTGATTTTTTTTTTTTTTTTTTTTTTTGCTGAGGCAATTGGGGTTAAGTGACTTACCCATAGTCGCACACAGTTAGGAAGTTTTAAGTATCTGAGACCACATTTGAATTCAGGTCCTCCTGACTTGAGGATTGGTGGCTTTATCCACTGTGCCAACTAACCTTCCCAACTTATTGATTTTTAAAGTTCTTTTTAAGTTCTTCCAATAAGTCTTTTTGGGGCTTGTGACCATTTAGAATTTTCTTTGGTGTAAGAATGGCTTTTAAAACTTCACTATCTTTTTCTCAGTATTATCAGATCTTTTCCATACCCATAGTATCAATGAGAAAGTTCTTACTCTTTTGATCATTATTATTATTTTGCAGATTATTATTGTCAGGTTCTAGTCCCAGTTTGGGGGTGAATGCATCAGACTTCAAGTTTTTCCTACTGTATTTTAAGCAATATCTGAGGATCTAACCTTAGGCACTCTTCTCTATCCCAAGGCCACAGGCCCTTGAGTCATCACAAATTGCAGTCCCTCCCATAGCCACAAATTTCGGCTCAAGGCTACAAACCAAAATCAAGACTCCACTCTCCTGAAAGTACCCACAATTAGCAGAGTCCTCATGAAGAGGGAACCCCCAAACTCTGAAAAATCCTTAAAGGAGAAAACCTTTTTCAACTCTGCCTCAGTGAGGAGACTCCCCAAGCACAAACAGTTTCATTTTTGTTATCTGGGTGGGGACAGTTCAGTTCTGAAACCCACTGAATTCAAATTCTAACCCTAGTTGAAACTCAAGAGGAGCCAATATGGGACTCCACCCACAAGCCCCCTTTAGCTTGTAGCCAAAACCCCCTATTATAAAAAAGCCAAACTAAAATTCTCTCTTTGCAGAGGGTCGAAACATGCCAGCACCATGCCTGGCACCAAGATCGCTCTGACCACTGGAATACTGTTTCTGGTGCCCTCTTCTCTTTACTTAACACCTTTTACTAACTAGACTTTAACCTTATTTCCAAACTCCATAATAAACCTCTTTTACCAGTCTAGGTTTTGGAATCTGTAAATTCCTTTACAGGGACCCTTGCCCCACCAGAAGGGAATCCCAGAACTCCCTACCCTTGTGCCACCATTAGACCTCATTTAGACCTTATTTAACTCCCTGACCACCAAAAACCCTAATTTCATTTGGGTGCCCCAAATCTAAACCTCATCAATCAAGCTCTGCTACTCTACTACCCTAACTGGCCTGAGCTGACTCTTCACCCACAGCTGCTAGTCCAAGGCTATCTAATCAGCACAACTGGGCTTAATGTCCTGCAAGAGAAGAGGAACATTTGATATTCCCTGTTCAACAGTCAGACCACCACACACTGTCTGTGAGGTGAAAGTTTCTGAAGTTGAGGTTGTGGCCCCTGACCCAGCTGCCTCCATGGCTTGTTTGTTGATTTAGCAGAGTCCTCCAGAAAGTGTTGGTACTTCAGTGGGGCCAAATGCTGATCCTGGAAGTTGAGTCTTTCCTGAGATCCTTTCAAGTTGTTTTAGAAGGACAACTGCTTTATCCTGACAAATTATTTTTGCTTCTCAAAATTCATTTTAAGACAATGTTTTATCTTGTTTGTGAGGGAAATTTGGAGAACCAGATAATTTCCCCCCTTATTCTACCATCTTCTTCTCTGGTACACTTTCTATTTTGTAGAGGAAGTTGCAAAGGAGCTAAAGCAAAGTTTCTGTTTCTCACAAAATGACGCTGTCCCTAAATACTAAATTTTTTGATAAAGAGGTCTAGGAGAGGGGCAGCTAGGTGGCGCAGTGGATAGAGTACCAGGCCTGAAGTCAGGAGGACCTGACTTCAAATCTGGTCTCAGACACTTACTAGCTGTGTGACCCTGGGCAAGTCACTTAACCTCAATTGTCTCAGCAAAAAATAAAAAAATAAAAATTTTTAAAAAATTTAAAAATAAGAGGTTCTAGGAGAGGGAAAAAGCCAACTGATAACTACAACAAGGATTTGAATAGGATGAAATGGATAGAGAAAGTCACTCAAAGAAGAGGTACCAAGTAGTTGTGGCTGAGTGAGAAGAGATAGCAGTGATGAGCAAGGAGAGTAGCTACTCAACATCTTGATCTAGGGATGTCAAAGGACATAAAGCAAGGTATACCCACCAGTGGAGAGTAGCAAGTGATGGTGTATTTTCCAAAGAAATCAGATTTCTGAGTATAAGAAGATAGATGAAAATAGAATAGGAATTTCAGGGACCATAATAGAAGAAGAGGCAAAGTATGATAGATTCTATAAAAGGGTAGGATGCTTTGAAAGCATATAGTGTGGCTAAGGCAAACTCAGGAACTATATGAACACAACTACAAAATACTTTCCATATAAATAAAGTCATATCTAATCAACTGGAAAAATATCAAGTGCTCATGAGTTGGCTGAGCTATAATAAAAAAATGACAATTCTACCTAAATTAATCTACTTATTCAGTGCCATACCAATCAAACTCCCAAGAAATTATTTTACAGATCTAGAAAAAATAATAAAGTTCATCTGGAAGAACAAAGGGTCAAGAATTTCAAGGTAATTAATGAAAAATGCAAATGGAGGTGGCCTAGCTGTACCAGCTCTAAAACTATATTACAAAGCAGTGGTAATCAAAACCATTTGGTACTGGCTAAGAAATAGAGCAGTTGAATAGTTGGAATAAGGCTAGATTCACAGGACAAAATAGTCAATGATCATAGTAATCTAGTGTTTGACAAACCCCAAAACCCCAGCTTTGGGGATTAAAAACTCACTATTTGACAAAAACTGCTGGAAAATTGGAAACTAATATGGCAGAAACTAGGCATTGATTCATACCTAATACCATATACCAAGATAAGGTCGAAATAGGTTAGATATTAGGTTATATAGGTTAGATATATAGATTTAGATATAAAGAATGATATTATAAGCAAATTAGAAAAATAAAGGATAGTTTACCTCTGAGATCTGTGGAGAAGGAAGGAATTTGTGACCAAAGAAGACCTGGAGTTCATTACTGAACAAAAAATAATTAATTTTGATTATATTAAGTTAAAAAAGTTTTTGTATAAACAAAATAAATGCAGACAAGAACTGGGAAAACATTTTTACATTCAAGGGTTCTGATAAAGACCTCATTTCTAAAATATATAGAGAATTTACTCAAATTTATAAGAATTCAAGCCATTATCCAATTGATAACTGGTCAAAGAACAGACAATTTTCAGATGAAGAAACTAAAACCATTTCTAATCATATGAAAAGGTGCTCTTATTCACTATTGATCAGAGAAATGAAAATTAAGACAACTCTGAGGTACTACTATATACCTCTCAGATTGGCTAAGATGAAAGGAAAAGATAATGATAAATGTTGGAGGGGATTACTTGTTATCTACGGAAAGGAGTGGGGGGAAAGGGGGAAAAAAATGGAACACAAGATTTTGCAAGGGTTAATATTGAAAAATTATCCATGCATATGTTTTGACAATTTAAAAGCTTTAATAAAAAATAAATTAATTAAAATAAAGTTTTTGTATTAATATTCAATATTCAAAAAAAAAAAAAAAAGAGTACAGTGTGGTTTATGGTATGGTAGTCTTTAGTACTGGAAGAGTTAGGAACCTGCCAGCCATAGGTCCAGAAAGTAGTACCATCCTCAAGAGAAGGTTTATTAACAGAAGATAGTATCAGTTTTCTTTAAGGTAGCAGCTCTCCTGCAAAGAGAATGCCAAAAGGATATAAGCTGTTTGACTATACCATTTTGCAAAGATTATAAGACTGCTCCTATCAACAGACTTTTGACTTTCCCCTCTGACCCACTACTCCCTAGTTAAATATGAAGAAATTCAACAATAGTAGTCTGGCCACTGGATAATAACAACTCATAAAATAAAGATACAAAATCATCTTCAGTTTTGTGTAGATGTCCTGTTTCTGAAGTGACCAAGAATGAAAGAGGAGACAAAGTTATAAGAATTATACAGTTTTTAGACCATCTCTAAACATTAAAATAACTGCTGATATTTAGGTCCCTTTATTATTAGATTTGCATAGCACTTTTTTCATTATTACCTTGTAAACTATATAGTGTAACTATTGTTATACCTATTTTACAGATGAAGAAACTATAATCATACATATTATAAATTTTGAGTCAGAATTTGAACCTGGGTGTCAACTCCAAATCTATGATCATTTCTACTACTTTATGCTATCATCATTTGTCCAATGACCAATGAGTTGACATGCTACTGCAAAAGTGGAATCATATTAATATTATTTCTCTGAATGAAATCAGGGGGCAGAGCCAAGATGTCAAAGAGTAGATAAGTATGAATGAAACCAAAAGACAAAAGATATTGTAGCTAAATAAAAGGAATGGCTCACAAACACTTCTTGGAGAAAAATATAAAGAAATTAGCAGATTTGCTTTTAACATATGTCCTAAGAAGCAACATTTCAAAGGATACATTAATTTTATATTGCAATGTTCATTATGAGCCTTTGCAAAAATTCCACTGTGACGATTAATTCAAGTTTATATATCACATCAGTTGCAAGGTAAGGAAGTAGAGAAAATCTTTATAGAATTTGATAAGGATCTCTATATTAAGGCTTACATATATTTTAATACTCAACAATCTCAGTGCAAAGGTAGAAAAAAATATATAAATATATTGGAAATTATGGCTCAAGATTAAGAAGCCAAAAAAAGGTCAAAGTTTTACAGAGTGAATACTAGTTTCACATTTACTGTTTGTATTTTATATGTGCTTGGTTATTTACATGTTGCTTCCTTCATTAAAAGGTACACTCCTAGAGGGGAGTATTTTTTTCCTTTTCTTAGCATAGTGCCTAGCACTATGTAAGGGCTTAATAAATGCTTGGCAACTATACATCAATTCACTTTGACAAGCATTTATTAAGCAACTACTATGTGCCAGGCACTGTGAAAGACATGGAGAATACAAAGAAAGTCAAAATAGTCCCTATCTCCAAGGACTGTACAGTCTACTGGGAGGTGGAGGTGGAATGGGAAGGCAAGGAAGTGGTTCCCAAGCTGACATGTTACACAGATAGGAACACTAACAACCAGGAGGATAAGAAAGGTTTCTTGTAGAAAGAAAATAAGGGAAGTATTGACATGAATTAGGTGTCCTACAAATAAGGTGAGAACAGAGATTTCAGGTATAGATAAGAATCACACATGATGACAAAACATGGGTAGGGTATAGTCTCTTCAATACTGAAAGAAGTACATATCTCACATTGATGAGATCAGAGATCCATCCAAGTATCCTAAACAGCAGCAAACAAGGAAGCAATATTAAGCAAGCCACAGATCAGAGTCATCCATATGGATAGATAGATGTATTTGAGCCTTCCCTCATCTTTTTTCTAAAAGAAAAAAAAATTAATTACTTGACAAAGAAGGAAGAACAGATCATGGGAGGGAGTTACAAGGCACCATCAAAACTGAGTATCTTTGAAGAGGGTTTGAAAAAGGAAAGGGATAAGTTAATGCTAAAAATTCAAAAGTCTTTCAAATGTGCCACCAATTCTGGAATGAGCTCAAAGTTGCTATTGGTTATATTCTGTCACAGTGGATCAAAATAAACTACTAATGACCAAAAAGGTCCTTGCTTAACCCTACCACATCCCCAAGACAGATGGACTGTTCCTATCTTTACTTTATATATCTTCATAATGTGTGCCCTGCATTTTAAAAATTAATGGTTAATATTGTAATGCTGGAAAAACTGAGGCAAGATAGAGATTAGAGAGTTTTAATATTTTATTTGAAAGGGAGAGATTTACTGGGACCAAATGGATCCATGATTTAGTCCCAGGGCTGAATGAGACTATGGTCTCCAAGAATCCAGCATCCAGCAGCTAATATGTGCTTTCCATGAAGTATATACGCATGTAGCTCCAAGCAACCGGGGGTAGACTGAGGCAGGGGTGGAGTCAGAGTACTGAGAGCTGGAAAAGGACTATCAATCCGGTTTTGACAGGGTGGGGGGAGGCACTGGACATTCTGATAAACTGGGATCAAGAAAAACAATGACAGAATGGAGGGAAGCACAGACATTCTGATAAGTCACTATATTTTAGGAATGAGTGAAATAGGTATAGAACCAAATCTTACATTTTCCTAATCATTTTCTGTCTTTTACATTTTCCAAAACATTTTCCTAAAATAAAAGAACAGTAGCACTGTGTTGGCAGAAAGAACCACTAACACAACTATATGCATTGAATGACTCATCTCATGGTTTTGTTTTGTTTTGTTTTTCTTCCAGTAAAAACTCCCATAATTCTCCTTCCAACAGTGCCAGGAACAACAGCCTCCTTTGGATGGCAAGAGAGAGAAGCACAGCTTTTCATGATTTTGCTTTCCCCAAAAAGACTTGTTCCAGGGGTTCAAAAACCCTCTAAAATCAGCTGGACATTCACAGTGGAAAGAATGTCCAATTCAGTCAGTTGGCTGTATTTGAGCCTTCGATATACAAAGAGGTTCAAATCCCAGTTCTACAACTTAATAAATGTGTGATAATATTATTGTCTTCTTTTCTTCATCTATAAAATGAAGGAAGGAAGGAGATTTGTATAATTTTTGAAGTCTCTTGCAAGTCTACAATATGATTGTATAAACTGGGAGCATATGCAATGAGGACCTAAGAGCAAGTCCTAGTTACTCTATGGTAGGAACAAGGCAGAAGACTGACAACTGCTATCACCCAATAAGACCACATCTTGTTTTTTAACTGAAGGAGAAAGGGACAGTGTTAGGATTACTAAGTGAGAACTCAGGTTGTCTGGACAGTGACAAGGGGAGAATTCAGGTTTTCTGGACAATTACAAGGTGAGAACTCAGGTTGACTTGATAGAGGGGGCAAGCTCATTGGCTGGGGTGGTTCTTCCCAGAAGCCCTTGCATTATCCCACGCCCATTCTCTGGGAGGATAAAAGACACAGCACTGGGCGCAGAGAGAGATCGGCCTGGAGAAGGATAAGAGCTGGAGGAGATTCAGAGCCAGGATTCAAGAAGAAAGACTCTCTGCATTACATCAGGCCTGACGGGGCTCTCTGCAGGAAGGGAAGTCACTTCTAAGGACAAGAGTTAACAGCAACTGCCTGGAGACAACGGTTCACTACAGGAAGAAGAATCTGTCTTAAAGATTTGAGTAGACACAGCAGATCTCTTCCCAGAGAGCGATCCGGCAGCTTCTAGAGACGACAGCTCGCTACAGGACAGTAACAAAATGAGTAAACATTTTCACATCCATCATCTCTTTGTAATGTTACCCAGGTCTCAAACATTTGCATAAGATTCTCTTCACTGTTGGAGAAAATGATGATATGTACATATTTTACCTTTATCAAATTGTTTGCTATCTTTGGAAGGAGGGAGAAAGAAGAATTTGGAACACAACTTGCAAGAATGAATGCTGATTTTACGTGTGCATACACTTCTTTTTTGCTAATAATTAAAGGTATTTATAAAATGTTCTTTTATTTGTACATTTCAATTACTTTTTAAAACTGCTTTGTGATGATTATTTAATCTGTTTCACCATCTGTAAAGCATGCATAATACACGTGGCTTTAAAGTGCTCTTAGATTAAAAGGTGTTACTTTATCATGAAAAAAAAACAAAAAACAACAAAAAAAAGAATGAATGTTAAAGATTATCTTTACATGTATTTGGAAAAATAAGTGAGAAAAATGAAATCAATGAGAAAAAATGATCATGTATAAAAAAGATGAAAGTGGCAAGAGAACTTTAGAGGGGAAAAAGTTTTCTTCCTGCTTCAAGAGAGGGTAAACAGTTCCAGACTATGTTTAAGGAGAGATTCATAGAAAGAAAGAGGCATAAAGGAAGCAGACATGTTGAGGAAATTCAGCTCCTTTATGTTCAGATTTTTTTTTTTACCCAAAATGTTGACCTGGTCTCATCAGACTTTTTATTCACCAAAACATTTACTATTTCCAGAAACCAAATACACTAGATTAATATATTTCACTGGCAAGGACATTCAAAATAATGTATTAAAAGCAGTTTCAATGAAAAGCTCCAGAAAGCACTTTAAACAAATATCAATATTGCTGACTTAAGTATATTAAGATCTTCACATTGAGGTCTTTGAAGGGAACCATACTCATTTGGATACATTGGTTATGATATGTTTTCTTCCCTCCTCTTTTCCTCATTTCCATTTCCCCTTCCCATGAATCACTTATAAGTTGCATTTCTAGATATGTAAAACATTAGATATATATCTAATATATCTAGATATATAAACATTATGTTTGGCTACTATCTTAATTAATGTTTACTAAATTTACATATATGCATATTTACATACATATATACATATGCACATAAACTTTATAGTCATAACTGGTATATTTTATGCAATCAATAATATATAAGGGTCCTAATTAGTTTCCCATGGGGGAAGTAGTTAATCAAAAGACTAAGTAAGCACTTAGGGGAAAAGATAGTGTGGAAGACAGATCACACTAAGTTAAAGCATAAATTAGAGGATCTTTTAGAGTCTCTTTCAATTCTCTTGGAATCATAGAATTTGGTAACTAAAAGGGACTTGAGCAGTCATCTAATCTAACCCATAAATAAAAGGAATGCCCATTATCATATATCCCAAAATTGTCTAGTCCCTATTTGAATACTTCTAAGAAAAAAAAAAAAAACAGCACTTCTCAAAGAAGCATCTTCCACTTCTGTATAACCATAATTGTTGAGATTTTTTTTTCCTGACACCAAGCCTAAACTTGCTTCTTTGACTTCCATGAACTGTTTTTAAAAGTACACTTTCCTTTATAAGACAATCATTTAAACACTTGAAGACTATTCACATGGCACAGTAATCACTAACTTGGCAACATAAGGCTTGATTTTGAATTCTACTTCTGACATTTACTACTTAATGACATTAAACAAGTCACTCTTCCCCAAATGTAAGATGAAGAGTTTAGACTAGATGATATCTAAGATCTGCTTTCTAAGTCTAGTTATAATCTTATAGCCTTTTGAATTTTCATCTGATTTTCATAGAAAATGAACTGAAGGTCCTTCACCATCCTAAGGTCCCTCTTCTGGACATTCTCTAGCTTATTAATGTCCTTTTAAAACTGTAATGCTCCAGAGTTAATAGTCCCCTAGATGAGGCCTGATAAGGGCATTCAACAATGGGAACATTATCTACCAATTCCTAGACTCTATATGTATCTCTTACTTCAGTCTAAAATCACATTATCTTTGTTGGCTATCACACCATCCTGTTAATTCATACTGAACTTTTGATTAAAACTTTTAATTTTTTTTTAGAATTTCTAACTAACCATGCCTCTTTCATCTTGTACCTGTTTTTTTGTACCCAAATAGAAGGTTTTATACTTATCTTCACTGGATTTCATTATTAGATTCAACTCAAAGCTTTAGCCTATCAAGATCTTTTTGGAACCTATCATCCAGTATATTAATTAGCTCTACCCATCCCCAATTTGTGCCATCTACACAAATTTGATTAGCATTCCATATGTGTCTTATCAAGTACTGATAAAAATATTGAAGAGCACAAGGCCTGGGACAAATCTTAGAGGAGACTTCCTGCCATTCTGACATTACTAGTAACTACTCTATAAAGTGAGATCATTTAACCAATTATGGATCTAATTGTATTATTTTCTTAGCCCATATTTCTGCATCTACCTCACAATAAGAGCATGTCAAAATGTGCCAAAAGCTTTACTAACAATCTTGGCAAACTATATCCACAAACATTCCCTTCATGTGCTACTTTAGTTATCCTATTGAATGAGATGAGGTGAGATCTTTCAAGACAGTTGTGAAAATCGAGTAAGGTTTCATGTACTTCAGAGTTTGAGTAGGCCTGAAGGACTTTGAGCATTGATTCAAGGGCATAATTGAGTCTCCTTCTTGCTACCCTCTCATGACACAATTTCCTCCCTATTTCAATCAAATATGGGCAACTATGTACTTATTGGTCAAGTTCAATTTCGTGGGTAGATCTCATGTTTAGAATGTAAGACTCTCAGCCAATGAAAATGAGGGTCAGTGGGGTGTTTTGCATTAGGGATTAAAGGGGCTGTCCTGCCCACAGGAGGCCCTTCCTCTCTTCGATTGTCTGCTTAAGGGGTGGGACACCCTTCTCGGGAGAATGTAAAATAAACTTTGCTTTTCTATAGAGCTCTCTCCAGCTTTTTTATTAAATGGTGTTCCCTCACCATTTCCATACCACACACTATCAAACAAAGAAAATAAGGTTATCTTGTTCTTGATGAAATCTCTCAGATTCTATGAAAATCTGGGTTTGTACCAGCCTGATCAATGAAACCCAAACGAATTCATGTATAATTACACTTTCTATAGAACATTTCATTAAGAAAACTAGAATTTTGATCCAATTTTGCTTTATCCGGAGTTTGAAGTGCAAGTTTCCCTATCTTGACCTGATGAACCTGCAGTAGAGAATGGGAAAGACACAAAAAACACAAAGGAATTCACAGCTCAATAAGGCACCCCTAAATCTCCCTTTCACCCTATGACTTCCATCCTCTTCCTCTCTCTAACCATGTTCTTCTAACCAACAGCACAGCATGTAAAACACAAGACTGAGGCCCTAGTCCTCACAAGCCACTGTTTGTAAATACAAGCCTGTCTGTCTGTATTTGCCTTCACACTGTCAGAACTCCATTGTACAAAGTGCAATACCGCTGCCAGTCTGTTTTCAATATCCCCTTTTCCCTTATTGGCCTACCAGCCAGACAGTCCCACTTCCCACCCCAATCCCCATTCTTTTCTCTTTGAAGCAAAGTGATTTAATTTCATGAGACTTTGGGGTAATCATGTTATGAACTTCAACATTAACCAGAACCAATTCCCCGTTATAAGAGGGTGGAGAAGGAAAAGGAAAGGAAAAAAGAAAAGTAAATAGTTGATGGAATTGCCAGAAGAGAGGGGGAAAAAAATTACAACAGCTGCTTTGCTGGTTCCAATGATGAGGATTAGCCTGTGCCAGAAAATGTAGCCTCATGCCAAGGTTTCTGAAAACAAGGAAGTTGGTCTTGGCAGGAGCTCAGGTTCTACAGGTTAATCAGCTAAATTCTGGGGATGGGAAGTATGGCAGATTTTTCATTCCTTTGCAAACCTTATTTTCCCACCCTCTCATCACCTCACTCCCACTACCCTTGCTCCCACACCTACACACTTCCCATCCTTCTCCACCATCCCCTGGATTCCTTGGTATTTTTCTTTGCATAGTCCAAATGATTATTCTAGCTTCCTGTGTGGGGTGCTGGGAGATGGGAGGAATTGAAAGAACAGCCCTAGGTTGGTTCTTATGAGGGAATACCTTGCTGGCTTATTTGGCAGAAGATTTGAACAGCTGTGGTCCAACCCCAGGTTAGGTTGAAATACCACACAGGACTTACTTAAGAGCAAAATTGGGGTTTGCAAAATATTGGCAGGACCAGGGCCACAAGCCCAGAATGGCATTATGTGAGGGTTGGATGTATGCAAAATATTGGCAGGACCAGGGCCACAAGCTCAGAATGGCATTATATGAGGGTTGGATGTATGCAAAATATTGGCAGGACCAGGGCCACAAGCTCAGAATGGCATTATGTGAGGGTTGGATGTATGCAAAATATTGGCAGGACCAGGGCCACAAGCTCAGAATGGCATTATATGAGGGTTGGATGTAGACACTGAAGAATTTTCACAAACAATAGCCCAGTCTGAGGGTGTGGTTCTCCCACAAAATAATAGTTTAAGTTTTCTAGGCCACCAGAGAGAGGAGAAAGGAGGAAATTTGTAGAGCAAGAATGATGGGGAAAAAAGAATCCAAATGTCTGACTGGAGTAAGAAAAAGGCTAGTCAATTCATAAAAATTTATTAAGCATCTTGGATGCTAGACACTGGAGATAGAGGCAAAATTTAAAGAGTTCCTACCCTTAAGAAGCTTCTAATCTATGGGGAAGACAACATGACCTAACTACTATTGAGATGATGTAAATTGTGTCCCCTTTAACCTTTGGAGGGGCCTGGATGTAAACTCTGTCCCCTTGGGAGAGAAGGGTGTTCCAGACTCTCAAAACCTGGGAGGGGCACACCTCTCCCAGACAACTCCCAGTAATCTCATTCAATTGGAAATCTCTGCCTGGGAAAGTCAACATCCTCTATTGAGTAGCTCAAACTGCTCCCCAGCTCCAGGCCAAGACTGCCCAGATATAAAGGGGGGGGGAGAATTAGTTAACCCACCTTTGCTAATTCCTAATCAGGAAGGCCTGCCATTCTGGATTTAGCCCATGAAGATATTTTCTTCTCAGTGTAAATCCATCTTTGCAGAAGTCCTAACAGTACTTTGCCCACTAAGAAAGCTTCTTAGCATACTGCTTTCTTAGTGTAAATAAACCCATTCTTTGCCACAAACCTTGTGCCTGTATTTATTGGGGTTTGCAAATTCTTTTGCAAAACCTGTGCAACTGGCCAAGGGGCTCCCATTGCTATTAGGGAATCTCTTACCCTCAATTCTCGCACCTCATTAGAGATACTTTTGTGAAGAACAAAAAAGGTCTTTTTCTATTCCTGGCTCTACTGAGGACTCACCATGTCCTCTGAATGAGTCATATCAACTCCTGAGGTTATGCTTTTTCCATCTAATGGAAAAATACTTTGCTACCTCCTCACCAGGGGTTCTATAAAGGTGTGCGTTTGCTTGCTAGGAAAGGTGCCTATTGTTTCATTTGTAAGAAGCAACTAATATCCCCTTTGCCTTCTCTTCTTCCCCAAATTTACAAGTAAGGTACCGGCATCCGTTCAGATTTCAAATTGGAGCTCAAAATGTTCCAGGATTTCTGGATGAAAACAAGACCCTGAAGATTACTTTGGAGACATATGTTTGCAGTTTAATTTCCTTTCTAGGGTGTAGAGAAAACAATACAAGTAAAACCAGCCATGACACCACTCACATATTTCCCCTCACTGGCTTCTAACTGAAAGTTACTCATGTGGGAACTCAATTTTCAGGAAGGCAGATGGGCCTGTTTAAATGTATACTTTTTACCTCAGGAATGCTTCTCTGCCAATAACCTAAATTTTCACATTCTTTCTGCCCCAAGCCTTTCCACTCCTCTATAATCTTCCCACTTTACAACAAAGACCACACCTGGTTAAAGATGTACCTCTGCTCCAAGAGGGTCTGAATGGCTAGAAGAGTGAATTAAAGCAGTGGACATTTTAAATTAAATGTCTACTTGCTTTTAAAAATAAAGCTACATAAGAAAAGCTTTCCTTTAAAATGTTAAAAGATTTCAAATGAAATGGAGTATAAATTCTAATTGTATTATGTGACAAAAATTCATGTAACTGATGTGGGTTGAGATTCCTTTCTAATTGCCCAACCCACGGCTGACCTAGATTCACAAATCCTGGTCAAAGGCACCCTTTGAATATCCGGGCCCAGCCCCCACCATCAGCTCGGCTTCCCCCAGCCCTCACCTGATCTGAGCTAACTGAAAAGCCCGCAGAGAACTTAGGGGTACCGCCCATCATCTTCTAGATATAAAAAGGGCCAAGCCGGAGCCCTCTTCACAGGAGCCCTCCCAGCCAACACATGGTATCCTTCCAGCCATATAGGGGTTCCTGCCCGCCCAGCAGCTACCTTTGGCCCTGGCATCTTTCTAACTGAGCCTTACTTCCAAATTCCTACAATAAACATTTTATTTATCAATCTAGGTTTTCGGGCCTGTAAATTCATTTTACAGGGGACACTGCACCTCATGGGATTATCTATGCGCCGAGAAATGGGGTTCCCCCTTTCCCTTCCCTCATTATAACCATTTCTGGGGGGAAATGTTTAATAGGTTACAAGCAGCCAAGAATTATATTAAAGTCCCAATTTTATGAGGATCTAGAGGCTACCCTGTAAATTATAAAATAGAGCCAGAAAAAAAATTATATAAATTGGGATTACAAAAACAGTTCTAGGTATAAATCAAACTAAAATATCCTAATAAGGGTGAAAAAAATTGCATAGTTTCAATTCAAAAATAATGGATTTGTGTCTTTATTGATAGGGATGAGAGATGTAGATTCAACTCCTCTTTTAAACCATTATTCCTTAAAGTGTAGTTTCCAAAAAAGGAGTTTCAAAAATTGGAACAGGACTGACTTAGGCAAGATGGAAATTAATTCAAGAAAGTATGGGAGGTGAAAAATTAATTTTTATGCAGATTTACAAATATTTTTTAAAGTTCTGAGGTATATGTTTTTAAAATTTCCTTTCATAAAGCAATGATTTAATATGTAAAGTATTAGTCACTAAAAATTAAACAAATAGTAGCAGACAGGTATGATTAAAAAAAAGGGCAAATTCAAAAGTAAATGGGAATCATTAAGAAGATGAGTGCTAGTTCTAAATCTGTTACTAAGGACCTATGAAACTGAATTTATTATTTCCTTCTTTCTGGACATCAATTTTCTTATAAATAAAATGAAAGAATTGGGCTAAATTTTTTTTCAACACTAAAATTAGTTCTCTGAATTGTGAAGTAGCTGTCTGAGGCACCATAGCCTAATTGGAAGAACAGATCTCCACTCAGAAAATACTGGGTTTCCTTCCTACTTCTGTTTTATACTATCTGCATGACACTAAAGAAATCAAAGACCTTCTCAGTGCTCTAGGGCCAGGCAACTTTGCAAAATTATTTGTTGCAAAGAAGGCTTTTCTTCACCGGCTTTCTCTAAACTAATGAAATCACAGGCCCAAGCCCTACCCTATATAACACCAAATCATCTGTTGAAGAGAAAAAAATAGTTAATATTAAATAAATAATAGTTAATAAATAGTCTTCTTGAATTGTCCTACCTCAGTTATTCTGCCCCAATCTTTAGGCTATTGCGACACCCTTCCCTCTAAATCATCAGAATATTTGATAAGAATAAAGATCTGATATTTTAGAATATCAGGTGCCTCTCCCCATCTCTGATGCTGCTCCCC
The DNA here is from genome assembly GCF_048593235.1 of Sminthopsis crassicaudata. Taxonomy (NCBI): domain Eukaryota; kingdom Metazoa; phylum Chordata; class Mammalia; order Dasyuromorphia; family Dasyuridae; genus Sminthopsis; species Sminthopsis crassicaudata. The sequence goes on from NC_133620.1 coordinate 301,467,154, forward strand.
ATTATGTCATTGTTCTTGTTACCCTATAAAGAAGCTTTGTACCCCCCTTCGATACTGGATACTTGGAGACAAGAGTCCAATCCAGTCAATTAATTAACTCTCCAATACATTAAATTATTATAACTCTCTATCCTCTCTCTTGCCTCAGTTTCTCTGGCATTACATTTTGGAGACTTCTCACCAAGATATATTAGAAACTAAGAATAAGATTAGAAGTTAGAGACCTTTTGGGTCTCCACCTTGGACCTAGAAACAGTTGAGGATCTGGGTTTTTTCTTGGGAAAGGTTAGTTCTCTGGATTTCTCCAGAGTCTCTGGGAAGAGGGAAGTTCTTCAGCTGCAGCCACACCACCAGTGGACTTTCGATTCGGCCATAGGAGAGTAAGTCTGGATGTCTTACGACACAATCTGATCTGTTTATCTGTTCTGTTTGTTCTGTGCTAGCATCTGGATTCTCAGAATCATAAGACACTTTTAACTTCTGAGACTAGTGTCCACTGGATGCTGTGTGGCACTGCCTGGGTGTCTTCTAAGACACATATTTGGTTCTGTGTGCCAGTTGGCACAACTCTGGGTATTCTAGAGTATGAATCTGGGTGTCTTTTTTAAGACATCATCTGGTTCTGATGTTAATGTCTTACTGAATGTTGTAATTGTGCAGTCTATGTCCCAGTATTCTATATTCTGTATGTTTTATGTGCCTGTTTTGTGGCTTAAGATTTAAGACCTGTTATTGAGGGATTTGGCAATTAGTCAAAAGGGACAGAAAAGGCTTGGCTATACTGTCAAAAAGAAAAACTGTTAAAAGATATTAGGAGTTCTCCCCTAGTGGTATAAGGCTATCTGTCAATTCAGTCACCTTATCATGGGAAATTCTGCTTCAAAGGCAGTAACTCCACTTGATAGCCTTGTTGATTTTTTCTCTGAAACATTTAAACATCATGATTATGGAATATCATGGAAAAAGGATAAACTAAAACTGTTTTGCCAAAAAGAGTGGCCTTCTTTTGGGATGCGATGGCCACCAGAAGGCACATATAATAGAGAAATAGTACAAGTGTTGCACCAGGTAGTTACTGGAGAACGAGCCATCCAGATCAGTACCTCTATATTGACATCTGGCTGCAAGTTTTCTTTTACCTCCCTTCCAGGCTAAGGGCGGTGACCATAAAAAATGTATTCGCATTTTGGTCACCCAGTTCCCGAGGACAAACAAGAAAGATTGCAAAATGCCAGTAGTAGCTCAATTAAAACCAGAAAAGAAAGTCCTACAGGATTCTCTTGAAGACCCCTGAGAAAATCCCCCGCCCTATCTGGGATTGAGTCTATATTCACCTTTGTCTGGAAACTCCCCACCCCGACCTGAATCACAGCCTGAAGAATTAAAATGTGTCTCACTCTTCTTCAGCACCTAGCCCTTTATCAGCCTTGCCAAACTCCTCTTTCCCCTCCTCCCAGCACATGGGGGCTTTGAAAAGTCAGGGAAGAACTGTCTCCTGTCCCATTACCTCCTGTCTCCTCTGTTTCTCTTGCACCATTTCCTACCCTGCCTTCCCCTTCATCTCCTCTATCTTTCTCACTTTCCTGTATCTGAGGTGGAGTTTCATACAGTGCTTCGGAATCTGTCCAGCCACTCTCAGTTCCCCAAAAACTTGTTCTGCCTCTAAGGGAAATAGTGGGCTCAGAAGGGGTTCCCTTCTTCCCTTCCCCCCTTCCCTTAAGTTTATGTCCCCTTTTCTACGAATGACATTTATAACTGGAAAAGTCAGAATCATCCTTTTTCTGAGAAACCACAACCTTTGATTAACCTTCTTGGATCTGTTTTTCATACCCACCAATCCATGTGGAATGATTTCAGCAGCTCCTCATCACTCTGTTCAATACTGAGGAGAGAGATACGATTAAGCAAGAGGCTAGGAAAGCTGTATTCAGATCTAATGGGGGATACTTAGAGGAACATTATAATCAGGTAGAAGCTAGTTTTCCCTCTGTGAGGCCTTCCTGGGACCCCAACTCCCATCATAGTCGTAATGAACTTTCTGCTTATCACAGATATCTTCTCCAGAGTCTTAAAGCTGCAGCCAGGAAGCCTATTAACATGACAAAGATTTCTGAAGTTATTCAGCATTCAGAAGAATCCCCTGGGGCATTCCTAGAATATGAGGTTTACCAAACTTATAGTACTGTAGACCCTGAAGCTCCCAAGAACTATAGATCTGTGAATATTGCATTTGTTAGTCAATATGCTCCAGACATACACAGAAAATTGCAGAAGCAGGAAGGATTTGAGGGCATGAATATATCTCAAGAGAATCAAACAATTTCTCTAAAGGTTGTCCCTGGTGCCCCCATGGGTGGCAGGCATTAAGCTCAGACCAGCATGCCTATTGTATGAAAACAGAGCACTGGAAGAACGAATGTCCTATTCAAAATGGTCCCAAGAATATCCTCTCTGAGGCGGCCCTGGTTCTCTTTTTCTAGACCCAGAGAGTCTAGGGTATGTTTACAAATTGGGGGTCAGCCTGTTGAGTTCCTGGTTGTTCCTGGAACCACTTACTCTACTCTAATAAAACCTTTGGGTCCATTATCTCCAAAAATCTACTCCTATACAAGATGCTACTGATAAAATTGCTTCTTGTCCCTGGACTACTGAACACACAGTCCATCTAGGGCGTGGCACAGTTAACCCACACTTTTCTGGTCATGCCAGACTATCCATACCCACTTCTGGATAGGGATTTGCTTCGAAAACTTCAGGCAACCATTTCCTTTTCTGAAGACCAGGCTCCTCTGACCTTAAATGCTTTCGGTCCAAAGCTGCTTCTTGTCACTCTACCCCTTCAGTTTGAACTTATCTTAGTGGCTTCCCCTTTGTTATCCTCTCCTGCTCTCTCCCCTCCTCTCTCTCAGATATAAGCAGATTTCCCTCAGGTGTGGGCAAAAAATAACCCTCCAGGCCTGGCTGCTCATCATGCACCATGGTAGAACAGCTTTTGGCCACTGCATCTCCTGTATCTGTAAGCAGCACCCTATGCCAAGAAAATCCCTCTGAGTATTTCTATTCACATTAACTGATTGAAAAATGCTGGTATCTTAGTGAGCTGCAAGTCCTCCCTTCGCTTCCAGTCAGGATGCCTGGGTCTACAGACTTCTGTCCTTTTCGAAATCTTAGGGAGGTTAACAAAAGGGTTGAAACTATACATCCCACAGTTCCAAATCTGTATACTTTACTCAGCTTGCTACCTTCTACTCACACTGTATACTGTTCTGGAGCTAAAAGATGCTTTCTTTTCAATACCCCTTACACCAGCCAGTCAACCTCTCTTTGCTTTCCAATGGATAGATCCCCAAGAGGAATTCTTAGGGCAGCTCACTTGGACTAGACTGCCACAGGACTTTAAAAACTCCCCCACTTTGTTTGGTGAAGGTCCACCTGGACCTCCAAGCCTTCCACAAGGAACATTCTTATTGCTCTCTTGTTCAGTATGTTGATGATCTTCTCCTTGCAACCCCTGCAGTCCCTCTGCTTGCAGGCAACTCGTGCCCTTTTGCAACTCCTTCAATCCTTAGGTTACAGGGTTTCTGCTAAGAAGGTTCAGTTCTGCTTTCTAAAGCGAGGTCTCTTATGTGGGCTATGTTCTCAGATCTGGCCATTGCTCCCTATCTTCCAAATGTATCCAGGCAATCTTATCTATTCTGGTCCCTATTACTAAAAACAGGTTTGGGAGTTCCTGGGAACAAGCTAACTACTGTCACCTTTGGATTCCCTTCTTTGCTGAGACAGCAAAGCCCCTTTATTCGGACACAGCTGGGTCCCCTTGTCTGGGACTCCCCTGAACAAGCTGCCTTGGAAAGTCTTGGGAACATCCTTACCAGGGCCCCTGCTCTAGCTCTCCCTGATGTCACAAAGCCCTTCCATCTTTTTGTGGCAGAGGTTAGAGGTATTGCAAAGGGTGTTTTGACACAAACGCTTGGCCCTTGATGTTGACCTGTTGCTTATCTCTCTAAGTGCTTAGATTAGGTAGCAGCTGAGTGGCTTCCCAGTCTTAGGGTTGTGGCTGCGACCACCCTCTGGTGAAGGAGGCTGACAAGCTTTTCTTGGGCCAGTCTCTATCTCTGCCCCTCACTCTGCTGAGGTTCTGCTCAGGTCCACCCTGACCTGTGGCTCTCTAATGCCCACAGCACTCACCTGCTTCTCGACCATCCCCACCCCACTTTCTCCAAGACATCTGCCCTGAACCCTGCCACCTTGCTCCCAGATCCTGGTTCTGACTCGGTCCCTGTGCATCACTGCTTCCAGCTCCTTGAGGAGTCCCAGTCAGTAAGGCCTGACCTTTCTGATACCCCCCCTGGAAACCCTGACCTGATTCTTTTTATAGACAGCAGCAGTTTTGTTGCGGGGGACACCTGTGTTTCTGGGACAGCAGTGGTGGACTATCCTTCCCTCTCTACTCTGTGGTCTTCTTCCCTCCCTTCTGGATCTTCTGCCTAAAAGGCTGAGCTTGTTGCCGTGACTCATGCTCATAGAAGAAGGGAAATCAGCTAACATTTTCACTGACAGCAGTTAGCTTTCACACCAACTCATGCCCATGCCTCTCTTTACAAGGAAAGGGGCCTGCTAACATCTGCTGATAGGGAAATTAAGAATAAGGCAGAGATACTTTCCTTACTAAACTCCATCTGGTTACCCCTCTCTGTTGCTATTATCTGCTGTCTAGGTCACCAATCCGGTGAGACAATGGAAGCAGTGGGAAATTGGGCTGTGGATGCAGTGGCTCAATGAGCCACCACCTCCCCTCCCCTTCTTCCCTGCCTCTGGCAATTCCCCCCCCCCCCACTCCCCTTCAGAAGATTCTTTCGCATCTCAGAGAGGAGGACAAAGGGAGGGACCTTGGTGATACATAGAGGACAAAATTTTTATTCCACAAGCATTAAGCAGAAGCTGGTGAAGGACTTGCATGATTTCACTCATTTGGGCAAAAAATTATTGAGCAGATATTGCATAAAGGATGTCAGTCAACTGATCAGAAGTTATATTCATAGATGTAACACTTGTACTCCAGTAAATATAAAAAAGAATTAAAGGACTTCCGGCCAAGATGGCGGCGTGGAGGCAGACAGCTGCTTGAGCTCCTCGTTTTCTCTCAGAACTTACTTCATGACAAGCCTCTGACTTAATGCTTGACCCAGAAAGAAATCCACAAATTATCACCAAGAGAAGACATCCTTGAAAGTCGCCAGAAAAGGTCTGTGTTTGTTCGGGGGAGGGTCAATCAGACTGGGCGCAGACTGAGGGCAGGCAGCCAGAGCAAGACAGGCAGCTCACACAGCTCAGACCAGAGGGGGAGGGGTGTGATCTCTGCCGTTTCTGTGAAAGGGCTTTTGCCCCAGTGTGGATGCTCCGTCTTGGCAGCAAGCCAGGAGCGGTGGAGAGGGTGTAAATACCGGAGGTGAAGATTAAAACCCCAGAAAGCCAGCGTCTCTCAGAGCCCGGCCACCCCCAACCCCCACCTGGACTGACTCGGTGCGTTCTCAGAGCCTCAGAGTGCAGACTCAGTACAGTCATTGCTGTTCTGTTAGTGGCTCTCTGCTGCCCTACCCCCAGTCTGTAGAGGAAGCCCATTAATAACATCCAGCCCTATCCCCCGCAAAACAGACCAATTGTTTCTCTTGTCAGTTTGTTTTCTTTGATTCCTACTCTGACAAAATGAACAAAAAATTCAAAAGGGCTCTAACCATTGACAGCTTCTGTGTGGAGAGGGAGCAGACTTCAAATGCTGAGGAGACTAGGAACAGAATGTCCCCAGATGTATCCCCTGGGAGGGATATAAGCTGCTCCTCAATACAAAAGAACATCATAGAGGAAATCAAAAAGGCTCTCACAGGAGAGCTGGAGGAGAAATGGGAAAAGGAAAGGGAAGCTTGGCAAGAGAGCCTGGAGAAGTCATCCCATGCATTCAAAGACAGAATGGATAAAGAAATCAAATCATTGAGAAACAAGATTAGTGAGCTGGAAAAGGTAAACAACTCCAAGGAAAACAGGATTAGTGAGCTGGAAAAGGTAAACAACTCCAAGGAAAACAGGATTAGAGAGCTGGAAAAAGAAATCAGCTCTCAAAAAAATAAAATGGATAAAATGGAAAAAAATTCCATAGAAGATAAAAACTCAATTGGACAATTACAAAGAGATATAAAAAAAGTGAGTGAAGAAAATACATCATTGAAAATTAGACTGGAACAAGTAGAAATGAATGACTCAAGGAGAAACCAAGAGGGAGTCAAGCAAAACCAGAGAAATGAAACAATTGAAAAGACTGTCAAGTACCTTACCAGAAAGACAACAGACCTGGAAAACAGATCCAGGAGAGACAATTTGAGAATAATCGGACTCCCTGAAAAATGGGAGGAAAAAAAGAGCTTGGACACCATTTTCGAGGAAATTATCAAAGAGAACTGCCCAGACGTTTTGGAAACAGAGGGTAAAATAGACATTGAGAAAATTCATCGATCACCTACTGAAAGGGACCCTAAAATCAAAACGCCAAGAAATATAGTGGCCAAGTTCAAGAACCATCAGACAAAGGAAAAGATATTGGAAGCTGCTAGAAAAAAACAATTCAGATATGGAGGATCCACAATAAGGATAACACAGGATCTAGCAGCATCCACATTAAAAGAACGCAGGGCCTGGAACATGATATTCCGAAAGGCTAAGGAACTTGGTATGCAGCCAAGAATAACTTACCCAGCAAGAATGAGCATCGTTTTCCAGGGAAGAAGATGGACATTTAACGAAATAAATGAATTCCATCTATTTTTGATGAAAAAACCAGACCTACATAAGAGGTTTGATCTTCAAATACAGAACTCAAGAGACTTCTAAAAAAGGTAAAAAGAAATCTTGAGAACTATACTTCTGTCAAAAAATATGTAAAGAACACATGTACAATTTGTCTTAGAAACTAGAGGTGGAAAGGAGATTATATCATAAAAAAGTATAAAGTGGTGGTACTACATCTCATGAAGAGGCAAAGGTAACCTATTATATCTGAGAGAAAGAAAGGAGGGAGATGAACATAGCGTGTATCAATAGACATATTCGATTTATGGTGAAACTTCTTCCACTTCATTGAAAAGTGAAAGGGAAGGAGTAAGCTAAGGGGAAGGGAATACAGTAATTTCGAGGAAAAGGGGTAAAATAAGGGGAGGATCTTTAAGGTGGGGGAGGGATCCTAAAAAGGGAGGGCTGTGAAAAGCAAGTGGTGTTCACCAGTTTAATACTGGATAGGAGGGTAAAAGGGAAGGAAAGGGGAAAAGCATAAGCAGGGGTTAATAGGATGGCAAGCAATATAGAATTAGTCCTTCTAACCAAAAATGTGAATGGGGCAAACTGCCTCATAAAGAGGAAGCAGTTAGCAGACTGGATTAAAAGTCAGAATCCTACTATATGTTGTTTACAGGAAACACACCTGAAACAGGATGAGACATTCAAACTAAAAGTAAAAGGGTGGAGCAGAATCTATTATGCTTCAGGCAAAACCAAAAAAGCAGGAGTAGCCATCCTCATCTCAGATCAAGCAAAAACAAAAATTGATCTAATTAAAAGAGATAAGGAAGGGCATTATATCCTGCTAAAGGGAAGCATCAATAGTGAAGCAGTATCAATATTAAACATGTATGCACCAAGTGGTGCAGCATCTAAATTCTTAAAAGAGAAATTAAGAGAGCTGCAAGAGGAAATAGATAGCAAAACTATAATAGCGGGAGATCTCAACCTTGCTCTCTCAGAATTAGATAAATCAAACCACAAAATAAATAAGAAAGAAGTCAAAGAGGTAAATAGAATACTAGAAAAGTTTGATATGATAGATCTTTGGCGAAAGCTAAATGGAGACAGAAAGGAATATACTTTCTTCTCAGCAGTTCATGGAACCTATACAAAAATTGATCATATACTAGGGCATAAAAACCTCAAAATCAAATGCAGTAAGGCAGAAATAGTAAATGCATCCTTTTCAGACCATAATGCAATCAAAATAACATTTAATAAAAAGCCAGGGGAAAATAGACCAAAAAATAATTGGAAACTAAATAATCTTATACTAAAGAATGATTGGGTAAAACAGCAAATCATAGACATAATTAATAACTTCACCCAAGAAAATGACAATAATGAGACATCATACCAAAATGTGTGGGATACAGCCAAAGCAGTAATTAGGGGAAGTTTTATATCTCTACAGGCCTACTTGCATAAAATAGAGAAAGAGAAGGCCAACGAATTGGGTTTACAACTAAAATTGCTAGAAAAGGAACAAATTAAAAACCCTCAGACAAACACAAAACTTGAAATTCAAAAAATAAAAGGAGAGATTAATAAAATTGAAAGTAAAAAAACTATTGAATTAATTAATAAAACTAAGAGTTGGTTTTATGAAAAAACCAACAAAATAGACAAACCCTTAGTAAACCTGATTAAAAAAAGGAAAGAGAAAAAGCAAATTGATAGTCTTGAAAATGAAAAGGGTGAACTCACCACTAATGAAGAGGAAATTAGAACAATAATTAGGAGCTACTTCGCTCAACTTTATGCCGATAAATTCGATAACTTAAATGAAATGGAAGAATACCTTCAAAAATATAGCTTGCCCAGATTAACAGAGGAAGAAGTAAGTAGTCTAAATAGTCCCATCTCAGAAAAAGAAATAGACCAAGCTATTAACCAACTTCCTAAGAAAAAGTCCCCAGGACCAGATGGATTTACAGGTGAATTCTACCAAACATTTAAAGAACAACTAACTCCAATGCTATGTAAACTATTTGAAAAAATAGGGATTGAAGGAGTCCTACCAAATTCCTTCTATGACACAGACATGGTACTGATACCTAAACCAGGTAGATCGAAAACTGAGAAAGAAAACTATAGACCAATTTCCTTAATGAATATTGATGCTAAAATCTTAAATAAGATATTAGCAAATAGACTTCAGAAAATCATCCCCAGGATAATACACTATGACCAAGTGGGATTTATACCAGGAATGCAGGGCTGGTTTAATATTAGGAAAACTATTAGTATAATTGACCATATTAATAATCAAATTAATAAAAACCATATGATCATCTCAATAGATGCAGAAAAGGCATTTGATAAAATCCAACATCCATTCCTACTAAAAACGCTTGAGAGTATAGGAATAAATGGACTATTCCTTAAAATAATAAGGAGCATATATTTAAAACCTTCAGTAAACATCATATGTAATGGTGATAAACTAGAACCTTTCCCTGTAAGATCAGGAGTGAAACAAGGTTGCCCACTATCACCATTACTATTCAATATAGTACTAGAAACTCTAGCCTTGGCAATAAGAGCCGAGAAAGAGATCCAAGGAATTAGAGTAGGAAATGAAGAAATCAAATTGTCACTTTTCGCAGATGACATGATGGTATACTTAGAGAACCCCAAAGACTCTGCTAAAAAGCTATTAGAAATAATTCAGAATTTTAGCAAAGTCGCAGGATACAAAATAAATCCACATAAATCCTCAGGATTTTTATACATTACCAACACAATCCAACAGCAAGAGATACAAAGAGAAATTCCATTCAAAATAAAAGTCGATAGTATCAAATATTTGGGTATATATCTACCAAAGGAGAGTCAGGAATTATATGAGCAAAATTACAAAACACTTGCCACAAAAATAAAGTCAGATTTAAATCATTGGAAAGACATTCAATGTTCTTGGATAGGCCGAGCGAATATAATTAAGATGACAATACTCCCCAAACTAAACTATTTATTTAGTGCTATACCAATCAGACTCCCAAGAAACTATCTTAATGACCTAGAAAAAATAACAACAAAATTCATATGGAAGAATAAAAGGTCGAGAATTGCAAGGGAACTAATGAAAAAAAAGTCAGAGGAAGGTGGTCTAAGTGTACCTGATTTAAAGCTATATTATAAAGCAACAGTCACCAAAACCATTTGGTATTGGCTAAGAAATAGACTAGTTGATCAGTGGCATAGGTTAAGTTCACAGGACAAGATAGTGAATAAAAATAGCAATCTAATCTTTGACAAACCCAAAGATCCCAAATTTTGGGATAAGAATTCATTATTTGACAAAAACTGCTGGGAAAACTGGAAATTAGTATGGCAGAAACTAGGCATGGACCCACATTTAACACCACATACTAAGATTAGATCAAAATGGGTCCAAGATTTAGGCATAAAGAACGAAATCATAAATAAATTGGAGGAACATGGGATGGTTTACCTCTCAGACTTGTGGAGGAGGAAGGAGTTTGTGTCCAAGGGAGAACTAGAGACCATTATTGATCACAAAATAGAACATTTTGATTACACCAAATTAAAAAGTTTCTGCACAAACAAAACTAATGCAAACAAGATTAGAAGGGAAGTAACAAATTGGGAAAAAATTTTTACAGTTAAAGGTTCTGATAAAGGCCTCATCTCCAAAATATACAGAGAATTGACTTTAATTTATAAGAAATCAAGCCATTCTCCAATTGATAAATGGTCAAAGGATATGAACAGACAATTTTCAGATGATGAAATTAAAACTATTTCCACTCATATGAAAGAGTGTTCCAAACCACTATTGATCAGAGAAATGCAAATTAAGACAACTCTGAGGTATCATTACACACCTGTCAGATTGGCTAAGATGACAGGAACAAATAACGATGAATGTTGGAGGGGCTGTGGGAAAACTGGGACACTGATGCATTGTTGGTGGAGTTGTGAAAGAATCCAACCATTCTGGAGAGCAATCTGGAATTATGCCCAAAAAGTTATCAAAATGTGCATACCCTTTGACCCAGCCATACTACTACTGGGCTTATACCCCAAGGAACTACTAGAGAAGGGAAAGGGTCCTGTATGTGCCAAAATGTTTGTGGCAGCCCTTTTCATAGTGGCTAGAAGCTGGAAAATGAATGGATGTCCATCAATTGGAGAATGGTTGGGTAAACTATGGTATATGAATGTTATGGAATATTATTGTTCTATAAGAAATGACCAACAGGAGAAATACAGAGAGGCTTGGAGAGACTTACATCAACTGATGCTGAGTGAAACGAGCAGAACCAGAAGATCTTTATACACTTCAACAATGATACTGTATGAGGATGTATGCTGATGGAAGTGGATTTCTTCAACATAGAGAAGAGCTAATCCAATTCCAATTGATTAATGATGGACAGAACCAGCTACATCCAGAAAAGGAACACTGGGAAATGAATGTAAACTGTTATTTTTTACCTTCTGAATCCAATTCTTCCTGTGCAACAAAAAAAAAATTCGGTTCTACACACATATATTATATCTAGAATATACTGTAATATATTTAACATATATAAGACTGCTTGCCATCTGGGGGAGGGGGTTGGGGGAGGAAGGGAAAAAATCTGAATAGAAGTAAGTGCAAGGGATAATGTTGTAAAAAATTACCCATGCATATGTAATGTCAAAAAATGTTATAATTATAAAATAAAATAAAAAATTAAAAAAAAATAAAAATAAAAATAAAAATAAAAAAGAATTAAAGAGGCCCATTGGGGATTAAGCTTAAGGGAAATATCCCAGAGGAGAGATGGGAGGTAGATTATACTGAGATACAGCCGTAAACAACTGGGTACAAATACTTGTTGGTTGTTATAGACACCTTCTCAGGGTGGACAGAGGCTTTTCCCACACGAAATGAAACCGCTCTCACAGTGGTCAAAAAGATATTAAATGAATTAATGCCTCGCTTCAGTCTTCCAATAGCCATAGGATCTGATAATGGCCCTGCCTTTGTTGCCAAAATATCACAAGGCTATTAGCAAGGCACTGGGAATAGAGTGGAAACTTCATTGTGCATATACACGGCAGAGCTCTGGGCAAGAGGGAAGAATGAATAGAACACTTAAGGAATTCCTTATAAAGCTTGTCTTGGAGACCCAAAGTTTCTGGATCTCACTGCTACTATTAGCATTGCTTAGAAGTAGATGCATCCCCAACAGATTGGGTTTAATTCCCTTTGAAATTCTGTTTGTAAGACCACCACCTATCCTACCTTGGTTAGAGAAGACTTAATTGCTGAAGTCTTTAACTCCTCCTTGTCAATTTTTCACAGGCCCTGCAGAAAACTCAGAAAGACATTTCATGCCTCATCCAAGAGGTCCTTCCTATCGTATCGCAGAGCCACTCATCCATCCATTCCAGCCTGGCAATGCAGTTCTGATAAAGAAATTTTCTATCCCTGACCTGGAGCTCAGATGGAAAGGACCTCATACTGTGGTCCTCACCATGCCCACCACTGTAAAGGTGGCGTCCATCCCCGCCTGGATTCACTACAGCAGAGTGAAGCCAGAAGTCACCACTGAATGGAAAGCAGAAATTAGTGAAGACCCCCTGAAACTGAGACTGATCCACTCCTTTGGTCCTTGATTTCCCTAAAGACTTTGGGTGGGGAAATCCTGGGAAGAGTAATCCCTATAATCTCTACTTTTTTTTACTACTGTTTGTGATTGCCCTATTTGTTTGTATAGAGGCAGCATCTTTCCCTAAGGGCTCCCCTTCACTGTTTCTCCAGAAGTGTAATTCCAGTGCCACACTATAGGACTTTCCTTAGTCCTCCTCCTCCCTCTGCTTTCCAAAGCTTCAGGAAACCCACATGCCCCAAAGCACACATGGATAACGACCTTTAGGGATCTCAAGAGAGGTCCCTCCTTTTCTGCCACCTACTACTCAGGTTTAGAACCCTCTATGACAGTAGATCCCACTCCGGCTTCCTGCTTCTACTTTAGAGCTCAGTGGCCCCTCCACTCCGACTGTGCCTCCATGCTGGGTGGTGCTCACTCTGAGGGGATGACTCCTTTAAGTTGACCATTCCAATTTTTGATCAGCAGACCCAAACCACCCTGCAACCCTCCCTACCCCCCCCCCATCCTAATGATCCAGCAACTGTCTCACCAGAAGTGGGAGGAGTCCTGAAGGTTCACCCTTCGTTCCCAGCCAGGTAGCAGTTTTCAGTTCAGCCACTACCTCCTATTTCAATGTATAGATCCATCCCCATTCAAAGGCCCATGGGACCTCGGACTCCCCAACTAGTCCTCCTAGAACATCCACCCTGGCTGATCCTACTCAGCCAGTGCCATCCCTGGCGCCACCAGACCTTGCCCTGACCCAAAGTCCTCCTACCCTTCCTGACGCATTAGTTCCAGTTGACAGCCTCCCTAAATCCTTTGGTTCTCACTCCATGTCACTCCGTGCTTGATTTACTGCCCATAGTGCACTCCTATTTGAACTCCACAAATCCCCACCTGGGCCATGATTGTTGGCTCTGCTTTAACTCTGAACCCCCTGGAATTGCCCGGCCAGACTCAGTTCCTGGGACCACTTCTCACTCTACCTGTTCCTGGGAGCAACTAAAAATCACCCTTGGGAATCTCCAAGGCATAGGAACCTGTCTGGTGACTCCTTCTACAAGTCTTTCTGACCTTCTCCTCCAGTCTGTAACCCCGGTTCCTTAATTAACATTTCAGCTTCCTCACCAGACATTGCAGTTTGGCATCAAGACCCTGAAAGTTCATGGTTTGCCTTTCTTGATGGACTAAGTGTGCCTTCTCTAAACCCTCTCAGAAATCTGGATCTTTTCTGTGTCCTGGTAGCAGTGTTTCCCAGCCTGTCTGTTCTTCCAGGAGGGGATGGATGGAGCCATTTCCGCTCCCATTTTTCCCCCTGGAGTCCATCACACAGAGCAGTGCTCTGCCATTCCTTCCCTTCGTAGTAGGGCTCAGGCTGGCAGGCACCACTGCCCTCAGCAGTGCAGCCCTCCTGCCAGGCAGTTCTCGGTATGCTGAGTTAAGTGCATAAATGGCCACAGACCTGACTCAGATCGAGTCGTCCATCTCAAAACTGGAAAGCCAGGTTGACTCTCTGGCTGATTATGGTACTCCAAAACTGTTAGGGGGCTTGACCTGCTATTTCTGCAATGGGGAGGCCTGTATATGGATAAAGATGCTATATTTTAGGATATCAAGTGTCTCTCACCATCTCTGATGCCTCTCCCCATTATGTCATTGTTCTTTTTATCCTATAAAGAATCTTTGTAACTCACATTCAATACTGGATACTTGGAGACGAGAGTCCAATCCAGTCAATTAATTAACTCTCAATAAATTAAGTTATTATAACTCTCTAACATCTATCTTCCCTTAGTTTCTCTGGCATTACAATATGATCATAGAGATAGAGCTCAGAGGGACATGAAAGATTATCTAATGCACATCTCTTTCTTTATAAAGTAGGAATCTAAGGCCTAGAAATGCTATGATTTTCTGATGGTTACACAAGTAATGGATTAATCCCTAAGAAAAGATTGAACCTTGATCTTTTTATTTAAAATTCAATATACTTTCCTCTGTTCTTGTCAAATCGAATTTTCCAAAATAATTGACTGAACCTGTAATTTAAATCAAACCACAAAATAGTCTACTCCAGATTCAAGCCATAACAGCACCAGAGATCATCTACTAACCCATGTTTTTCTCCCAAAGGGCTGTCTCAAGAGACATTTCTACTAATCCCTGAATTGAAAAGCAGTGTGCTACAGAAGACTCTTAAAGAATCAGATTAGTGTCATAGTCCTGATTTTGTTACTGACTAGTTATGGATAAGTGACTTCTTTTCTTTGGATCTTGGGTTTTTCACACTGTAAAATGATGGATGGATCATTTTCTAGTAAGATAATTAGATGATCTGTAAGGTCATTTCCAATCTGACATTCTAAGGTTCTTTAATACATCCACAAACTTCTTCAGGGAATAGTTAAAGGAGAATCACTTCTTGAACTATAAAAAATGAAGGGGTTATACTTAGATCTTCTTTTAAATATAGATTTCCAGCAATATAAGAGAGTGGGGATCATTTTCTATTTAGGGCCCCAAACTGTGGGAATTAAACTCATCTAACTTTAGGGCAAGACAATATCAGAGGTCACATCACTTTTTTTTCAGGACAACAATGAGAACAATTGAAAAACTTTTTTTGTAAGGCTTCCTACTTTTTCATGGCATACAGATCCTGCCTACTTTGGTCCCACTATCCCAATCCTAAAGGAAGTGATGAGCAGGATCTATGAGAAGCTAATGGGGCATGTGTGGGGCATATATGGCCTCCAGGATGAAGAATATGGATAGTTTGCAAGGAGGATGTTTCTGGGAAGACTCAAGTTTCTTTTGAAAATGAAATAACTTGACTGGTGCTGTTGTTTTGTTTTTAACACAGTAAAAGTGATTAATCCACATTAGGGCCAAAATAGCTCCAAGAACAGTCTTCTGAGGTTACTTTAATTACAAAGTATGAAAGAAAAAGAATTCATTGTTCTGCTCTGAAATAACAAAAAGCCAATAAAGTGGAAATTCAACTGTCTATTAAAGAAGTCCTAAAAGAAACTTCTTCAAGACTTAATTTTAGTTCTCTTTTTTCTTTTCCTTTTTTGGTTCGTATAACTATAAAGTATTCCAATAGACTGTTTTAAAATGTTTTAATAAGAAAATTCCTGAGAGGGAAAGGGAGAGAATGCTAAGATTTCTGGTATCGAAGTGGTCTAGAATTAGAATTTAATTGTACAAAAAAGTGCCTTAGCAACCTGTTTTCCCAAGTGGATTGTGAAATGTACCAATTCAGTGTTTTGGGTTCAGTTTATCACAAACTGTGATTGAGAGCAGGCTAGTAGTTCTTGGCTGTCTGCAAGCACAAGAAAGTCACTTCAAAGATGAAGAACTGACAGGCAGACATCTTGTATTTATTTTAAAAAACAGCACAGATCCCCAGAGATTCAGACACCAATAATGAGCAAGCATGAAATGGTGAGAAGAATGACTAAGTTTGGAAGACCTGGGTTCCTATCATATCCTATCCTCTGATGTTTAATACCTGTAATACTTAGAGTAGATCACTTAACATCCTGATTTCAATTTGCTCATTTCTGAAATGAAGGATCTCTTGGTCAGTCAGTCAGTCAACAAACATCTATTAAGAAGTTACTATGTATCAGGCACAGTGCTAAAACTCTGGGATCATAAAGAAAAGCTCAGAGAGCTCACAGTTTAATTCAGGACACAACATGAAACAAATATGTACATACCATATACACACAGAGTAAATGAAGGATAATCTCAAAAATAAGACATTATTATGTGGGGAGTGAGGTGGTGTAGAAGGCTGAAACTCCAAAAGGTGTGCATGAATCAGACAACCAAGCACTTAAGGCGAATTACCTGTTAGATGTGAGATAATGACTCTATTAGCATATATTTGGATAATGGCTCTTTTCACCATTGGTGCTTGCTAAATGTTTGGTGTTAAGATAATCATAGGCAAGGATTGGGGGGCATGGGAGGGGAGAGAGAGACCAGGGTCACTTGGCAGCAGGACAAGGAGGAGAGAGGTTGGCAACTCCTGACTCCAGAATCCAGGATTCTGCTTGCCTGACTCCTTCCCTTCTCCCCATAAAGACCATAGACTTTTTAACTTATCCTGACTCTGGATGACCCCAAGGCCCTCCAGGGAGCTAGCTATGAGAAGCTAATGGGGCATGTGTGGGGCATATATGGCCTCCAGAATGAAGAATATGGATAGTTTGCAAGGAGGATGTTTCTGGGAAGACTCAAGTTTCTTTTGAAAATGAAATAACTTGACTGGTGCTGTTGTTTTGTTTTTAACACAGTAAAAGTGATTAATCCACATTAGGGCCAAAATAGCTCCAAGAACAGTCTTCTGAGGTTACTTTAATTATTTGGCACCCAATGTGTGCACCAAGGACTCTAATTTCACTGTAGATGTCCCTGTGACCAAGAAATAGGTTACTTACTCTTTTAAGGAATAAACTAGTAACTTTCCTTTTCTAGCTGAAATGGGGCAGATATTAGGAAAAGATTTTCCCCACTCCCACCCCCACCCTCACCCTAAGGGAGCTCTATAGAAAGCTTACTTATAAAGAGGCAAGGTTTGCTTGTAACTTGGGAGCAGATTGGTGGACTATTGGATACATTAGTTGGTTCTTCAAGGAAGAAGAAATAGAGGCAGATAATTGGAAACTAGTAGGAGATCAACTTTATGAATATTACAATGGTAAAGGTCCTGATTCAATTTCTAAGGAAACATTCTATATATTCAACATAATACAACTGACCTTAAAGAATCCTGAAAGTTCTAGAAAAAAAGAAAAATTTTAAGAACAGCCAGATAAGGAAGTGTGAGGAGAAAGAGGAAGAGAAGGAGTGTGGTACTAACAAAATAGCTGAAGCACATGAGGAACTTGAAGAGCATGGTGATTCTCACTCTCACAGCCCAGCTTCATCTCTGCTACAACCAAGCAGGCTCTGACCCTCCTCCATCAACTTCACTTTCCTGGGTAGAGGGAGGAGGAGGAGGAGGAGGAGGAGGAGGAGGAGGAGGAGGAGGAGGAGGAGGAGGAGGAGGAGGAGGAGCAGTGGGAGGGGAAGTGATACCACCAGCACCTTCCCCCCCCAATCCCCCTGACAATCACCCCCTCCTATGATTCAATTGCAAAAGGCACTACTTAAAGCCAAAGAGGAAGGGCAGAATACAGCTGATTTGGGACTAGAGATGTATTCTGTGATTGAATGTATTAACTCTTCAGGTCAAGAAAGTAGAAGATTCACTCTTTTTAATCTAGAAATTATCAAAGACCTGAAAAAGGCTTGCTCTCTTTATGGGGCTACATTATGTTAAGGTGTTATTACAGAATTTGGTTTATGAAATTTTAACCCCTAGTGACTGGAAATCTATAGCAAGGGTATGCCTAGAACCTGAACTAAACTTGTTGTGACTTTCTAAATATAGTGAGCTCTGTAGGATACAAGCCCAATGAAATAGACAATCACCTATGACCAACTAACAGGTGTAAGTTCTTATGCAGACATTTCAGCACAGATTAACTACCCCATAACAGCATATGAGCAAATTGCTTCTGCTGCCATCAAAACATGGGGCTGTATCCCAGGTAAACAGGACAGAGAGCCTTTAGAAGTTCAGTACTCAGACATGACCAAGAGGCAATCTGATGAAAGAAAGGATTTACAATTGGGGAGAATAGAGTTGTATGCAACTGGGACAACTGAGATATCTCCTGGAGAGGTGAAATCTGTTCCTCTCCAGTCTATAGATCGATCCCTTGCCTCCAGGCACAGTAGGCTTAACTATTTCACCTCCTGAGAGTGCTTACAAAACAGTGTCCAACCATACACTGATGTGATGATCCATACAACTGGGGAATGTGTAGATAATATTCCAGTCACTAATACTAACCAGGAGAAGTAGTAGCATTACATTTACGCTATAGACTCCTAATAGCAATCTCGTGATAGTTGCCCAGATTCTGACTCCAAGCAATAGCATCCAGGAATATTCTAGACAGCAGCAGTTACAGCTAACCAACCTATGCTCACTCTCTATATAAATGGCATACTACCAGAAGGATTGGTAGTCACTGGTGCAGGTCGTGCAGTCATTAGAGGTACCAAATGGCCCAGTCACTGGCCAAAGATTAAGGCAGACACCTATTTGTCTGGCATAGGAGGCTCAATAGCAGCTGAAGTTAGTGCTACCCCTTTGAACTTTTGAAGGTGAAACAGGAGTTTTTACTCCTTTTTATAGTTGAAAAAATCCCCATCAATCTGTGGGGAAGAGACATTTTACAACAATTAGGATTAAAAATGAGTACTTCGGTTTTTTAATCAGGGCTGCTGTTGAAAGCCTGCCAACACTTTCACCTGTTCCTATCCAATGGAAAACTGATACACCAGTGTGGCTAGAACAATGGCCCGTAGCTAGTGATAAATTCAGGCCTTATTAGATATAGTACAGGAGCAACTTGACCAAGAACACTTACAATCATCTCTAAGTCCTTGGAATTCCCCTCTATTTGTTATAAGAAAGAAATTAAGAAAATGAAGGATGTTGACTGATTAAACGAAATGAACAGATAGAAACTATGGGAACTCTTCAGCCTGGACTTCCATCTCCTACTCAATTGCCTAGAGAATGGCCTCTTTGGGTTATAGACATTAAGGATTGTTTCTATTCCAACCCTCTAGATAAGGAGGATATGAAAAGATTTGCCTTTTCAGTGCCCAACATTAACTTAGAGCTGAGCCTTATAAAAGATATGAATGAATGGACACTTTTGTCACAGGGAATGAAAAATAATCCTACTATGTGTCAAATGTATGTTGCTGCTGCTCTTACTCCAGTAAGAAAAGCATTTCCAAAAGTAATGTTATTGCATTACATGGATGATATATTGGGATGTGCACCTGAGGAGCATGTCTACAAAAGACCACACAGAAACACTAAGGAACTACAAATTACACATAGCTCCAGAAAAAATTCAAAGACATGCTCCTTTTCAATATTTAAGATATGAAGTATATCCTAGAGGTGCTTACAGTACAAAAGCTTTCTTTAAGAACAGAGAAATTGAACTCCTTAAATGACTTTCAGAAATTGATAGGATATGTCCAGTGTTAGGCTTGACTACCTATCAATTTGCAACCATTATATGACATTTTAAGGGGAGACAGTGCTTTAAACTCACACACCAGCTTACAAAAGAAGCTCAAGAGGCTTTAAGACAAGTTGAACTGGCTTTATCCAATGTGGTTGAAAAAGTCACTCAAAAACCCTTGTATATGCCAGTTTTTGCTACAAAAGAGGCACCCACAGCAGTCCTTCATCAAAGAGAGAGTGTGATAGAGTGGATGAACCTCCCAGCACAATCAGAACAAAGCACCCAGTGCTTGTGGCTAGAATTTTATTAAAGGCCATTAAGCAAGCAGTACAATTATCTGGGATAAAACCTGACAACATATACACCTTTTATATCAATGCACAAATTAAGGTATGTTGTGAAACCATCCCAGAGTGGCAAATTTTATTGGCCACAGCTCCAAATTTTGCACATGGATCTCCATTAAAGATAACCAGATAACCCTAACAATGCTTTCTTTCTTGAGTCCTGTATTTAAAGCTCAAATTATTTATTCAGCTCTGGTCTTTTAATTAAGAATGCTTGAAAGTCTTCCATATCATTAAATATCTATTTTTTCCCTGTAAGGAATTTACAAAAAAAGCTAGTGGCTCTTTTTTCATGATTCTCTTGCATTAACCTCATTTTCTTTTCCCATTTTTCTTCAACTTCTTATTTGTTTTTAAAAATTCTTTTTGAGTTTTCTCATGAGTTCTTTGTAGTCCTGAGATCAATATACATTTTACTTTGATGTAGCTGTTTTGACATAATTATCATCTTCTAAATTTGTGCCTTGGTCCTGTGTGTTACCATAATAACTTCCTATAGTTTCTTAATTCACAACCCACAAAACACAACAAATACTTTTAATAGTCAGTGAAGAGAATTCAAAACAAAGACTGAAATAACTGAAATGGCACAAAATTTGGGTGTCAAGATGGTAAGTAAGTAAAGCAGGAGCTCCTCAGAACTCTCCCAACTTTCCCTCCAAACAAAACAATAATGTCTTAGGTAAAATTTTGGAGCAGTGAAGTAACCTTATCAACCCAAGACATAACAGAATGTTAGTATTAAAGGTTATCTTACTGAGATGGGAACAGTACAGTATACGAGCAGTAATGGCAGACCATAGCCCAGGTGGGGTGTGAAGGGTCCTAGTGGCACAACAAATCTCATTCTTCTTCCTCATGTTAATCCTTAAAATACCTGAAAATGATTATCATATCCCCACCCCAAGTTTTCTCCACAGTAAAAGATTCCTAGTTCTTTGAACTTCATGTGGAATAAAATCAGTGCCCTTTACCATCTTGATCATGTTTCTCTGAGCATCCTTCCTAATATACCACTGTTGCCTGACACCACTCCAACCCACACACTCCAGAATGATTCACTCACTCCAACCTGCCCTTTCATTGCCAGGTCTGAAGTTTCCAGAGAAGAAACTGCCAAGTGGCTAAAAATCAAAAACTCTGAAGGTCTCAGGAGGTAACCATGCTCTGAGAAAAGTTATTTGACTTACAGCTACTTTACTCCTTATCCTACTCTTCTCTTCTTCTCTTTTGGTTTAAAGGTTTAAAAAGGATGTTATATGTTACCTCATTTGATTTTTGCAACAATTCTGCATGGCTAGCACTGTTGTAACTCTCACTATTATAACTCTCACTTTAAATATAAAGAAATTAAGGCTAAGAGAGGTAAATGGACTGGCCCAGAAATACAGACATAGTAAGAGTACCTGAGGCAAGATTAGAACCTTTCTTATTCTAGGTCCAATTTTCTATCCACTGAATAACCTGATTGCCAAGTGTTTAAAAACAAAGTTACATGAATATATGAATATGATCTAAAGGACCACAATTCTCTTCTCTGTCCTCACAAAGACCCTTCTCGGTGCTTTTTTTTTTAAAGAAAGTGTTTCTTCTCAAAGTGAATTTTATCAGGTTTTAATACAAAAAGGTTTGGGGGTTTTACTGTCCTTCTTAGCAATCAAATTGTTCACATGCAAAAAAGGTAATACCTTATAACCTTCAGAAGGGTTTTTCCTTCTTTTCCTTTACATAAATTTTCTTTTTTCTGCTCTTTTCAGCCACAAAAATGTTTATATACAAAAGGAATGGTGCCTTACATCAAAATGGGCCAAGAAGAAATAAAACACAACACTCCAGATGAGTTCTTACTAGGGCAGAGTAAAGTCATACTTTCACCTTTCTAATTTCAACTAAAAACTTTCTTTTAAAAAGCCTGGAACCATAATAGTTTTCTGGGTAGTATGGGTAATACTGTTGACTTATGTTAACAAAACAACAAAATAATCTCTGCCCTCAAAAAGCTTATGATCTACTTGGGATGAAGAGACAAGAGGCTAATATGAAGAATTAGAGACAAAATAGGGAAATATAGTATAGAGAATTAAAGATCTTAATAAAGTGTGCTAAATAATTCTGAGGAAGAGGATACTTCCCTGACAGCATTATTAAAGGAGTCATGGAAGAGATGAAGAGATGGCAGCTGAACTAAGTCTTAAAGGAAGAGGATTCTGAATAGCAGCAATGAAGAGATGATATATTCTGAGCATGTGGAAAACAGAAATAGGAAGTCATATGTGGATTTCAGGATCAGCTAGGAGTCCAATTCGGCTGGAATGTCAAACATGTAAAAGGGTAGATTGGAGCCAGATTGAGAAGACCTTTAAATTGCCAAATGTGAGACTTAGTCTTGCCATTTTGAATTTCTGTGAATGAATTTATCCTTTATTAAAAAGCTATATTTCCATCTATGCGATTATCTGACATCACTACTGCCAATCTGGAGCAAATATCAAATTAAAGTGTAAATTCTTGCATTTCTATCTGCATTTGCAAATATTGTATCAATGCTGAAATTTGCATACATTTTAATGAATTGTTCTATAAGTGTGCTTTCATAGATCATAGATTATAGATTTAGTGCTGGGAGGGACCTTAGAGACTATTTATTATAACTCCCTCATTTTAGGCATGAGGAAAGAAGCTTGAGGAAAGAAAAGTTAAGTGACTTGGTTAAGAGAGTTACTAGCAGAAGTGACACTTGAACATAGATTCTCTGACTCCAAATTCATTTTTGTTTCCACTGGACCAGTATGTATAAATATGCAAGCATGCACACTAATTAATGATGAAAAATTACAATTAAAAAAACTCAATGAAGTATTAGCAGGAAAGTCTGGATCAGCAGGGTTTTTTTTTTAATTAGTATTTTTTTTTCTATCTATCCTCTTATTTGTTTAACTCTGAAACAAATTATTCATTTCCTTCTGAGTCTATCAAGTGAATGGGTTAGAATTCCTTTGTATTTCCTTAAGCAGAATCTACATAAGGACAGATGTAATCAGCAATTGTAATAAAGGCAATAAACAGATCTGTAATTAACATACCAATTATTTCCCCTTTTTCTGTAGCCTCTTCCTCTTTACCCTACCCCCTGCCATCATCTGTGATTTCAATATTCAAGTTGTTGACTGCTCTCACACCTCATTGTTTCCTCTACTTTTCCATCATCAGAAAATTTCTTCTCCTCTCTAATTTAGCAAATACCAGTATGACCACCCTGTAGACCTTGATATCAGCAGGAATTAGATCAAAGGATCACATGATCATACATCTAGAGTACATACATCTAGAAAGTATTTTGGTTGTTATATAACCACCTCATTTTATAGATGAAGAGCTTAACATCCAGGATGTTAAGTGATCACCCAGGTTTTAAGTGTCAAAGGCAACATTTGAAATCAGGTCCTCTGTTTGAGAGCAAATGCTTTTTTCGTTGGATCAAGCCTTCCAAAAATCTATGCCCCAATATTTTGCTCCACGTTTACTACCTTCGCCTTCTCCCACCCCTCTAACTCCCACGGCTCACATGAAACTTACTCTTTATTCTTATTCTGACCTTCAGTTTCTCTGTCCTCTCTATTCTCCCAATCTATCATTTCCACTCAGGACCAATTTATCCCTCTATATATTCTCAGCCTCACAGTGGGTCAGCCACCTCAATGGAGCTGATATTTACAACTTCAGTGACCTTCCTGCTAATCCTCAATCTTAAATAAATTTCATAATCTGATTTTTCATCAATTCTGTTACCAGGCTATTGGGAGCTACTGGAGGAAATCTGGTTATGGAACTAACTTCATTCACTCTAAATGTATGCTAAATATCCACAGCTGAGACTTCACTACTGCTCAACAAAAAATGTTATAGTATTCTTATGATTCTCTTTTCAGAATGACTATTCACAACCTTTTATTTTTCCTTGCAGCTTCTAACCATTACTATACATTCCACACTTGCTAAATAGCAGATTTCATTCACTCTTCCTTAGTGAGATGAAATCAAAGTCATATGATGAGCTCAAACTTTCTTGTCATTTTTTAACCATTCTCTCTTCCTTCATAGAATCATAGATTTAAAAATTGAAAGCATCTTAAAGGTTACCTAATCCAATTTGTCATTTTGAAGATAAGGAAACAAGATTCCAAAGAGATTAAGAGTTTGGCCAAAGTCACACAGGTTGCAAAATGGTGGCTGCCTCTTCTTATAAATTCAATAAATGTTTATTAAATTTCTACTACATATAGAAAACAATTCTTGGGAATTCTACATACTTTCATAGTGTTTACATGATATAGAAAGATTAAATACAAACATATATTGTTAAATAATGCACATTATATAATAAATGCATTAGAAAAAGGGCAAAAAAAATTCATAAGAAGGCAGCTGGAAGACCAGACAAGAAGGCATTTTTGTTGGGCTTTAAAGGATAGATAGGAATTTACTAGGTAAAGGAGAGGGAGGAGAGACAAATGTGAGGAAAATTAAAGAGGCAGAAAAGTACAATGTTTTAGGAATAAAGACAAATCTAATTTAAGATTAGACAAAATCTAGAATCTAGAGTGGCATTAGATTTCAGAGCTCCTAAATGCCAGGAAAAAAAGTCTAAATTTGATAGGAGGTTGAGAAGGATTGTTTTTGTTGTTGTTTTCTAAATGATTAAACAGACCTAAGTTTAAGGAAAAATATACCAACTGTTTTAACAGAGGGTGGATTAAAAGCAAAAGAGAGAACTGGTAGGCAGACGTGTTAAAAAGGCTATAAAGAATAGTTCAGATGAGTGTCAGTGAAAGTCAACACTTTTTTTTCTTGTCTCAAAGGAAGACCTGGCCATCCTCTTACCAAAGTGGGTGCCTCCAAATGTGTGCTCTTTGATCCCATTCCCTTCAGTCTCCCTCAGAGACTTTGCTCTATCAATCATCTCTTCTCTTCCACACATGTTCAATCTTTTCCCCTTCTTCTGGTGCCTTCCCATCTGCCTGCAAACGTACTCTCCCCCCATTATAAAACAAAACAAAACAAAACAATGCTCCTTGACTCTTCCAACCAAATGGGCTAACCATTTTCTCTCCCCTCTCTTTTATGGCAACAGGAGTACTCATGATACCTTTACTTCCTTACAACCTAGTGAATCCTCACTCACCTGCAGTCTAGCCCAAACAATCTAAAAACTTAATTTTTAAAGTAAGAAACTGAGACCTAAAGTTGATAAGTAACTTGCCTATGGTCCCACAAATATCAAATGGCAGGGCTGTGTATAAATGCTGATCCTTCTAAATCTAATACTCTTTCTGCTAATACTTTGCTGTCCTTATGGTTTCATTATAAGGAAAGACCTATTTCTCTAGTGAACATTATGAAAGGATTTACTGGTATATAATTCAGGGGGGCAATTAGCAAAAGAGAACAAAATGCATGTCCTGAACACATTCTTAAGTCCCCAACACCTGATGCTCTAGAATCTTAATTGTTACTTAGAAGCATGAGCAAAACAAACACACACACACAAAAAAACACAAAACAAAAGAAAAGAAATATAAGATCATAATTATTTTTTTCCAGCCACCTACCAAGAAGTTTTTAAAAAATTATTTTTATAACTAAGAATGCCACTGATGATCTACTCTAATGTCTCATCATAGCACAGAAGTGACTGGATTCTCAAAGATGTCAATAGAAATCAAGGTCTGGAATGAAATGTACAGTGTTTAAGGTTTTGAATATGGGCTTAGTAATAGATTATCAGTCAACTGGAAGCCTGAATGATGCATTTTGGGATTAAACTAAGTTATGAAGAAGCCTACTAATTATTAATACATTTTTTGGAAAGAATAACTAGACCAATGAAATACATTTTTTCAAATACTGAAGTCTGGATGATAACAATCATTTAAAGATGAAATTCAGTCAGTATAGGGTAAAGCTAAATTTCCAAAAAGTTCTGGAAGTTATAAAGAAAAACTTCTGGTTCATGGACCAACAGACATTTTTTTCTCATCTTTATATTCTCTGATACCTTTCCAAAACAGGAATTACATACCAGAAAAATGGCAATGTTAGCCATCTCCATGTTCTAGAACACCAAAAACTCAAGATAGTAATTCAGAATTAACAACAGAAAAGACTAATGATTAACCCCTAACATACTCAGTACCACTATCTTCATTGCAGGGAAGCAGGGCTATATGAGGGGATTCCTGAGTTTTCAAGTGAACTCAACTCTATACCATCTCTCCCCATCTAGTACTATGAAAATCCTGTGCTTGACTAGCAGCACAGTACTAAAGAACTAACAAGAGATCTAAGGAGGAGTTTGAACTAGGGCAGCAGATGTGCTTTTAATAGTGTGGTATTTGCCCCGAAGTCAGGAGGGCCTGAGTTCAAATTTGATCTCAGATACTTCCTAGCTGGTGACCCTGGGCAAGTCATTTAACCCCTATTGCCTCAGCCCCCCCAAAAAAATAGTGGGCACTCTATTTAGTCTGAAGAAAAGAGACCCTGCCAGATATCACTTGGGGCAAAGACCAAGGCTGATGGAGGAGGCTAAAATATCTTTGAATCCCCCTGCCATCAAAAGAGAACTAGAATAGAATATAAGAAAATGATGGTAAAGGTGCCATTAAAAAGTGAATGAATTAGAAGAAGAAATAAAGATTGAAATTACCAGATCTGAGGAAGAAGAAAACTCAATTAAAGACCTTGGCCAGAAGCAGATAAACAAACAAAATACTATTAATTTCTAATAGGAAGGAATACAATGTGCCCACCAAATCAGATAAAAGAGTACAAGCATCTATGAATAAATATGGCAAGACAAAGAAAAATGAATCAACACCTGATAAGATAAGCAAGTTTTTTGAATTCCCAAAATAGAACTGAACCACAGCAAGTATATTCTTGAATAATTTAAAAGAGAGATAAGACTTTTAAGAACACAATGGCCTACACAACAGAAATAATAAACAAATTAAAACATTTTTAACCTACCTAAATACTTTGGTTTCAAATGTCACCAAAGAAACAAAATAGAAAATAAATGATTAGGAATGCAAATACATAGATGAAGGGCAGTTAGGAAAATAATATAATATAATATAATATAATATAATATAATATAATATAATATAATATAATATAATATAATATAATATAATATAATATAATATAATATATATATAATATAATATAATATAATAATATAAAAAGAAAATAACATCTTCATATGAACAAAATATATGAGGGGATTCCTGAGTTTTCAAGTGAACTCAACTCTATACCATCTCTCCCCATCTAGTACTATGAAAATCCTATGCTTGACTAGCAGCACAGTACTAAAGAACTAACAAGAGATCTAAGGATATGCAGAATGCAGAAAGTCACTGTAGGTATTGTAAGGACCTAAAAAGAACATGACAGGTAAACATCACAGTTATGAATATCATAACTCAAGAAGGAATACAAGAAAATCATCCAGAATTTTCGACCATAGAAAATAAAGTACTAATCAAAAGAATCCACAGATCACTTCCACTAAAAAAAAAATCTCTTTTAACACCTGTTAAACTGAACAATTGCATTGAAAACAAATTCTGCAAGCAAGTGGACTAAGATTCTTCAAGTTTAAAGGAAAGGAAATTTAAATAATTCGAATCTAATCTGCACCCACCAGAAATTGTAGGAGGGAATGAAATAATGTATTCTGAAGAGCAAAAAGAGCTGAAGATGAAACCAAAGAAACTTATAAGGAGCTTAATTCAGATAGCAGATAAATCCAAGGATATCACGTTAACATAATAACACTTCATGACTTATTGACAGTGCTTGCGCTCGCTCTCTCTCTCTCTCTCTCTCTCTCTCTCTCTCTCTCTCTCTCTCTCTCTCTCATTTCAAAGGCTATAACAGCAGATAAGAGTTGTAAGTTCTACTAAGCTAGAAAGGTTTTAAACACAAGTATGATCACAAACTGTAATATCTGAGAACATATTTAATTAAATTCTGAGGACTTCATCATTAGAAGATTATCAGGTCACAATTTATTTTTGGTCAGAGTGATTCATAAAAAGGAAAAAACTCCATAAAACTGTCTTTGTCTTCTCTGACTTTCGCTGTGATGGGAGGAAAAATTAATAAGAATGACTAAATTATCCACAAACATTTTTGTGAGACTTTTTCAATGATTATATACATTCCTGGAAAAACTGAATGACATCTTACTATTCACATTCTTAATATAAATTAAATCAGAGAGCCTAACATTTCAGCTAAATGAAAGGACAGTTTATATATCCTCTTCAAAATGGAGTTAACAAAGGTAGTTTGATTGATAAACATACCTGGAGAAATCTCACAATCCTCCTGACTCAGTGTATTACAACTATGTTATCCAACTCTATCTAGGCCCTCACTACAGCAAGGCAGTCCCTTTATTCATGTCTAATTTATTACTAGTCTTATTTCCCATGAAATATATTCCAAATCCTTTTTTTTTAAAACTCAAGCTTCCCATAATTCTTTCTCTCCACTCACTTTCAGCTGAGGATGTTGCTTCTTTTTCTACTGAGAAAGTTGAAGCCATTCCCTATGAACTTCCAATTCTTCCGCTTTCTTCATATCAAAACCCTTTTATATCATCTCCCATCTTTCCTCCTATGACCCACCAAGAGGGGACCCTTGTACTTTATCATATCCAATTGCCTCTACTTGTATATTTGATCCCATTTCCTACCATTTTATCCAATCATTCCCCCTCAAAATCTTCAACCTTTCCCCACTGACTAAATTGTTCCTTATTGGCTTCAAAGATACCCAAGTTTCTCTCATCTTTAATAATTCTTCACTAAATTATACTACCATTCTTCCAAACTATCATCCTATATCATCCTCATCTTCTCAGCCAAACACTTTGAAAGTTTTTTTTCTCAACCCTTTGCAGTCTGACTTCTGAGCATCAGTGTTGTATTAGTTATTTTCAATCATGTCAACTCTTTGTAAACCCATTTGGTGTTTTCTTGGCAAAGATACTGGAATCATTTGCTATTTCTTTCTCCAGCTCATTTTACAGAAGACTAAGGCAAACAGGATTAAGTGACTGGGCCAGCATCACAGATAGTAAAGTGTCTAAGGCTAGATTTGAATTTGAGAAGATGTCTTCTTGACTCCAGAGAGCCCAGCTCTCTATTCACTATGCCACCTGGATACCTTTCTGACCTTCACAACTAAAATTGTTCTCTCTTAAATCATAAATGATCTGTAATCGCCAGATCTTATGGTCTTTTCTCACTATATATGCTTACTGACCTACATGCTGAATTTGACATACTGACCATCCTCTTTTTTTGGATACTTTCTCCTTTCTGTTTTTTCATTTTTATCACAATATTGTCTCTTTTCTGGTTCTCCTCCTATCTGTCTGTTCACTCTTCAGACTAAGCTTCTGTGGCTTATCATCCATATCATATCCCTTAACTACAAGTATTATCCAGTATTCTCATTCCCTGTCTCTGTCTCTCATCTTTTTCTCCTTCTCCCTCTCCCTCTCTTTCATATTCTTTCCTTCTTTCTTTTCTTCTTCTTCTCCCTCCACTTCCATCCCTCTCCCCCTTTTTTCTTCTCCCTCCCATTAGTTCCCATGGGTTAATCAATTCAGATGACTTGTAGAAATAGATACATACATACAAGATACATCCATACAAGATAAATTAGGAGGGTACTAGCAAATGATTAACTCAAGAAAATTTTCATGTAAAAATTGTTATGGAGATGTATCTTTAAAAAAACATATGTTTGGACTACTTGCCATCTAGGGGAGGATGCGGGGGGAAGGTGGGGAAATGGGAACATAGGGTTTTCAAGGACTAAAGTTGAAGAATTGTCCACTGTTTTGGAAAATAAAAAGCTTCAATTAAAAAAAAGACATATAAGATGTAAATAATTAGGGATTCTTTTTCAGGCATGCAGGACAGCCAGAGCAGAGTGACAAAGGCAGAAGATGGATGCCATTTGTGAGTAATAAAGAGAAAGCTAATTTGGGTTTAATCAGAGTATAGAAGACAGAATAATGTCTCTCTTCAGAAATTTAGTTGACATAGGTCAACAATTGTTTATTGGATATTTCAAACTTCCCAAATTCAAATTTCCCAAAGATATTCAATATGTCCAAGACTGAACTCTCTCCTCCCCAACAAACCTTTTCCTCTTCCAAGTTTCCCTATATTTTGCCCAAAGTTCCACCATTCTTCCAATTTTTTGCATCCCTAACCTTGATTCTTCACTCTCCCTCATCCCACATATGCAATCAAATGCCAAACCTGGCTGTCTCCACATCTCTTGAACCAGATTCCTTCTCTTTATTCATATAACTACCTCCAGCCCTCATCACCTCTCACCCAGATTATTGCAACAGCCTCCTAAATTGGTCTCCCTGCTTCAAGTCTCTCATCACTCCAGTTCCTCCTACACACAGCTGCCAAAGTAATTTTCCTTAAGTGCAGATCTGACCATGTCACTTTCCTACTCAATCAACTCCAGTTATTTCCTAATGTCTCTAGGATAAAATATAAACTTCACTGTTTAACTTTTAAAGCTCTTTATATCCTGACTCCAAGCTATCTTTCCAGTCTCAATGAACATTATTCTCCTTCATTTATTCTGGGATTCAACCAAACTGATCTTCTCTCTGTTCCTCATTTCACATTGTATCGATTTCCCTATCTTTGTGCCTTTGCCCTACCTGTCTCACATACATGAAATGCAGTCCTTCCCCATCTCCACCTCATTATTCTTCTCTTCCTTTAAATAATAGCAAGCACAAATTTTAGCATGCAGTCTTCTTGGTTTAATTAAACTATTATGTGTATGTGTGTATGTACATGTACATACACACATACACATACACACACACACACACACACACACTTACTTGACTGGGTGTCAAGGAAAAAACTTAAAAGTGCTGGACAATTTTTCATATGCAATCCTACCTGCTCTCTTCTTCTTTTTCATTAACTAAATATATACAGAAGAAATATACATACACACATATGTATATGTACTTATTCACTTTATGTTTATGCAATATGAAGTGATATGTATTTGTGGTTTCCCCCAATAAAATTTAAATTCCTTCTGGCACATAGTAAGCACTTAATAAATACTAGCTGATTGGACTTATGTAATCAAAGGTAATAAGTAACATAATTCCATGAATCACTTGATTATCTTACCTTTAAACATCTACTCTGAAAGTGAGAAGGCAGATTACACCTTATCTACTGCAAAAGAGACAGAAGTAAAAAAAGACTATAAAAAGTTTACGGAAAGCTGCCAGAGGGAAGTCTGGTAAAAACAAACAAACAAACCATAATTTAGAATGAAAAAATGAAAGAAGCCAAAAGCTTGTATACTCCTCAGGGCCTCGTGGTTCTTCAGCATGTATACTTTCTTCAGAGAGGTCAGAAGGCAATAGATACAGTGAACACCAAGCAATACTTAAAATAACTAACTGTAGCTTAACAAATAGGAAATAACTGGTTAGAAATACTAATGATTTCTTTTAGCTCATCAGGTTCTTATAGGAAGATTCAAAGGAAATGTCCATCTGGAAGAAAAAAGTGAAAATGAAATGACACTCTCTGAAGTTAGAATATCTTTAACTCAACTTGTCTCACACCAAGTCTGGGGGAAAGGGGAAATCACTATTTTCAATTGTTCATATCCATTCCTTAGAAAAGTTTAATCAATGCAAAAAAAAAAAAAAAAGTCAATACAACAAGGAGACTGAAAGAACCCAGAAACTTCCTCAGCTAGCAAATACTTCATTTCCTCTCCAAACATAGAAATGGAAGCCAAGAACAACACTGGTTTAGAGCCCAAGCTCATTTGCAAAACATTATTGAGGAAAATGACAGAAGACCACAAATAGTATTACTTCACAAAACAGCAAAAGTAGTTGAGAAAACAAGCTTGCAGGAAACCTGGCAGAAGAACCAGCTAAGTCAAAGCCATTCTCAGACCATTGGAAGATGAAACTGAAAGGAGGAAAACAAGACAAAATTTAATAAGTGTGTTAGGTTTTTTAATGACTATTTTCATCAACACCAGTAGCACAATTGGACTATACCACCATCCCAGCCCTGATCAATGCCTAATGTACTGTGTGAGGCTACTGCAATGGTACCTAAGTAGGGACCCCAAAGAATAGTTATCTCTGACCAAATCTTTTCATATTTCCATGCAGCACAATCTCATCAGTATGGATACCCATCCATGATTCTCATCCTATGTAAATGTTGTCCATATTGTCCCATACAATCTTCCACAGATTATCTATCCAATACATTAAAAGTATTTTTCTAGAACTTTTCTCATTGTATGGATAGCACTCTGCTGTACTTCATTTTTGTACATCCTGCTTCTTTTTCTAATAATAGTCTGTCTTATGATATCTCTTAAGTCTACTTCTAATGAAGAAGTATTGTATTGAGGGCTGAATAAGAGTCAGGAACTTTTAGATTCAAATCCTGCCTCAAGACATTTGGTTGCTGTATGAGCCTAGGTAAATCACAACTGTTTTTGAGCTTCACTTTTCTCATATGTAAAATGGGAATAATAGTACCTACCTCACAAGATTGTGGTGAGAAGCAAATAAAATAATATAAAGAACTACACACATATAAGCCATTAGCATCATCATTATATGCAAGCTTTTTTGGTAATGTGATGCAATTTACTCAAGTTCATCATTTACTTTTTCATTGTCTTTTGGAACACTGATAATTTTTATTTTCTCAAACTATGACAGTCCATGAAAAATAGCTACATAGAATCAATAATCAAATGAATCCTGATGTTATAAAGGAGAAGACTGGGCATCAAAGAAAAGCTTAAAAGTGCTGGACAATTTCTCAAATGCAACCCTATCTGCTCTCCTCTTCCTTTTCATTAACCAAATGCAGAAGAAATCCTCAAATCCCTTTAAAGTTGCTTTAGCATTTCATTATTCTAAAATAATGAGAAAAGGAAAAATGCAAAAGAAAAAATTTTTTAATGCATTTCCAAAGAAGACAATATAGAGCAAGTACTTTCTCATAAGACTTTTTTCATCCACTATAGATATGAAATGGTATATAGATAGATAGATAGATAGATAGATAGATAGATAGATAGATAGATAGATAGATAGAAATGGCTTATATTTACAAAAAGTGCTATAACTTTTAAGATAGTGTCCTTTCATAACACTTTGTTGTTAAGTCTACTTTATTCAGAGTTACAATATATGTTAAATCCAATATGTGTAAGCACAAATATTTTTATAAACATTTTAAAAGAGGGGAAAAAATCCGCTTAATTGATCAAAACGTTGAGTCCGAAAATGTGTTCAACATACACCACTTATATACCTTTCATCTTGATTATTTTATTTTGAATGGAATGAGCCATAGTACAATGGAATAAAAGAAACAGTAGAATTTTTTCCTGATAATCAAGATAATAAAATTCATATATTTTAATATGTATAATATATATTGGATTGCTTGACATTTAGGATAGGGGATGGGGGAAAAAATGGAAATCAAAAACACACGGCTATGTAAAGGTCAATGATGAAAAACTATTCATGCATATGTTTTGAAAATAAAAGACTTTTAAAAAAAGAGAATCAACTGCATAAAGATAATAATTGAATCCGTGGAAGTTAATGAGACCACCAAGTGAAACAAATAATATAAAAAGAGAAGAGGGCCCAGAATACAGAAAGCCCTGGGGAAACCCCAAGTTACCAGTTAAAACCTAGATGAAGATCTAGGAATGGAAACTGAGAAAAATAGATAAAAGGAAACCAAGAAAGAATTAAATCATGAAAACTAGAGAGAAGAGAGAATCAAAAAGAATGAATGACAGTGTCAAAGGCTAAGCATGATCAGAACTGGAAAAAAAAGCCACTGGATTTGGCAATTAAGAGATCACTGGTAACATGGGAAAAAGCAATTTCAATTGAATGATGAGGCCATAGCGTAGAAAGTTTGGAAGAGAAGTAATGGAGACAAGATTATAGATAACCTTTTTCAAGGAATTAATGACAACAGGGAGGAGAAATTATAGGAAAATAGCTATCCAGGATAGAGAAATCAAATGAGAATTTTTTTCTTGAGGATGAAGAGATTATAGTTATGTTTGTAGGCAGCAATGAAGCAGAAAGAAGACAGAGAATTAAATTAGAGAAAGAGTAAAGATGATAGAAGAAATCTACTGTAGAAAACAAGATGAAGTGAAATCACTTGTGTGTGTAGAAGGTTTTGCTTTGACAAGGAAAAGGGTCACTTCTTCATGTGAAACAGGAAGACAATATAGAAGAAATCTGAGTAATCTGAGATTAGAAGGGGAGTAGCTGAAGTTCTCAAAGAATAGTTTAATGTTTTTCAGTGAAATATGAAACAAATTTTTCAACTACAAGGGTAGGTGGAGAGGGAACTTCAGAGAGTTTTATGTGGTTTGGAAGAACTGCTATTTTGAGTGACAGTGAATCACTTAGAGAGGCATAAAAAGAGAGGTTTTGCTGCAGTAAAGGCCCAGTTCAAATTATGTACATAAATTTGTAGTATATCCAGTCAGCAGTTTCATGTATGATAAAAACAAATGGTTCCCCATTATTAGTGATATTCTCCTAATGCTGTTTTGTTTTGTTTTGCTTGTTTGATTTGCCAGTGACAATGTACAAATTGCACTGAGTTTTGGATCAACCTCTTATATAGGAAAGATCTCTGAATTTTAGAATTAAATTATATGGGTCTGATGGACGCCCTTGCAAGCCACTACAAATTAAGGGTGTGGGGGGAACTAGTTTAAACCACTCAGAAAAACCAATCATTAAATTTTTAAGAAGAAATTAAATTTTTAGAAATTTGCAAACACAACAAATTAGGGCTGGATTTATTGCTCTGTTGATCATCTAGACTTAAGAGTGTGATTGAGAAAATGGTAATGCAAATTAAACTTAAAATTGTGTCATGGTACTTTTCAGAGACTCAGTCAGTCGTTAAATATTTATTAGCACACCCAAACCGAAAACTTAGCAACGAGACTCTTTCCATATAAAAGAGAGGAGACTTTCCCTATAACGAAAGATAATTTTTAAGATGTATTCTAAATGTAAATCTTATTTTATATTTGTATGAATATAAAAAAAGTTTCTTCTATAAAATCTCTAGCACTAAGTTCACTGTCCCCATATATAGCAGAAAAATGAAAGTTGTAGTGGGCAGGAACTCTGAAAGGGTGTTCTTGAATCTAAGACAGCAGGGTGTTTGTAGTTAAGTACCTATTCAGAGTGAGATGGTAGTTCTTTAAGCACATACTTGATGTAATGTAATGATGTGATCAATCTAGTTGGCATATACTTAGGGTAATGTGGTGATGTGATGTTCTACAGCTGTGCATGCCCAGTATGGTATAGTGATATGGTCGTGCTGGGGTACTTAAGGGGAGTCCCAGGGACAGAAGGTTCTTTCAGCTGCAGCTCTTAGCAGCAGCTCTCAGCTACAGAAGATTTCAGGCTCCAGAATCCAGACTCCATCTTAGACTAGCTGCGTGGTGACTCTCCTGTCCCCTTCATTTCTCCATTCTAAGATCAAGGACTTTGCCTGATCCTAAGGTCCTCTAGAGAGCTAGAGGATATTACAGAAAGTGAAAAGAAAATAAATATTGGCCAAATTATGACATGCATTTGGATATGCAGCCCAGTTTATTACACACACACATACACACACACATACTACAGATAGAAAATGAAATGGGTCCAGAATTAAGCCCAAAGAGGTATCAAAATGGGTTATATGTGGCAAACTACATAGGTCTTTCAAGAGTCTCATGGTCCCTCAAAAACATTCATCTCTTCAACATCAATAGTTTTCTGTTGATGTTAGATGGCTGCTATATTAAGAAACAACAAATAAGCAAGGGAAAAAATGCTTTTGTTCTATGCCTCTTGTCCAAAGTTCTACCAGTTTTTTGTTTTCTTCCTTTTTTAAAAATTAAAAAACTTTTAGGGGTGTATTGGTAAAATATCTAATAGCAAGTTCTCAAAAAATAAAAAGGTATCCATTACACACTATTAAGTTTAATATGCATTATTCTGTGAATCACATGTACCTACAACTGGAGATGAGTTATAATTACAAATAACCCAAAAAGGCAATAGCAGGATCTATGATGGGGGTAAAAAGGCTGCAGTATGTTCCTAATGCAGATGATTTTCCCCCTTTTTTCTGAGGCTGGGGTTAAGTGACTTGCCCAGGGTCACACAGCTAGGAAGTGTTAAGTGTCTGAGACCAGATCCTAATGCAGATGATTAAAGATGAGCCAATCATGTAATAGTCATGGGAGAGAACAGATGGAAAGCCCAAAAGCTACAATGGAAACCCTGGGGAGATTAAAAGAACAAGATATTTAGCCACTAGCACACTGTAGAACTCTTCTATTCTATAGGAGAGTTACTAAAAAGATATGAATAAAATTGTCTAAGATGAAAAGGCATGAAAGGATTTAGATCTGAGCCACAGAAAAAATAAACAAAATCAGAACTCTATACACTCCTAACTATGTAGATATAGATATAAATATAGATATAGATATAGATATAGATATAGATATAGATATAGATATAGATATAGATACATAGATAAAGTGGAGAGAGCATTGAATCTGAAATCAGGAAGATCTGAAGTCAAATTGCTTATCCTTGCCTGCCTCAATCTCTCATCTATAAAATTGGGATAATAATAGCAAAGTTGTTGTGAGGACTAAGGATAAAAATTGTAAAGTAAAATACTTAGCTTTACAATTTTTTTCACAGCAAAATTTTTTCATGATAAAATAAACAAAATAATGATACTTATTTCACTGTGAGCACTATATAAATATTAGGTGCTATCATTGTTATTATTAAATAAGAAAATGGCAAAACAAGCACAACACAATGCTTGGCACAAAGTAAGTGTTCTATACATGTTAGCTATTATTATATATCAACTAACTCATAAGAATCAACTGTTCAATGTTCAATGTAAGCATTTATAACTCAGAAATTAGGAAATGTTACAAATCAGGGATAAATTTTTTGTTTTGTTGATTTCTAGACTTGAAAAAGTGATAGAGAAAATATTCAAAATGCAGATTAAACTTAAAAGAGTGTCACAGGTTTTTCCCTAAATAGGTGACTATTTAACATTTACCATCACATCCTTGAAAGTTTTTAAAAAAGAAAGAAAACAAAGTCAAAAATGGTAGAACTTAGAACAAATCTAGAAGAAGCACGGAACAGAAGAATTTTCTTTGCTTGTTTGTTGTGTGTAAATTCATTTGGTTATGCCTGTTAAAAGATTTAAGTATTTGCTTTTTGTTTTGTTGAGTTGTTTGAATGTTTGTTTCAGCTGATGGCTTATATTTTTATAATTAAAAATTTTGATAAAAGAAGATGAAGAAAAAAGTTTGATAAAAGATAGAGAAAAAGACTCAAGGTAAATATGTTTGTTTTGTTTTAACAATTATGGAGTGTATTTCATCCTTGGCACCCTCCGCCCTCCAAAAAATCTAACTACAGAGGTCCCTTGTAACTGCAGCAATCTGTGATTTTATTGGCTTCTGAATCTGCCCAAGGTAGCATTAGAGGTCTCTCACCTTCCATCATCTATTTTGGTGTCCCAATTAGTGGGGCCATGCTATACCCAGGAAATTATCTGCCATCATAACAGACCACCACATATATAAAAAAAATAGACCTTTGTAATTCCTAATATGATTGTTCCCTCTTCTCCTGTAATAAAGATGCTGAGATGTCTGTATTAAGAAAACCAACCTCCCATCATTCAAAAGCAATCTTTTTTCCCCTCTCAAATCTCTCAAAGAGCTTACTATATTGTATTCTACATTATAGTTATTTGTGTATATTATAGGGGCACCAATCTATTCTTTAATATTTGCTGCTCCAGGTTCAGTGTGCAAAAGGTATTTTAACATATTATTACACAGGCAAATCAGATACAATTCAAACCACCATCCAGTACATTGTCTACCAAAAGACCGGACAAGAAACAGCAGCCAAATAGCACAGTATTAAAAGGGGTCATGTAAATAACTGAAAACCAAGAAAGAAAACTAGCCACTCCCCATTACATATAGAATTTTCTGCAGACTCCCATGCCAGTGGGGAAATAAAGCAGCTTCCCAGGAAACTCATATTCTGAAAAGGTCATATCAAGGCTGGTATATTTTAGGGCAATTTCTCAGCAACCAGCTGTATCTTTTGCTTCTTACCTCTGCCTCTTGCAACATCCCTAGGATGGTTTCTGGGCTACTGTTGCCAATGAGTTGCACTTTGCAGTCATCCTTCTCCAATGCTCTGCTCTCAGCCTTTAAACCTAATATGGGATTCTTCTCTAACAAATGGTTCCTGCCATCTATTGCTGCATTTTTCTCAAAAAAGTGTTATACTCTTTTCAGGCCCCTCCAATGCTTACATGCCTAGAGCTAATCAATATAGATTCAAACTCTTTCTTTAATCAGGTCCTTAACACAGCAAATTATATATAAATAAAAAAATCCCTCAAGCCAATCTTAATATTGGCTCTTCATCAATACTGATGAGGTCCTGAATGGTTCCAACCAAGAGAAACTAAAGAATTGATCCCTTAGGCAAGCAGGCAGAAGGCACGGATAGAGATCAGTTTAGCTCCATGGTCCCAGCCTGACCTTTAGAGAGGTGGTCCAGCCTGAAATTCTGAGAACCACCATCTGTAGAAATCCCAATCATGTTCCTAAGATTAAAGTTTCTTTATAAAAACTACTATAAAATCTACTTGTGGTGGGCCATCCCATGGCGGCTATCCTCCTTTAGGTCAGTCTACCATGGCACGGTGCCTTGTGGTGTCTTTTTCCTCCTCTCCTCCTCCATGTCACTTGGCATGTCTCTTAACTCCACTAGGCTTCTCAACCCCACTGCTACTCCTTAAATCTCTTTTTTCCCCCTATTTTTAAAATTAAAGCTTTATTATTTTCAAAACATATGGACAGATTTTTTTTAATTGACCCTTGCATAGCCTTGTGTTCCAAAATTTCCCCTGCTTTCCCCTACCCTCTCCCCTAGATGGCAAGCAATCCAATATATGTTATACATGTTACAATATGTTAAATCCAATATATATAAACATTTATACAATTGTGTTGCTGCACAAGAAAAAATCAGAAGCAAGCAAACAACAATAAAAAGAGTGAAAATGCTATGTTGTGATCCACACACTCAGTTCCCACAGTCCTCTTTCTAAGTGTAGATGGCTCTCTTCATCACAAGATAAATGGAACTGGCCTCAATCATCTCATTATTGGAAAGAACCACATCCATCAGAATTGATTGTCATAAAACCTTCTTGTTGCACTGTACAATGATCTCCTGGTTCTGTTCATTTTGATGTGAACTGTGCCCCCTTTTTGGGAAAGGGTCAGAATGGAACCTTTGGGAGAAGGGTGCTCCTGACTCCCAAATCCTCCCAGCCCAACAAGAGCCATACCCATTCTTAAGGGAAACTCCTACATGAGTAATCTTATTCATTTGAAAATCTCAACCAAACTGCTCCACAGCTCAGGGTCAGGACAAATCTGATAAAACCCAAAGACCTGTCAATCCATCTCTGTTAATTCCTAATCATGAGTTTGCCCACTAAGAAAGCTGTTTTCTTATTGTAAATAAACTCATTCTTGCCCCAAACCTCGAGCCTGTATCCATTGAGGTTTGTGAATTCTTTCACAAAGCCTGCCACCAGCCAAGGGGGATCCTATTGCTGTTAGGGGATCTCTCAACCCTCAATTCTAACACCTCAACATTTTCACTTAGCATCGTTTCATGTAACTCTCTCCAGGCTTTTCTGAAATCATCCTGCTGATCGCTTCTTATAGAACAATAATATTCTATAACATTCATATACCATAACTTATTCAGCCATTCTCCAGCTGATAGGCAACCACTTAGTTTCCGTTCCTTGACACTACAAAGAGGGCTGCCACAAACATTTCTTGCACATGTGGGTCCCTTTCCCTCCTTTAAGATTTCTTTGGGATATAGGTCCAGTAGAGACACCGCTGGATCAAAGGATAGGCACAGTTTGATAACATTTTTGGGCATAGTTCCAAATCACTCTCCAGAACGCTGGATCTGTTTCTCAATTCTATCAATAATATATTCGTGTCCCAATTTCCCCACATCCCCTTCATTCATCATTATCTTTTCCTGTCATCTTAGCCAATCTGAGAGTATACCTAACTCTTTTAGGGTGCTAAGTTCCTTTCAGGATTTAGCCTGCCAGCTAAGGGCAAGCCCCAACTTTATGGAGTGCTCCCATTCTATTGAGTAACTGTCTTTCATATGCTTTCCCATTCTATTTCGTATTTACCATTCCCATTGACTATTGTATCCCTTCATTTTGTCTGTAAGCTATTCCTCTAAAAAAATCTACCTTTTGCACAAGAGAATGGCCATTGTGAATTCTTCAAATGACCAAACCCCATTTTTTCCATCATTTGGTGCCAAATTCCACATCATAAATCACATCAATATTGCTCACAAAAGACCCCAGTTCTCACTTCTAGCAGGATAAAGTAAATTTGTTTCATCTCTTTCCCATCCTAAGTAGGAAAATACACAGGCTGTACCTCTTCTGAGTTTGAGACTAGGTATAAAGACACTAGCTACTTTTCTTTTCTTTTCTTTCTTTCTTTTTTCCCCTCACATACAGCTAGTAAATCAAGCATCTGAGACTAGATTTGAATTTAGGTCCTCCTGCTGACAATAGGCTCTAATTCACGGTCATCTACCTGCACCACAAGCTACATTTCATATTCTCTTTCAACCACGGTGCTGGCTGCTAACACCTAGGCAGTATGTAGTCTTAAAAAGTTTAAAGGAAGTACTTAAACACCAAGAGGGATGGGGAAAGATTTGGTAGTCTAAGTCCTGCATTCTTGTCACTCTTACAAAACGTTCCTATATTTTCTTCCATGTATTTTCACTATTAGACTGTAGTCTTCTAGAGGCAGGGGCTGTTT
Organism: Sminthopsis crassicaudata; assembly: GCF_048593235.1. Taxonomy (NCBI): domain Eukaryota; kingdom Metazoa; phylum Chordata; class Mammalia; order Dasyuromorphia; family Dasyuridae; genus Sminthopsis; species Sminthopsis crassicaudata. The sequence continues at coordinate 301,508,185 of NC_133620.1, forward strand.
TTTATTCTGTGTTCCCTTACCCTATCCTAGTATCCTTCATTTAATAAGTACTTTCCAAATTGAATTTTGTCATCACCCTCTCCAAAAATGCCTTGTCCATCTTTAGAATAAGAGATATAGAGCTAAAACAGAGCTCATTTAACTCTAACTCTCCCTTTCACAGATGAAAGAAGTAGGGCTCCCAGTGGTTAAGTAATTTTGCTCAAGATCAAACAGAACTAGTAATCAGGAAAGCCAATAACAGAATTTGAACTCAGGACCCAGGACTCCAATTTCAGCACTTTCCACCATGTCTTTGAACTGGATCAATGAGTCAGAAAAAAAATTAAGCCAATCTACCCACCTCAAATTTTATACTCTGAATTGTAGCCAAATAAACCTACTAATTGTTCCCTAATCCCTTAAAATCATGTTCTTCTTCAAATCTACTTCTTGAAATCTCTAGTTTCTTTCAAGATCCAGTTCAGATATCACTTTCTGCATGAAGTATTTAGTGATCTCTGTACCTCCTTAAACTATTTTGTATTTACTTATCTTTGTTCATAGTTATCTTCATTCAATCTTCAAAAGACTTTAAGCTTTCTGAGCTACACTTTTTTTATCTTTTTATTCCCAATATTTAATAGTGTCATATAGATAATAGGCATTTAATTAATGTTATTGAATTAAACCTGAAAAAATGGGAAGGTTGCCAAACTGATGCTGTAGGTACCAAATCAAATTTAGCCAAACTCTAGTCAGCCCAAAGACTTTAGCTCAGAGTGCCAGTCCCAAAAATACTAACCCACTTTTCATCTGCAACGTTGTTATATCCATTTAAATTAGTCAAAGTGTCATAAAAAGGATACATGTTACATTCAGTTAACCCCAAAGGGGAACTCTTTAATATTGACAGTATTTATTCTGTCAATATAAATCACTATTGTTTGGTATTCTACTAGGAAAACTTCAAAACTAAAATTCTTTTCTCCTTTCATTTTGTGCCTGTTAGGATAGAAATGCTCCATTTAGCATTCCTAAAGGGATATTAGCATCCCAAAGCTCTTGTTTTCCTCCCATGTTTAGAAGCTTCTGTCCCTGATGGACAAGAGCAACAGAGCTCTTAGTTCAGGGCCAGAGTAGCAGTAGCAGGGCCAGACAAGATGCTGAAGATTAAAAATGCAGGCCTTGAATATGCCCCTGACACTTAGAGTAAATCTCTCTCCTCACTAAACAAACTCAAGTTGCCATCTCATTTCAGATATTTAGCAATTATTCTCTTGCCTGCCTTGTTCTGAAGAATCTTTCTCACTCTTTCCTTTCTTTTTGCCTAAGAAGGGTACCTTTTGATAAAAACTGCAAGAGGGGTGGAAGGGAGAAACTTTTTTTTTTTTTTTTAAATGAAAGACCCTTCTTTACAAGGCAAAGTGAATATAGTGATTATAGAACAAACAGTGGGTTTAATCTTTCCCAGAATAAAGGCCGGAGGTGGGGCGGGGGAACTGGGAAGAACTGGAATTTGGGAACAAAATAGAGGCAGTATGATGTAGTAGAAAGATCTTCTCACTTAAGTTTAGTGCTCTAAGTCAAATTCCTTGCTCCAACCCTTATTAGTGAGCTGGGTGCCCATAGTAGGTCATACCTTCAGAAATTTTAATTTCCTTATTTATAAAATGGGAATAACAATATTTGCATTGCCTTGCAGAGTTTTTTTTTTTTTTTTTTTTTTTTTTTTTTTTTTTTTTTTTTTTTTTTTTGTGGGACTAAGTAAAGCTCATTTAAATGTGAGGTTTTTGTTCTTTTTTTTTTTTTCCATCACAACTTAAAATTTCTTAAGTATGGGGAACTCTGTCCTGGGACCCAGATTCACAACTTTTCTATAATTAATATTTAGAAAGGTACCTGAGCTATTCAGAGGTTAAGTTGAAGAGGTCTCAAAATTAACCCTGGAATAGTCATTAACCCCTGAGGGTCAGAGCATTTATAAGCTTATTAAGGAAACCTAATAAATACCAAGATTTCCTACCTGGCCTGATTCTCTGGGTCCCTCACACCCTTAATCCCTGTCACCTTGACTCCACCTAAGCGGGAGAAATCAGCTTTCCTGAAAATGGAAAGAAGAGGTGGTTTATTCAGTGGTGATTTTCAATGACACCCTCCACTCTAGGCTACTTAACACCTTTACTAAAGACTAGAACTTTTTACTCCTAGCATTTTCTCTCCCACTCTTCTTTGATTGTCATTCTATAATTAGCTCCTTAATGACCTTCAGTTGTGGAACTCTGTGGCCAGTGGGGACCTTTGGTTTTGTTAGGTGGGCTACCAGCATTCTTTTTTTTTTTTTTTAATATTTTAATTGTTTTTATTTACCAGATATATGCATGGGTATATGCCAACTAGAGGGAATTCTCAGACTCCAATTCTCACAGCTCTAGAGTCCACTAGCACCACATCTTTAGGATTACACAGTTGGAATAGACCACAGGGGCTATCTAAAACAACCCCTCCCCTCATTTTTAAAATGATGACACGCAGTCCCAGAGATGTTTGTGACTTGTATGAATTCAGGGACTTAGGGTTCTAATCAAGTACTTTTTCCAATGTATCTTGATGTGTCCCTCAAAAAAATTACTTCACAAATATATATATGTGGTTGATATATAATTGTATAATGAGTATTTTGGAATTATAGCAAGCATAACTTTTTCTTTTTTTAGTGGATTTTCTTGTTTAGTTTTTTCAACAAATATAACTGATTGATTATTCTACTTTTTAAAAAAAGCTTTTAATTTGCAAAACATATACATAGATTTCAACATTCACCCTTCCTTCCCTTTTCCACAGAAGTAATATATGTTAAATATGTACAATTCTTCTATACATATTTCCATAATTATCATGTTATACAAGAAAAATTAAATCAAAAAGAAAAAATGAGAAAGAAAACAAAATGCAAACAACAACAAAAAAGTGAAAATACTATGTTTCGATCCACTCTCAGTCCTCACAGTCCCCTACAGATGGCTCTCTATAACATGATCATTGGAACTGCCCTGAATCACAATTGATCATCACATAATCTTATTGTTACTGTGTACAATGATCTCCTTACTTCTACTCATTTAATTTAGCATCAGTTCATCTAAGTCTCTCGAGACCTCTCTGAAATCATCCTGCTATTTGTTTCTTATAAAACAATAACATTCCATAACATTCATATACATACAATTGAATAACTTATTCAGCCATTTCCCAACTGATGGGCACTCAGTTTCCAGTTCCTTGACACTACAAAAAGGACTGCTATAAACATTTCTGCACATATAAGTGTCCTTTTTTAATCATGGTTTTTTCTATTACCAGAGACTTTATTCACATCAATGGAACAATGGAACAATCTGGAAATACTGGTATCAAAAATGATTTTGACACAAAGAGGTCCTTGTCCAAGTGATGACTTATTTAGGGTGTGCTCAATGGAGCCAGTTCATATCAGCTCCCACTTGTTCCCTTAGAAATAGACAAAGCTTACAAATAAGAGCTTGTCTTTTTGGTTGCTTGTTTAGACTTAAAAAAGTGATGGAGAAAATGTTAATAATGCAGATTATACTCAAATTTCATTTTTGTATTTTTTTTCTTGAAGTTGTTAAATATTTAGCAGCACATACCCAAGCCTATCATTCTCCAGGGAAATGTATGCAAACTTCTCAGTGGTGGCTATCTTCTTTATTTTATTGAAGGTCAGATCATTCTTGAAGTAAGCCTTCAATATTGACCCAGCAAATCCATACAGTCATATATGGTACATTTAAAGGAGTCGTACAACTTCTTCATCATTAAACAAATGGAATCACTGTAAATCTTACCTAATTTGTGTATCATGGTATAGTAGAGAGAGCAAGATATAAATTAACATATAGTAAGTGCCTAATAAATGCTTGTTGATTGGTTAGGAACCCAAAGACTTAAAGAAAATATTTTATAACCAGTCCATGTGAGGGATCTGAGTTTCCTCTTTGGCGAAATAAAGGGATTGATTTAAATGGCCTTTCTATGACCTGATACTCCATAATGATTTATTTAATGAATGGCCTTAATATTTTTCCTCAGGCAGTAGTATCTGGATTAGCTTTAAGAAATAGGGATTGCAACAAGACTATACAATGATCAATTCTGATGGATATGGCTTTCTTCAATAATGAGATGATTCAAACCAATCAATTGTTCAGTGATGAAGAAAACCATCTATACCCAGAGAGAGGCCTATGGGAACTGAGTGTGGCCCACAACATAGCTTTTTCACCCTTTCTATTGACGTTTGATTGCATTTCGTTTTCCTTTTCAAAAATATTTTTTTTTCTTTCCAGATCTGATTTTTATTGTGCAGAAAAAACTTTATAAATATGTATACATATATTGGACTTAATATATATTTTAATATATTTAACATGTATTGGATTACCTGCCATCTAGGGGAGGGGGTAGGAGGGAAAAATTTGGAACAGAAGGTTTTGAGAGGGTCATTGTTGAAAAATTATCCATGCATATATTTTTAAATAAAAAGCTTTAATAAAAAAAGAAAAAAGTAGGGTTTTATCTTATACTCTATATCTATATACCAATATATTAAACTTTTTACACTCAAGACTTTTTTTTGCCCAAGAATTTTTTTTACCTGACTCTAGACACACAAGTATGGAAAATACATAAGCAAATGAAATATTTACTGATAATAAATCATAATTTCACAACCCCTATATTGAGCTGCATGACCCCATATGGGGTCATAACACATAGTTTAAGAAGCTTTGTTCTATGTAATACTATGCACCAAAGAGGCATATTGTACTTTGGGTTCATATTTGCTGATAAAGGAGACCCCATGCTCTGGGGATATTTAAGCAAAGAACTAGAAATTTCATATTAATAAACACATTAATAGCAAACTTCCCAATTGTCAATGTCCTTCTGATTTGCCCATAGTCCATCAAGTTGTGGAAGTGAAAAAAAAAAAGGGAACATGTGAAATAAATGGAGGCTAGATTACATTTGATTAATTGCTCAGCACCATCATGACACCAGACTAATCATCTCTGCAAAAGCTCATCTATTACATGCTAATATTCCCTTCATTAAATGAATAGTAAATTATTTAGTTAAGAGTTTACATTTACTTATAGCAGCTTTCTTTGTGGTGGCAAAGAACTGGAAATGGAGGGCATGCCCATCAACTGGAGAATGGTTGAACAAATTGTGGTATATGAATATAATGGGATATTATATTGTTCTATAAGAAATGATGAGCAAGCCGATTTAAGAAAAACTTGAAAAGACTTACATGAACTGATGCTGAGTGAAGTGAACAGGACCAGAACACTGTACACAATAACAGCAACATTGAATGATCAACTTTGCTCTTCTCAGCAATACAATAATCTAAGACAATTCCAAAAGACTCAAGATAGAAAATGCTATTCACATCCAGAGAAAGAATCATGGAGTGTGAATGCAAATTGAAATATACTATTTTCACTTTTTTTTCCTTTCTCATGGTTTTTCCCTTTTGTTCAGATTATACATGTATAATTTAGATTGATTACTGTCTTGGGGGCAAGGGTGAGAAAAGGGAAGGAAACATATGGAAATCAAAATCTTATAAAAGTTAATGTCAAAGACTAATACATTTTTTAAAGAGTTTACATTTAGGGGCAGCTAGATAGCACAATGGATAGAACACTGGCCCTAAAGTCAGGAGGACCTAAGTTCCGATCTAGCCTCAGACACTTAATACTTCCTAGCTATGTGATTCTGGGGCAATTCACTTAACTCCTATTGCCTCAGCAAAAAATTAAAAAAAAAATTTTTAAAAAGTTTACAGTTAGTACAAACAATGTATTTACTGTATGTATCAAAAGGGAATGGAAGGACTCCTGAACTCTTTTAACTACACTATATATGACTGGGGAGAGAGAGTTTGGGGGGATTATTTAATTGCTTTGGAAATTTGCTTACAGAATCTGAGTTATCTTTCATCAATGTTAAATGAAGAGCTGGGAGAGATTATCTAGCATGGGATTGTGAAAAAAAAAAAGCATTGGCTTTAAAATCAAAGAGCTGGGTTCAAATCTTAGCTCCATGTTCGACTAACATTTTATTTTTTATTTTAATATTTACTACCTAGATGGCTTTGGACAATCCACTTATCTTCCTGGTCCTCAGTTCCCTCATCTGTAAAATTTAACAGTTGGAATATGAAGTCCCTTCTAAGCTCTAGTTCTTTATAATCCCCATCAAATTCCCTCATATTAAAAAATGCCCAGATCAGAACTGACTTATCCAAAGTTATAACAATGGGAAAATCAGTATTTGAACTCCAGCCCCAGATCTTCTGATTCCCAATCCAAGACAATCTACTACATCAAGCTGCCTTTCTAAAAAGTTACATGGTCAATGTCATTTGGCAGAAATTGCCTATGTGGTGGCTGGTCCCAGCACCAATCTCCTACTATAAAGTTAATATATCTATACGTCTATAGCTCCAAGGAGAGATCTAGATATAGAGATACAACTATAGATATAAATATATTTACAGACACACACATTTGTGTATATGTGTGCACACACATTTTTATGTATGCACCATGCATATATATGTGTGTATGTGTGTGTGTGCGTGTGTGTGTGCATAAAGATGCATGTTAACAAGTATAAATATTTTTGCACAGAAAATTGACATTTCCCTGAAAGGGATTAGAATGATCTTTATTGCCCCTTTCAACTCCCAACCTCCACATTATCTTGATCTTCCCATACCACAATTGCCTTCCAAATAGCAATTCCCCCCAAAATTGGATCCATTAATCCAAATCTAAAAGGAAAAGAAAACTCTTGTTCTGATAGAACTACACTTGTTTTCCATGAAAGATCATGGAGATGTGGGCCTCTGCCTGAAACAATCAGAAATGGAAAATTTAACTTTGAAAGAGATAAGGATCAACATGTCTGGGCTCTATTTGCTTCCACCAACCAATCTACCTATCTATCCAAAGAAAGGATCTCTGTGTTTCTGTTTCTCTCTCTCCATCTCTGTCTCTCTCTGTGTCTCTCTGTCTTTATATCCCTCTGTCTCTGTGTCCCAGTCTCTCTGTGTCTCAGTCTCTCTGGTTTACTTTGTTTTGTTTTTTTAAAAATGAACCTTAGCCTGGTAGCAGTGAATTACTTGTGCAAGAGTAAAAAAGGATACTTATTTTCTTCTATTCCCCTATGGACCAGGGAGCATTAGTTCCTTGAATGCTTACAATGCAATATTTTTTATTTATTGTCTCTATTCCTTTTCATTACTATTTTCTGAAGCACTTCCCTAAACCTATTTATACAACCTGAAGTCTTTACCACTCCCACTGTAGGGTTATTAGGAACTTCATGTAGCAACTTTGTATCACCAAATCAACTTGTCTAGTCTCCAATAACATTTAGACACAGTGATCTAAGGATTTTGCATTTTCCTGATACATATGACATCAAAAGCAAATTTATTCTCATGATGAAAAATGCTATCCACCTTAAAAAAGAACATTGATGAACTCAATGCAATTTTCACTTTTAAAAATTTTATTTTTGCAACATAGCTAAAAATGGAAATATATTTTACATGATTTTATACATATAATGGGTATCATATTGTTTGCCTTCTCATTAGGTAAAAAAAGGAATAGAGAATATTTTTGTAAATCAAAATTTAAAAATGGTTATTAAAAATAAATATTTTAGAATACAAGCAAAACAACAAAAATAAGCACTCCCCTTGAGACTCTAGTAATAACACATATTTCTCTGTATCATATTCCTTGCAGATATATTACCTCAGTGACACAGCCTAATCTGGATTCAAAGTATTCCTCAGCATCCAGCAGAGGAAACGAGCACTGCTCACTCGAGATGAATTGGTTGATTCATGAGCTGAACTTCTGCTGCTATGGATCATTGGCTGAAAAGGACAGTACTCCTGCCCACAGCAAACCCTTTATATACATCACCTATCCTGACCCTACTGTGAAGGGTTTAGAGTGCTTCTCAGAGCTCTAGCCTGGAACTTCTTTTATCTCTATAATTTTTGCAATCTTGTCAGTACCCATGCATTCAATTATCATCTCTATGATGAAAATGCTCAGATTGACTTATGTCCTAAGCTCTATGCTAACCTCCATATTTACATCTCCAACTGGCTATTGCATATTTAGGCAATATGTTTTCAACATTATATTTGCTAGACTGTAAATATCCCCATAATCGAGAGTCCTTGATGAATATGCACTCCCAACATGCCTCACAATACTTTGTTGTAGTGACCTTTATGCTGAGCACTATTTCCCTAATAATTGAAAAGCTACAGTCACTACTCATTCCATAAAAAAGTACACAATATCACTTCAGCACAATTACACAATAATCGAATCTGCCTGGATTGCTAACAAGTTTTGTACTCAACAGAATGCTGCTGTAAGTAGTAACCTCTACCCAAAGTAAGCTTCCCCTTCCAGATTTCTACAACAAGAAAAGGGGGTAGGAGGGGGAAGGTAAGCCTATACAAAGACAAGCTGTACACATTACAAATAGTATACAGAATGATCACAGGCTCCAATTACTCATAGCTTTCAACCCAAGAATTTAGCAATCCTTACATAGTAGTAACAAACTCACTCATATCTCTTCTTTGCAGCCTACCTTCTATTTCTTCCTTGCCTTGTCTCTTTCCCATACTAATACTTCTTTTACTAGTGACTTATTTCTTAAAGTCTTGACCCACTTGCAAACAGAACCAGCTCTTGGGACCTAGAATCTTATAGAAAATGTAGCATGCTGGGACTAGACTTTTGTCATTGTTTCCATTGTCTCTAACAACAGAGATGGCTAGATGGTGTAGTGAATGTATAGAACTCTGGACCTGGAATCAGGAAGATTTGAGTTCAAATCCAGTTTCAGGAACTTAAAAACTGTGTGATCTTGGACAAATGAGATAATAATAGCACCTTCTTCCCAGAGTAGTTGTGAAGATCAAGTGAGTTATTATTTGTAAAAACAAAACAAAACTTAGTGCAACATCTAGCATATAATAGATGTTTTAGGTGCTTATTTTCTTCTTACACTTTTAAAAAGATTTTTAATTTTTTAAAAAAAAATTCTTTGTACCTCATATTAGGAAACTGAGGTACTAAGTAAAAAATGAAGATAGTAAACTCTTCATATTATTTTAACTTACGAGTTAACAATAAATTCATAAGGACAAACAATTTCACAGAGTTCCTGGACACTATAGTAGATTGTCTTTTTGTAACTGAATGCATGGTTATCTTTTGAGGATGAAGACTTTATTTTATATGTTCTCTTTATCTCCTCACTCCATTCTTCTTAAGTGCCTCGTACAATTCTGAGCATACAATATCAATACAACAAATATTTAGTGATTTGTTTACCTTAATTGAACATTAGTTTCTTTGATGTAAAGATGTTGACATATCTCTATTCTGCTCAATGTCAGAAAAATTTGTCATTATTGTAATTTCTTAATGGTAGGGGTGGTAGGTTTTCGTAGTCCCAGTCTTCTCCATGGATAATGGAGTAGACATAAACCATCTTCTTGGTTGAACTCTGAACCCCAATCCCAGCCACTAGAGCATTAGTTAATTCATCTGAGTTAGATTTGGTTTCTTTGCAGCCTAGTTCTCTTGGTTCCATTTTATGCCCACAAATTGAATCCAAGCAAATACATTATATTGAATAGTGCTAGTTTTGAATTCATATAAGTTTTAACTTTTAGCTCTGACATTATCAGCCATACAGGAAAATCACTTAAACCTATGAGCTTCAGAAATAAATTCAAGTTCAGAGACCATGATCATTTATGGGAACCATCATCTACTATTGTGGCACCATTTGTGAGAGTCAAGATGAATCCCTCAGTAATAGTGAATTACTTTAGTGCATCAGTAAATGGATTTGAAGGCCTTTGTCTCACCCAGGAAACTCTAGTTTCTTCCTTAACACCTCTCTGTAATAAAGGAACAGGCCTAATCCTTAAGAGAAGGTGCAATATATATTACTGAGGATCAACTCTTGTGGTAAACCTGCTTCTAGGTCTAATTAATGGATAGGACCTTCACCCTATTTCTTTTAGAACATGAGCAGGAACCTATCTTCTGACTACTCTTTGTTGGTATTGGCTCAAAGGTTGCTGATGAAAAGCCATTGGGCCAGAACTGAATTGCATGCAACTGGAGGATAGGCAGATCTAGGCAACTTTCAAGTACAGTGGGATAGTGACAACCTCTGGCTGCCATATTTCCCCACCAGACTGACATGTTTTGTGAAGGCAAGGTGCCTCTTTTCATATTGTACTTGTATTTGTATTATTCTTTCCTGATGTTAGGTAAATGGGTTTTCAAGGACAAAAAAAAAAGACAAATTTCTGACTTATGAGCTTCAAAAAGTTAGAAAAGTCATCAAAAGTCCAGCAACTAGAGACAGTAACAGTATTCTTTTACAATTGAGTCCCCATTGCTTTCAGAGAATACATTACACTTTGATCTTTGCTAACTTCCTAGTAAATGTCATGGTTAAATTACATGGTGAAGGGGGTGACAAACAAAATAGGGTCATATGATTGATATTATTATCATTTAAATCTCTTAGAACTACTTCTCGATAAGTTGCTACTCCTATTCTATGTCTAGGAAACTCTCTCCTCTTCCTTTACCAATACTGATCATTTGAAGTTTCTGATCACCTAAGCAAAAACTGTAATTTCCTGTTACCATTTCCTCAATCCTATTCTTTACCCACCTCCTATCCTGCTCTGTTCTCCCCTATTTCACTAAACTTTCTAGAATCACAGTCCTATTGAAATGGGCTGTTACTACTTGGATATTGTTCCTATTCTTCCAATTTCTTTCCACATTTAAATATATATATATATATATATATATATATATATATATGTACACACAAATTCCAAAGGCTTGCTAGGATTTATATTCTCCAAGAAAGCAGAATGAATGAGTAGCATCTTCCTGTGAACACTGTAGGCATCAGTTTTATACTTCTTTCACATCTTCTACCATTTTAAGCCAGAAGAACCTTTTTCATACCAGCTCTATGGGTCTCTCTTGATCTAAATGTCCAAAACCATGATGTTGTGCTTTTGTAACCACAGAGTAGAATCTTTATTATACCTCAGAATGGATTAGTTTTAATCTAGTTACACTATATTATTCCATCTTCTTCCATTCTCTAATACATTTAATACATCCCTAAGGAATGAAATATGTTACCAAGAATCCTATTGTAGGTTTTTTTAGCCCGTTTCACTTTTTACAAGTCTTTATCACACCTGTGGTCTTACTGTCCAAGGACAAAAGCAAAGAAGATTGTTCCAAAATACAAAGTTAAACTCTACTAATTTAATTTTACTTGATCCATTTGAACTTTCAAGCTATGAAGTTCACCTTTAAACACCAGTGGTATGGCTTTTTATAGCTCAGATAAGTTACACCCTATATATGAATATCACTGTGGTTTCAGACACCAAGTAAAATCCGGTAGATAAAAAGCATGTGTATCCACATTATTTCAAACTCATAGTGTACTAATGCCATACTCCATCTCTGGCAAGCATTATTTAACTTAGGATCATAGGATCACAGATCTAGAATTAAAGCTGAAAGGGACCTGAGAGGTAATCTAATCTAATTTTATTTTATCTTATTTTTTATTAAAGCTTTTTATTCACAAAACATATGCATAGGTAATTTTTCAACATTGACCCATCCAAAGCCTTCTATTCCAAATTATCCCCTCCTTCCCCCCACCCCATCTCCTAGGTGGCAGGTAGTCCAATACATGTTAAATGTGTTAAAATATATGTTTAAATCATACATATTTATACAGTTATATTGCTGCACAAGAAAAATCAGATCAATAAGGAAAAAACAAACTGGGAAAGAAAACAAAATGCAAGCAAACAACAATAGAAAGAGTGAGAATGCTATGTTGTGTTCCACACTGAGCTCCCACAGTCCTCTCTTTCAGTGTAGATGGCTCTCTTTATCACTGAACAATTGGAATTGGTTTGAAACATCTCATTATTGAAGAGAGCCACATCCATCAGAAAATCTTGTTATTTCTGTATATAATGATCTCCTGGTTCTGCTCATTTCACTTAACATCAGTTCATGTAAGTCTCTCCAGGTCTCTGTGAAATCATCCTACTGGTTGTTTCTTACAGAACAATAATATTCTATAACATTCATATACCATAACTTATTCAGCCTTTCTCCAATTGATGAACATTCATTCCAAAATCCTCAATTTTAAAGACAAGAAAACTAAAGTCCAGAGAAATTAATGATTCAAACATATACAGGTAATAAGCAATTGAGGCAGAAATCAAATCCAAGTCATACCTCAGAGTCAATAATATTCTTGCCACTCTACCAGAATACCTCAGTATACAATAACCCTGGTCAGAATATGTTTTTTTTTGTTTTTTTATTAAGTTTATAATTATAACATTTTTTGACAGTACATATGTATGGGTAATTTTTTACAACATTATCCCTTGCACTCCCTTCTGTTCCGAATTTTCCCTTCCTTTCCTCCCCCCCCACAAGATGGCAGACATTCCCATACATGCTAAATATGTTATAGTATATCCTAGATACATTATATGTGTTCAGAACCGAATTTTTTTGTTGCACAGGAAGAACTGGATTCAGAAGGTAAAAATAACCTGGGAAGAAAAACAAAAATGCAAATAGTTTACACTCATTTCCCAGTGTTCCTTCTCTGGGTGTACCTGATTCTGTCCATCATTGAAAAATTGGATCTGAATTAGATCTTCTCTCTTTGTTGAAGATATCCTCTTCTATCAGAATACATCCTCATACAGTATTGTTGTTGAAGTGTATAATGATCTCCTGGTTCTGCTCATTTCACTCAGCATCAGTTGATATAAGTCTCTCCAAGCATCTCTGTATTCATCCTGTGGGTGATTTCTTACAGACCAATAATATCCTATAACATTCATATACCATAATTTACCCAACCATTCTACAATTTCCTGGTCAGAATATGTTAATGGATTATTGTTATGGGCCAGAACTTGAAACAAGGTGCTAAGTCAGTGGAATTGATAGAGACAATGATTATTTAGCATGGTATTTAACAGTTCTCTAGTTCAGTACATGTATTTAGTACTTACTAGAGTTCTATAAGTTCACACCTTTAAAAGAGCATATATAAGCTAGGAGCCTCAACAAGGATTCAGCTGGGGAGATTCAGAAGCCAGAGCTCAAGCTCTCTGAACCAAGACTACAGAAAGCCTCTAAGAAAGCTAACTGGATGGCTAGAAAGGAGACAAGACTTGGAAAGAGACAATAAAGGATTTGGATTTTAATACCTGGCTGCATTTGGGGTGTTGATTGAATTGAAACTAAGGTTGCCTCCAGAGATCCCAAGAAAAACCCAACAAGAGAAGATTATATTTTAGAGAAGAATATTACATTTTGGCGCCAGAATGTGGGACAAAGAACCTTCATCTGTGACCCAGAAATTAGAGTGAGTATAAAAATAGACAAGGAAACTTTGTTAAGGGCTAAAGTAGTACTTCAGCTAAAATGGGACACATGTTCAGAAAACAGCCTTCTTTTCCAATTCAAGGAAAATGTGTAGAGAGCATTATCAGACTTATGAAAAGCCAAGGTTTGATTATAATTTGGGAGCAGATCACTGAACTTTTAGAAACTGTGCAGTACACATCTCCTTGGTTCTCTATGGAAAAAGAATTGGATCTAGGGGAGTGGAAATTAGTAGAAGAGCAACTATGTCAATTCTACAATGAAAATGGACCTGACTCAATTTCCAAGGGCACGCTTAAAATTATATATATATATATATATATATATATATATATATATATATATATATATATCATTTAATAAAACTGGCTTTAGGAAAGTATATAAGTATTAGAATAAGGAAAAAGAAGAAAGAGCAGGAGGGGGAGGAGCCAACTAAATTAGGCAAAAAGGATGAAGAATTAGATAAAAAAGGAGTTAAGTACAATTCTGATGGGCATTCCCCATCTCATGACCCTTCCCCCTCAATTAACCCTTCATGAGTGGAGGGAGAAGGAGGAGGGGAAGAGGCAGTAACAAAATCAACATCTCCTATGAACAAGCCTATGACAAGATTACAAAAGGCACTGATTAAGGCAAAAAATGAAGGACAGGATGTATCTGATTTAATAAATGCACACTCTGTGATTTAAGAGCTTGACCTTACAGGTCAAAAAAGGAGAATATATACTCCTTTTGATTTGGAAAGAAATCAAGGATTTGAAAAAAAGTTGCACTCTTTATGGGGCTACATTGTGTTATGTTAAGATGTTACTAGATAGTTTGGCTTATGAAATTTAACCCCCAGTGACTGGAAATCCATAGCAAGGACATGTTTAGGACCTGGACAAAACTTGTTGTGGCTTTCAGAGTATCAGGAATTATGTAGGATTCAAGCCCAACACAAAACTGAAGTTAATGTACAAATCACCTTTAACCAATTAGCAATTAAAGGCCAGTATGCAGAGAATTTAGCACAGATTAATTATCTCACAACAGCTTATGAACAGATGGCTACTGCTGCTATAAAAGCTTGGGGCATCCTCCCAGGAAAAGACGAAGGTAAAGCCTCCACAAGAATAGAGCCAGGTCGTTTGCAGACAACTGTCACAAGAACCATTGAAGAAAATGCAACTACAGAAATAATGATCAGACAACTAGCTAAGGAAAATGCTAATGAGGTTTGCAGAATAATTATATATGGACTACACAAAGATGCTCCTTTAGAGGACATCATAAAAAGCTGTGCCACAAAGAACACAAATGCTTATTATACCCAGACTATGATGAACATGGGAAGACAGAGTTCCTCTTGGCAAGGGACTTCTAGAAAAACTCGTCTATGCTTTCAGTGTGGAAAAATAGGACATTTGAGAGCCCAATTATGTATAGAAATAGAGTGAGAAGATAGGGTGAAAGACGACTTAAAGCCCTATGTCCAAAATGCCACAAGGGCTTCCATTGGGCTTCAGAATGTAGATTGACTCAGGGAAATGAGATGCAGGGCCCAGCCCAAGATATCAAACAAAAGACAGGTGGGGCATGATGGCAATTGAGATTACACCTTTAGAAATTCAGGATTCTGCTGCAATCAATCAGGAATAAGAGGGGAAGAAGGGATTACATGATCAATCAGGCAAAAAGCAATCATATGGGAAAAAAGGATTACAATTGGAGAGAATACAGGCTTTTTAACCCAACAGAAGGACAATATTCAGTATGAACAGCTCCAATATAATGAGCAGCTCCAGTGTAATTGCCAGGTGATGAGAAGTGATTTAGAAAGTGGTAACTAAAAGGGAATTAGATAGGTTAACTGCTTGGGAGAAAGGGTTTGCTTGTATTCCTACAGATGGAGAAGGAAACAGGGAGAAGGAAACAGATGGGTGGCAATGAGTACCTGGAGAGAGACAAAAAAAAAGGAGAAAAACCTCAAAACAAAAGAGAAGACCTAAAAAAAAAAATCTAACACTGATAAGAGTATAGTTGATAATGATACTGTTGCAGGACCTGAAAACCAGCAGGAATTACGGGATTCATTGAGATGAAAAATTGTTGATGAGATTATTGCAGGACTTCAAAACTTGCAGGAATTATTGGATTCCTGGCACATGCAGTAATGGACAATAGATTCCTTTTGGACTATTTCTAGGACTTATAGACATGCATAAATCCTCATGTTGATTCATGTCATTTGTTACATCACTATTAGCCTGTGTTACTATGTGCTTATGTAATTTATGTAATTATGTGTAGTACCTCTCATACTGATGGACTTATGTATACCTGTTTCAAGTGAGCCCCTTCAGAAATCCACTAATCTGATTTGATTTCCCATTTCCTTTGATGTTTTCATCTCCCTTTCTGAGATGTCAGGGAGGGTGTGACCACCTCCTTTTATGGTGTTTTCACCCCTGTTTTTAGCAGTCAGGGAAGATGTGATCACCTTTTTTGGGGTTTTCACCTCCTTGAGAAGTCAGGGAGGTCATGACCACCTATGTTCTAAAAACAAAAGAAAGAGGGAGATGAGATGTTATGGGCCAGAACTCGAAACAAGGTGCTAAGTCATTGGAATTGACAGAGACAATGATTATTTAGCATAGTATTTAACAGTTCTCTAGTTCAGTACATGTACTTAGTACTTACTAGAGTTCTACAAGATTCACAACTTTAAGAGAGCATATATAATCTAGGAGCCTCAAGAAGGATTCAGTTGGGGAAGCCAGAGCTCAAGCTCTCAGAACCAGGACTACAGAAGGCCTGTAAGAAAGCTAACTGGGTGGCAGGAAAGGAGACAAGACTTGGAAAGAGACAATAAAGGATTTGGACTTTAATACCTGGCTGCATTTGGGAGTGATTACTGAACTGAAACTAAGGCTGCCTCCAGAGACCCCAAGAAAACCCCAACAAGAGAAGATTACATTTTAGAGAAGAATATTACAGACTGTTTTCTTGAAATTGAACCCAACCCATCAAGAAAAGTAGAAAAGCAGAAGGGGACTAGGTCACATTAAAATGAGGATTTAAAAAATTTGGTCTGGGAGGAGGTATAGCAAGCCATTTAAGTTTACTGAGTAAGGGGGAGTAGCATGGTTGATTGATTATTTGATAATTTGAGATTGATATTTGAGGAAAATCATTATAGTGGTTGAATGAATAGATAGATCGATAATCTCATATGATACAAACAAATCTGTCAGAAAGCACAATTACTGGCAAAAACGGTACTATCTCAAATCCATTAGATTATTAGTGTGTGCCACTCTTGGGATTTTCATAAACCAGCACTGTTGCATGTGTGAAATAATAGATAAATCCTGTATGCTTCTTCACAATTCTCATCCCTGTGATCTAAAAGGGTCTGGGCCAAATTATTCCCTTTCTATACTTATACTTCTGGGTTTTTTTTCAGGGTCATCAATCATTCCCTATTGAGATGTTAGGTGATCCACATATTTAAGAAAACTTCTAAGAATTATCATTTGCCAAATGACAGCTTCAGAATAGAAAATTTCAACCAGATTAATGTTTTTCATTTTTCTTGTGTCATACTTTTCTAATAACATCTTCCCAAATATGAAGAGATTGTCCAGATACATCAACACCTCACATGAGTTCCTTTTTCCAACCACCTTCTATACCAACCACTGAGAAGTAACAGACAACCCTGAAATTTATTGAGGATTATGTTGTTGGAAATTTGGACAAATGAAGACTATCTTCATTCAGACAATCCAGTATGCTATGTATACAATTTCCACTAATGACAGCTATAAGAGACCTCAAAACAAACAAAAAATTTAAAAAACACCACATAGCTCCAAGAAACTTCGGAGGCATGTTTGGAAAGGTTCTTACTTGGATCCATTTTATATATATATATATATATATATATATATATATATATATATATATATATATATATATATATATATATATATATATATATATATATATATATATATATATCCTTGTATATATCCTTGTATATATATCCAAAATAGAACTCATTTTCTTCTCTGTCCCTTCTTCACACACTTTACTGTTTCTATTAAGAGAAAAACCATCTTTCCAATAATTCAAAATTATGAGCCTTTAAATCATCTTCCTATCTTCCTTTCCCTTCATTCCCCCATAGCCAATCAACTGGCAAATAATATAAACCCTCAGATCATCCCATTTTCTCCACTCAAGTCCTTGTCACCTCTTGCTTGGAATTTTTCAATAACTTCCCCATTGGTCTTCCTGCTGTCAGTTTCTTACTTTTTCTCCTCATAGTTGCCAAAATAGCACACTTATGGGCATGCCATTCTCTTGCTCAAGAAATTTCAGCAGCTTCTTACTATTTCTAGGGGGAAAAATATAAAAATTTCAGGTTTGTATTTAAAGCGCTTCAATGTCTGGTTCCAGTCTACGTCTCTAGATTTACTTTTTTTACTCCACAAACATGTTCCAGACAAACTAACCACCTTCTTTGTTCATCTGTTCTCTGTATTTTCATCCTAAGCATAATTCATTTACAATACTACCTACAATACCTAAAACAGGTAGATTTTCTTCTGCCCTCTTAGTTGTGACTAGTCTCTCCCTCCTAAAATTAACTATCATGCCTCCCCCCCAAAAAAAAGTTCTTAAAGACAGGAACTTTAAAATTTCTTTACTTTGTGTCCTTATTAATCTGAACATACTAGGTATTTAATAAATGTTTAATGAATTGAATTGAATCTATATAATTGGAATAAAAATACTTATACTATCCACATCCTTAGACATTAACTAGCTCTATGGATCTTGGTAAATTGGTAAACCTCTGCAAGTCTCATTAAGTCATCTATAAAATCTATAAATGATCTCTAATTCCCATAAGCCAAATATTTTGACATACAAAGTACTACATGAAGATGAGACAACATGGTGAAATGGAAAAAAGCATCAAATTTGGAATCAAGAAAGATCTGGGTTCAAATATTATCTTTCATAATTAATTGTTCTTATTAGGAATTTAGCAAACATGAACTTTTTGAAAGACAAAAAATAGAAGACTGCATACATTTCTATTATGTATGTAGAGATTGCTTTTTAAGTGTATATTAAATTTAACACAATAATTCCAACATTGTCCTATTTGTGTCCCCTTCCAAACTTCCTTTTACTCTCTTTAAATACTTCATAGATACTCCTTTTCTACTCCATCTTCTCCACTTTATTAAAGAGCCATAGATTTAGAGTGACAAGGAAGTTCAATATTCTTTTAGTGAAGTCTCATTTTACATAAGATAAAATCAAATCCCAAGGTAACAGAGGCAGCAGATCCAGGATTCAAAGCCAGATTCTCAGAATCCAAATTCTCTCTTAACTGCATGTATTAACTGTATCACTAGGGACAAATATCTAAACCTTTCTAAGTCTTAGTTTCATTATATATAAAATAAAGATAATAATATTTCTTATACCTACCTCGCAGAATTAGTTATGAGGATCAGCAGAAATAATGCACGTAAAATATGCTATAAACTTTGAAAGTCTGTATTAATGCAGCCAGTATTATTCAAATCATTAGAAATGTGTGAACTAGAGGACCATGGAACCAAGTAATTTCAGACCTGGAAAGTTCCTGAGAGATTTATCATATATTAAATGCTGTAGTTGAAACAAGTGAAGCTCAGAAAAGTCAAACAACTTATTTTATGGAATGCCAAGATCTAAATTTCTTGACTTCAATTTCTTTTTTTTTAAACTAAAACTTTTTATTTTCAAAACATATGCATTGATAATTTTTCAACACTGACCCCTGTGTTCCAATATTCTTCCCAATTCCCTCTACCGTATTCCCTAGATGGCAAGTAATCCAATATATGTTAAACATGGTAAAATATGTTAAATCCAATATATACGTACATATTTATGCAATTATCTTGCTACACATTAATATCTTAAACAAAAAAAAATTGAATCAGAGGATTAACTTTCTTAGTGACAAGAATTGTATCATCCATTTTTGTATCTCTCTACACCACCTCGCTTTGTGTATAATATAGATTCAAAATATGAGTTGAAATGAAATGAATTCCAGTTGTGCAAAGTGTGAGTGGATCTATGAGAAAACAGTGCTCAAAATGCTGCTCTACTAGTGCAGAATCTGAAATGTCATCTTAGATTTCTCACTATTAATCAATCCATAAGATTCCAAGCTAGGCTGTTTCTTCTTCTGGTAGTACACTACAGCTCAATGGGAAAAGAAAAGAAGATAGAATGGAAAGCTTCCAAATGTATTATATACAGCACTGATTCTGCTGTCTTCACTCTAAAGTATGATGAATTCTAATGTTATTAATTACCCCAATTAATATAGATCATGAGGATGAAAATGAAATACCAGGTATAAGAAGAAAACAGGTTCTCTATCATTCCTGAGTAGGAGCTAGAGCTCAACTGTGGATTGCCTGACCCCTTAGCTTCTGAAGAGGTAACTTTCTAGGCTCAAGTACCAAAGCTAATCTGGTATTGGCAAGGATGAGCCTTTCTTTGTTTCTGGTAAAGCCCTTTTTGTTTGAAGTCAGTTTAACTTTAATCTGGCTGACAATGAAGGCTTGTAAGAAAGGTTTCCTCATACAAGGCTTGTTGGCCTATACTTGAATCAGTGGCTCCCTAGTGAACAGTTTGAACTGATGTTTCCAGGGTTCCCATTTCCCATCAAAATCTCAATAAAAATGTCATATATTTTCATGATACATCTTCCTTCTGGATGGATCTCACAGGATGGATCGGTCTCAGTCTCAACCTGTGAAACCCATCTCTATTATGGAGAAAGAATAATGTCTTAGGATTTTAAAGATCCACAAGCTTCTCATTTTGTTAAAGAGAAAAGAAGGAGATGGAGGGAAAAAAAGTATCTACAATTAACAATGGGGGAGAAATCATTGCAGGAGTAAGGGGGTCTATCTTTCTCATCAGCACCAATAACAACGGATAAGTATAACCAAAAGGCAGAAGGAACAAGAACATTAGTACCCCTATTGCCATTCCTGACACTGCTTCTATTGCAGCCATCACAATTAGCTTCTGGCAAAGGAACACCTGTAGAGAAAGGGGCAGTCATCCTCATCAATTGGCAGGTCAGTCAAGTTAGATGAAACAGTGGGGCAGCCTAAGGAAGAAGCAGGAGCAGCATGTGCTAGGTAAAACAAATCATTACCTACACTTTGACCCTCTCTTTCTTCAGACGGATGTCCATATCAGGACCCTGAACAGAAAAGTCTTGGGAATAACAATATTTCCTCAACCATCCACCCTGTGGTGATTTATCCTAGCAATAAGCAACTGATATCACAAGAAATAATAAAATGGATTTTTCATAGAAAACTCTATGAACTACTGAAGAGAAAGTCAACAGAATTAGGAGAACAAATTGTATCATGACAAGAACAGTATTGTTAGGATTCTTACAAATCACTGGAATTGATAGAAACAATGGTAATTTAGCATGTTACTGTTAACTTCTTAACAGTTCTCTAGCTCACTAATGTACTTAGTACTTATTAGAGTTCTACAAAATTCATACCTTTAAAAGAGCATATATAAGCTAAGAGCCTCAGCCAGGATTCAGTGGAGGATATTCACAAACCAGAGAAGACAGTTTAAGCTCTCAGAACTAAGATTACAGAAGGCCTCCAGAAAACTAGCTGAGCCCCAAGTAAAGGAGACAAGACTTAAAAGGAAACAATAAAATATTTGGACTTTAACTCTTGGCTGCATTTGAGGTGATTATTACTTTGAACTGAAACTAAGGCTGCCTCCAGAAGCTCCCCAAGAAACCTGCTATCAGAGAAAATTATATTTTAAAGAAGGATATTACATTTTAGCACCCGAACATGGGACAGACACGATCCTGATTTCAGTGGAAAAGTCTCTGATCCTGATTTCAGTGGAAAAGTCTCCTCAACACAGAAATTAGGATGATACAAAAAGGAAACTTTGTTAAAGAGCTAAAATAGTATTTCAGCTAGAATAGAACAGATGTTTAGAAAACAGCCTTCTATTTCTCTTCAAGGAAAATGTGTAGAGAGCATTGTCAGACTTATGAAATGCCAAGGTTTGATTATAATTTGGGAGCAGATCACTGAACTTTTAGAAACTGTGCAGTACACATCTCCTTGGTTCTCTATGGAAAAAGAATTGGATCTAGAGGAATGGAAATTAGTAGGAGAGCAACTATGTCAATTTTACAATGATAATGGACCTGACTCAATTTCCAAAGACATACTTAATACATACAATTTAATACAACTGGCTTTAGGAAATTATATCAGTGTTAGAATAAGGAAAAAGAAGAAAGAGCAGGCGGGGGAGGAGCCAACTAAACTAGGCAAAAAAGGATGAAGAATCAGATAAGAATGAAGTTAAGTACAATTCTGAATGTGGCACTGCCCAGCAGAAAGCCTTAGGGCATTCCCCATCCCCTGACCTACCTATCTCAATTAACCCTTCATGGGTGGAGGGAGAAGGAGGAGGGGGAAAGGCAGTAACACATTCAGCACCATTTATGAAGCAGCCTCTGATAAGATTACAAAAGGCATTGGTTAAGGCAAAAAATAAAATATAGGATATATCTGATAATAAATGCATACTTTATGATTGAAGAGCTTGACCTTTCAGGATAAAAAAGGAGAAGATACACTCCTTTTGATCTGGAAAAAATTAAGTATTTAAAAAAGGGTTGCACTCTTTATGGGGCTACATTGTGTTATGTTAAGATGTTACTAGATAGTTTGGCTTATGAAAACTAACCTCCAATGATTGGAAATCCATATCAAGGACATGTTTACAACCTGGACAAAATTTGTTGTGGCTTTCAGAGTAGCAGGAATTATGTAGGATTCAAGCAAGATGCAACAGGCAAACAGGAGTTAATATACTAATTTTTTGACCAACTAGCTGGTGAAGGTCAGTATGGAGGGAATTCAGAACAGATTAATTATCCCACAACAGGTTATGAGCAGATTGCTACTGCTGTTATAAAAGCTTGGGGTTCCCTCCCAGGAAAAGATGAAGGTAAAGCCTTCACAAAAATAGAGCAAGGTCTCAATGAACCCTTTGCAGATTTTGTGGCACATCTGCAAACTTCCGTCACAAGAATCATTGGAGAAGATGCAGCTACAGAAATAATGATAAGACAACTGGCTAAGGAAAATGCTAATGAGATCTGCAAAAGAATTATATGGGGACTACACAAAGATGCTCCTTTAGAGGAGATCATAAAACGCTGTGCCACAGTGGGCACATGTGCTTATTATACCCAAACTATGATGAACATGGGAAGACAGGATCCCTCTTGGCAAGGGGCTTCTAGAGAGAGTCGTCGATGTTTTCAGTGTAGAAAAGTTGGACATCTGAGAGCCCAATGTAGACATAGAGATACAGTGAGAAGACAGGGTGAGAGAAGACCTAAATCCCTATGTCCAAAATGCCACAAGGGCTTCCACTGGGCCTCAAAATATAGATTGACCCAGGGAAATAAGAGGCAGGGCCCAGCCCAAGATATCAAACAAAAGACAGATGGGGCATGATGGCAGCTAAGGTTATACCCAGAAAGTCTTTTGAAGGTCAGGACTCTGATGTGATCAACCAGCAAAAAAGAAATCAGATAGGAGAAAGGGATTACAATTGGGGAGAATACAGGCTTTTTTAACCCAACAGAAGGGTAGTGTCCAGTGAGAGCAACTCCAATATAATGAGCAGCTCTAATGTAATTGCCAGGAGAAAAAATTTAGAAAGTAGTAAATAGAAGGAACTAGATAGGAACTGCTTGGGAGAACGTATTTTGCTTTTATTTCTACACTGGAGAAGGAATCAGATGGGTGCCAACGAGCACCTGGCTCAGAGATATCTATTGAAAAAGGGAGAAAAACCTTGAAACAAATGAAAAAACCTAAAAAACATCTGACACTGAAAGAGCATAGCTGATAATGAGACTGTTACAGGAACTGAAAACCATCAGGAAACATTGGATTCCCTAACACAAGATGAGACTATTGCAAGACTTCAAAACTTGCAGGAATTATTAGATTCCTGGCACATGAAGTAATGGACAATAGATTTCTTTTGGACTATTTCTAGGACTTTTGGACATATATAAATCCTCATGTTGATTCATGTTATTTGTTATATCACTTCTAGCCTGTGTTATTTTACTATGTGCTTATGTAACTTATGCAATTATGTGTAATACCTCCCATACTGATGGATTTATGTATAGCTGTTTTAAGAATGAGCCCTGGGTCACCTTGGTGGAGCAGTGGATAGAGTATCAGGCCTGAAGTCGGGAGGACCTGAGTTCAAATCTGTTCTCAGACACTTATCACTACCTAGCTGTGTGACCCTGGGCACTTAACCCCACTGCCCTCAAAAAAAAAAAAAAAAAAAAAAAAAAAGAATGAGGCCCTTCAGAAACCTGCTAATCTGATTTGATTTCCCATTTCCTTTGGTATTTTCATCTCCCTTCCTGAGATGTCAAGGAGGGCATGATCACCTCCTTTGTATGGTGTTTTCATTCCTTTTTTGAGCAGTCAGGGAAAGCGTGATCACCTTCTCTTTGGGGGTTCTCACCTCCTTGAGAAGTCAGGGAGGTCATGACCACCTATGTTCAAAATCAAAAGAAAGCGGGAGATATTAGGATTTTTACAAGGTGCTAAGTCACTGGAATTGATAGAGACAATAATTATCTAATTTAGCATGGTACTTAACAGTTCTTTAGCTAACTAATGTACTTAGTACTTATTAGAGTTCTACAAGATTCACACCTTTAAGAGAGCATATATAAGCTAGGAGTCTCAACCAGGATTCAGTCCAGGACATTCAGAAGTCAGGAAGGTGAAGCCCCCTAGAAGCACTGAGCCTCAGCCAGGATTCAGTTGAGGAGATTCAAAAGCCAGAGAAGACAGTTTAAGCTCTCAGAACCAAGACTACAGAAGGCCTCCAGAAAACTAGGCGAACCCCAAGTGAAGGAGACAAGACTTAAAAGGAAACAATAAAGGATTTGAACTTTAACTCCTGGCTGTATTTGAGGTGATTATTACTTTGAACTGAAACTAAGGCTGCCTCCAGAAGCTCCCCAAGAAACCTGCTCTCAGAGAAAATTATATTTTAGAGAAGAATAGTACACAGTATGAGAAAAATAATTTGGAAAGACTTAAGAATTCTGATGAAAGAAACTCTAAAGCACATTTCAGAGGAATGAAGATACATTATATCGTCTACCAGAGATGACAGACTTAAAATGCAGAAAGAGAAATATATTTTCAGAGATGACTAATGTGAAATGCTGTTCTTTTTTCCAAACACTGCATATTTGTTATAAGGATTTTCTTTTTCTTTTGAAAATATAATTAATTTGAGACCAAGATGACAGAGTAAGACAAAAACTCACTCAGGTCTTCCAAATTCCCCTCCAAACAACTTAAAAAAAACCACACACTTCAAAATAAACTCTGGAATGACAGAACCAATAAAAGGACAATTTTCCAGCCCAAGACAACTTAGAAGATCAACAGGGAAGGTCAGTCTCACTAAAGTGAGAGTGGAGTGCAGTATAGTACAGGCAGCCTGAGCAATCCAGCAGAACAGCCCCTCCCCAACAAGCTAATGCAGGCTTTGTAGTCAATTGAATCAGCAATAACTCTCAGCTTATAGGTAGATCAGAAGGAGATTACAGGGGACACTTTGCTAGTGCAGGACTCTATTGCATTGCTCAAATAGGAACCTGAGTCATAGACCCAGATCACTGTCACAAGGACAACAATATTAAAACAACAACTTCCTTCTTTCCCCCCCAAAAATGTGAATTGATATTAGATCCAAAAAGAACTTCTAAAAGCTTTAAAATGATCTTAAAAATCAGAGAGAGAAAAGAAAAATTGGAAAAGGAATGAGAGTAATGCAAGAGATTCATGAAAAAGAGCCCAAAGTTTTGTACTTTGAAGCAAAAAAGTAGGAAAAAAATGCTTAAAAATTTGCCAAAGAAAACAACTCTTTAAAAAGTAGAATTGGCCAAATGGAAAAGGAGGTACAAAATCTCACTGAAGAAAGAAATTCCTTAAAAGTTAGAAGTAAGCAAGTGGAATGATAATTACATAAGACATTAGGGAAAAAACAAAATCAAAAGAATGAAAGAAAAAAAAACAGAAGAAAATGTCAAATATCTAACTGGAAAAACAACTAACATTAAAAAATAGATCTAGGAAAGATAATTCAAGAATTACTGGATTACTTGAAAGTCATGATCAAAAAAGGAGCTTAGCTATCATTCTTCAAGAAATAATGAAGGAAAACTGCTTTCCCATCCTCAAACCCAAGGATAAAATGGAAATTGAAAGAATCCACTGATAATCACCTCTTGAGCCTCCAAAATGAAAACTCCAAACCAAATTCTAGAGCATCCAGGTCAAGAAGAAAACAATAATGCAAGCATGCAGAAAGAAATAATTCAAATATGGCAGAGCTACAAATATTCTTCAAATATAAGACTCAAGAAAAACATAAAAAGATAAACAGGAAACAAAACACAAGAACAAAAACAGAGAAAGAAAACAAAAACCAATTTCCCTAATGAAAATTGATGCAAATATTTTAAATAAAATACTAACAAGGAGATTAAAATAAACCATAAAACTCATACAATATGATCATATGGGATTTGCAGGGCTGGTTAAATATTAGGAAAACCATCAGCATTACTGACCATATCAATAACAAAACTAACAGGAAGTATATGATTATCTCAACAGATCCAAGAAAAGCTTTTGACAAAATACAACACCCATTCCTATTAAAAACACCAGAGACCATAGGAATAAATGTAACTTTCCTTAAAATTATAAGTTTTATGATATGATAAGATAAGCATCCACTTAGAACTATTACCAAGCATTATCTGTAACAGGACAAGCTAGAAGCCTTCCCAATAAAATTAAGGGTGAATCAAGCATGCTTATTATCATCACTATTATTCAATAATATACAAGGAAAAAGCTGGCTATAGGAATAACAAAAAGAAATTGCAGGAATTAGAATAGACAATGAGGAAACAAAAGTGTTATTTTTGCAGATGTGATGGTTAAGCATCTCTTAGAGAAGCAATGAATAAAACTCATTGAAATAATTAAGAGTTGTAATCAAGTTGTAGAATTCAAAGGAAACCCACACAATTACCAGCATTTCTATAAAGTGCCAATAACGTCTAAAAGGAAAAATTCCATTTAAAATATCTGTAAGCAATATAAATTATTTGAGAGTCTACATGCCAACACAAACCCAGGAACTAATAAACACAATTACAAAACACTTTTTTCACAAGTAAAGTTAGATCTAAACAATTGAAAAAATATTAATGAGTCATGGATAGGCTGAGCCAAAATAATAAAAATGCCTATTCTACCTAAATTAATTTGCTTATTCTGTGCCAAACTGATCAATCAAAAAATTATTTTATAGAGCTAGGAAAAATATTAACAAAATTTATCTGGAAGAACAAAAGGTCAAAAAGATCAAGGGAATTATTGTGGGTAAAATGTGAAGGAAAGTAGTCTAGCAATTCCAAATCTCAAACTATATTATAAAGCAATAATCATCAAAACAATCTGCACTTGTTTTTTCAGTACTTGACAAAAACTGCTGGAAAAACTGGAAAACCATTTTGACAGAAATCTGGTATAAACCAATATGTCGCACCTTATACAAAGTAAGGTCAAAATGGACAACATGATTTAGATATAAAGAATAATACCATGGGCAAATTAAGGGTATCGTGGAATAACTTCCTCTCAGATCTATGGATAAAAGGAAGAATTCACAATCAAAGACGAGTTAGACAGCAGCAAGGGGGAAAGAAGGGTTAGGAAGGAGGCAGCAAGGGGGCAAAGGAGAAAGGAAATAGGGAAAGAAGGGGAGAGGAAGGAAATAAGGGAGGAAGGGAACTGAGAGGAGCATTTAGGATTCGTGTTATGATTAAACAAATTTCAGAAATGGAAATAGTAGAGACATATTACTAGTTGAAAAATAGATGAGTAATATAACCATTCCTATGGATTGCTAAAGAGCAGTAAAAGCATAGATCATAGAAGTTGAAAAAACTGATGGATTCCTCAGCTCTGAGTGAGTTAGATGACATAACTAACAACTGTCTTTAAAGAGAATCTCAATTCTGACCATGGTCCTATGCTTGTAAACACATTAGTGTATTAATTATCTGGAAACCAATTCTCAATAGGTTTTAAGCATCTTGAAAACATTGCAAGAGCCTCATGATGAGCACTTCATGGACAAAATTAATGAATATATGTGGGCAAAGCTGCTACTCCTTTACCTGTCCCATCAAGGCTAGAGAACTTGAAAGAAGTCGATGTGTATTTTAAAATCTGAAGTATGAATGGTAGTATAAGTATGACATTTCAAGTATTTTATAACTATTTTAAAATGAAGAAATTGAGATTTAGAAAGATGGAAGCCCTAGGAAGGGGTAAACAATAGAGACAGAACTAGGCAGGAACCAGCACTGTGCTAATTCAATCAGCATAATGTTTCATTCTCAGATGGAAACATACCATGTTTAAGGGTTCTGAGATACTTAAAATTCTGACAATTCTGATCTGCCAGAAATTTCTTTGAACATATATAGTACTCTGAATCTCAAAGGTCAAGGCAGAACTCTAAGAGTTGGAAGTTAGCTCAAGAGGAAAACCATAGTTAGGTCCAAAGTTAGGAAAACCATAGGTCACTGAGGCCACTACCTCAACTAAATATGCTACATGAGAAAAACCTGGCTTTGGCCCAAAGTCCCAATTCAGGAACGAAAGGTGGAGAGAAAATCAAAGAAAACCTTATTCAATATGAAAAAAATTTCAAATCTAACTCCATTACAAGTGCAAGCAGATGCTTAAACAACCCACGAAACAAAAACTGACTTTCCACAAGGATTTCCACAAGAATTATATGAATACCTAGAAGAAAAACTGGTAAACCTAACTAAAGAAACAATATCTGAAAACTAGAATATAACAAATAGAAATCAATGGCTCCATGAGAAAGAAAGACATATTAAAATGCAAATATCAACTATGCCACATTCAGACGTGCACTTGGTAGGGCAAAAGCTTTGTAGAATCTACTTTAAGTGTGAACCTACTGTCTCCAGGGACCAAAGTAAGAAGTGGTTTTTATACTTTTTGAATTTTAATACCTTTCGTATTTTTGCCATGTTTTCAAAAGTTTACTGGCATTTATTATTGATTAAATGTATCCTGGAGCATTGATATTTATTAAATATTATTTAATATTTATTAAATTATTAATTTAATTAATTGATTAATTAAACCACAATTTTATTACTGATATTAAAAAAATATTATTTGGATACTGCTATTGTGGAAAACAGACTGGAATGGAGGTGTGAGCTGACAATACTAGAAGGACACCACCAGTCCCTCAGGTGTACTTTCTAGAACCCTGAGAGAAACTCTGGGAACTCTTTTAACAGTATAAGTGGGAGTTGAGATAATGCCTAGGTCTCCCCCTCCTCCCCCTCAACCCTTATTCTTTTTGATGCTGTTGTTCAGTCATTTGACTTTTTATGACCCTACTTAGGGTCGGGGAGTTTCTTTGCAAAGACACTGGATTGCCATTTCCTTCTCCAGCTCATGTTACAGATGTGGAAAACTAAGGTAAACAGGTAAGTGACTTGCCAAGAGTCACACAGCTAGTGTCAAAAGTTAGATTTGAATTCAGATCTTCCTGACTCTAGGCACAGAACTCTATCTACCAGGTCATCTAATTGCCTTATAAAGACAATAATGAAGGCTTGTCTGGAATTCCAATAGGCCCAGTATGTTGTGCATGCTCTTAAGGGCTGGAGTCTCCTTAGTTACTCTGCCCTATTACACTACAATTAGTCTCTACATATGTAAGGGACCAAATATTTATACCTTATGAGGTCATAGCTATAGTTTATATATACCCTTGAGGTACTTATTCCAACTAATAGTCACACTAAAAAGTCCCAAAGAATAGCTACATTTTCCCTACTAACTCAAATTAGAATCCTCCTAAATGGAACTTGCTTCAAACACTTTTCTACCATTTGACTGGCTCACTGTTGACTGCTGACTACTATTTTGTGCAAATACCTAAAAGTATGTCTGATTTGTTCAGACAGTCACCAGATATTTTTACCTTCAGCTTAGGACTTGATTTCCATTTGGAGAAAAAAACAAAACAAAACAACACAAAAACATCTTATTTATAAGGCATAGGTACTCCTCTGCTGAAAAAAATTCCAGGGACTCTCCATCGCCTCTAAGAAAAGTACAAAATCCTAAACATGTCCTGTAAGGGCTTCCACAACCTAACTTTGGATTGAACCTTTATTTCATGTCCTTCTGTACTGCCCCAAACCTTGACAATCCAGCTAAAAGTATTCTCTTCTACCCCAAATTGTCCTAGAACACTTTAATGGAAACTTTCCTTTACCCCATAACAATATCTAGTATATATGTGCTTATCAGTGTAAAAATGTATCCCCTAATTACATTGTAAATTCCTTGAGGGCAAGGACCCTGATTTATTTTTCTCTCTCTCCCCAGCTTCCTGCATATAGTGTTTGTATACTTTTGTTGAATTGTAAAGCAACCTATATTCATCTGATTCCTTGATAACTTGTTAAATTTAGTAGAATAGTGGCAAGCACTATTGAGCCCACCATTGGGGCTTCAATATGTGCTTTGGGTAGTAATTGAATGAAGGCCATAAAGTGTTATTTTAACTTGCTCCAAAAGGCATCCAATTAAAATGCCTTGATACAGTTTGAGAGGCCATCTTAAGGCCAATATACTTCCAACTGATCTGCCAGTCATAGAATTCTTTCCTTTTTTTAACCTGATCAAAAGATCCCACTCCCTAGAATCCGATGACAAGAAAAAACAGTTCAGTGAAAGGGAACTCTTAAAAGTGAGAGAGGTAGACAGGTGGACCATCTAACCTTCCTTCTATTTCTCATCTGTTCTTCACATCAATTTGGAATATATACACAGCAGAAAGAGATAATATAGAGATATTACATATATAAATATATATATATATATATATAAATATATATATATATATATATATATATATATATATATATATATATATATATATATATATATATATATATATATATATATATATATATATATATATATATATATATAAACTGAGGTCCAGAAATATTAAATAACTTTGGATCATAGTATCAAAGACTTAGAGTGGGGAAAAAAAGCTTATGGCCAATGAGTTGGTAGCAAGGGGCAGAACAGATATTCACTATGGACTAATATCAGGAGGTAATATTGTACCACAATTCCCTTTTACTGTCCTGCCTCAGTTTCCCTAAATTGTCCTGCTTCGGTTTCCCTGAATTGTACCTTATTGTTCTGCTCAATCCAGCAACACCCTCCCTCCTAATCATCTTGATCCAGATAAGGAAAAAGACCTTCTATCTTAGACATCAAGAGCCCAGCCCTTCCCTACTTATCAGAATTTCTGGTGCCCCCCTCCCACCCTGTCAGAACCAGATTGATAGTCCCTTCCAGCTCTCAGTGCTCTGACTCTGCCCCTGCCTCGGTCTACTCCCTGGTAGCTTGGAGTCACGTGCATATATATGTCATTGAGAACTCACATTAGCTGCTGGATGCTGGATTCTTGGAGACTATAGTCTCATTCAGCCCTGTGATCCATCCATCCATGGATCCATTTGATCCTAGTAAATCTCTCCCTTTCAAATAAAATATTAAAAACTCTCAATCTCTATCTTGCCTCAGTTTCTCTGGCATTACAGTAGTAGACCAATAACAAAGTAGTAGGGGGAAGAATGGAGATGGGTAGGAAAGAATCAAGAGTACCCATTTCATGATGCACTAATGGGTTGAAAGACATAAGCAGGAATGGAGGAATCTAAAACAATCTAAGTACATTTCATAATTCTGCCTTCACTATGTATTCTTAGGTCCTTCTTGACCTTTCTAGCTCACTATGGCCTTCTAGTTTCTGAATTACACTGGAGGGCAAAAATGTCTAAAAGTCCCAGTCCATAGGCATTTGTCAGCTGTTCTAATCCTATCAATATACAAGACTCAAACAAAAAGCTAAAACATGAGAGTAACTGAGGAAAAAAGACCAAAAACCAAAAAACAACCCTTTAAAGCAAATCACCACAGAGGCAAGTGCTTTGTGAATGTTTAACAACAAGAAACAGAATCTTGATTTTTTTTTTTTTTTTTTGGCACTTGATAGATGATGCAAACAAGCATTTATTAAGCATCTACAGGATATAAAGAAAAAAATAAAAATAGCCTCTACCCTCAAACATTTTATATTTCATAAAGTGGAAACAAGTATACAGAAAATTAAATACACAGTCCATATGTCTGATAATATATCCTAGAAAAGGGTACTTTTTGTAAGATTTAGGACAGATTTTCCTGTAGGATATGGCACTCTGAACAGGGCTTTCTTTGAAGGACCCTAAGAAATCTAAGAGGCTAAGCACAAGGGCTTCTAAAATTTACAAGGGCTTACTAAAACATTAAAACTTCTAAAACTAAAGCCTTGCATCCTAGCTGACTAATAAAAATATTATGTTTCATGTTTCCATTTTCTAGAAAGAAGCATTACTGATTCTAAAGAAAGAATCTGGTGGCTAGTATTCTATAAGAAATAGAAGCCTGAGATTTGGAATCCCGCATTCTCATATTTCAGGGATTCTACAAGTGCTGACCAGGTGTATATATGCCCGAATAGTCAAAGAAACTAATTTAAAATCCAATAGCTAAGCTAGAAGGGCAAGAAATGATTTGATTTTCATTGTGCCAAAATGAAATAGTTTTAAGGTGTATTTTAATATTGGCTGGGGGGAGGGGCAAAATGAGTATGGAACTGAGTATGGAACCTTTAGGGTTACCTCATTTCATCTGTCAGTACAAGTAATAGAAGGTTAAATTATTCTAGCATTAGAATTTCTGAATGTTGGAAAAAAGTAGTTTAAAGCCTTTCAACTTTGGTTGAAAAGGTTGCTTTATTTATTTATATTTATTTATTTATATTTATTTATTTGTATTTATAACGGTTCATTTATTGCTGAAAATTGTTTTTTTTTTTTTTTGTTTGTTTGTTTGTTTTTTCCCTTCATTTGACTTTGTTTTAATCTGGGTCGTTATTTTTAATCATTATTTCCATTAGAATCCTATTAAAACAATAATCTAATTCAGAAAGGGAAAAATGACCTCAGAACAATGAAATAAATTTCGTTCCAAAAGTACTCTACGGCACTGATAAAAAGAGACAGCCCTAATCTCTCAAAGAACAAAGATAAGGAAATCAACAGCTTTTGAATGTCAAACACTTTCAGTCAATAGCCAGTAAATGAACAGACTTTTCCAATTCCAAGGTTTCTAAATTTCTAAACCTTAAAATTTCACAAATCAACAGGACCCTTAGAATTTCATGAGAAAATAGTCTTTATTTCAAAAGTAAACTTTGAAATTTGAAAATAAAAGCAAACCAGCTGTTTCCAAGGGGAAAGAAGACCTATTGCTAAACCTAGAGAACTAATTAGAATTTCAAAAGGCAGTGATAAGATCCAAGTGATAAATAACTGCAATCAGCAAAGAGTTTGCTTTACCAAAGACACTTCAAACCACTAAAAAGAAATTATTTTCACGTCTTAGATAAATAAGAATACTAACAATTGAGAGGCTATGCTCATCTGATTTCAGAAAAGTAAAGAGAAATTACTTCAAATCTAAAAAGTCATGGGATTCAGGGCTGGAAATGATCTTAAAGATCTAGCCTAATTACCATCATTTACTGATAAAGAAATTGAGGTCCCAAAAAGTTAAGTGACTTTCCCAAGCAACAGATTTTTAATCTATTTGGTGCAGAGCAAAAGGGGGAAGGAATCTAGCACTGGGATTTGAGGAAATGAAAAATCCATTAATAAAAAAAAAAAAATTAAATTACTGATTTAACAAAAAAAAAAAAAAAAAAAAAAAGAGTCTAAGTCATCTATGTGACTTTAGGCAATTCACTAACTTCCTAGATGTCAGTTTCTGCATCTATAAAGGAAGGGTTTGAGCCAGATGGACTCTGAGGATCCTTACAGCTCCATCCTTATGTGTCCCTCAATCTTTCTCCTCAAAATGAGTTTCCTCACCTGCAACTTCTTCCTCATCCCCTCTTCTCTCTTTCCCTAAAACTTTTCTCTTTTCCCCATCTTTTTTTTTTTGTATGTCTTTCTCTATATCTCTCTCTTCTCATTAATTAGATAGATCCCTTTCCCATAGATATGTGCAACTTTCCTGTTTCATGTACTTTCTCTGACCCAGTCTATGTGTGTATCTCTCAGGCACTCCTTCAAGTCCATCAATTTCTTTTTTTTTTTTTCATGTCTCTTTCCAGTTTGTTCATACTTGAACCCTTATCAACTTCACCTCACTCCCCCCTTCTTCCTTCCCTCCTCCTCTTCCCTTTGTGTACTGGAAGAGACTGCATTCTTTTCACTTAAAATTATTCTTACCTCACATTGGGCTGGTAAGCAAAAGAATCATGCACTCCAATCACTTTACAAAGAAAATAAATTACTTTTCCAAGATCACAAAGTTAGTAACAAACCAAGGTCTTCTGAATTTCAGTTTGCCAGCATATGTATGAGTCAAAGAGTGTGGCAAAGGAATCTCTGACCCTTCTCCGTGATTCTTACAAGTGGGCCTTGCAAAACCAAACTCAGTCTAGTCTGTAGGCATAGGTCCAGGATACATGGGAACTTATGTATAAGGAAATATATATCTGCCAGTCCTTTGGAAAAAGAATCGGTCAATCAAGCAACTCTCATGTTGCAAAGAAGAAAACTGAGGACCAGAGAGGTTATGACTTGCTCAGGAAACACAAGCAATAGTGGGCAAAATAAAGGTGTGAACCCAGACTTTCTGACTCCAAATACAATATATTTCTCTTTGACCCTCACTGTTCTTCGTTTTTCTTCCTCCTTCTAATAATACCTTTTCTCCTTGATTGATTTTCCCCTCTGATGTCAATTTCCACTTTTCCTTTTTCAATTTTTCAAATTCCCTTTTCAATTTTCCTCCTCATATTTCTCTCTCCTTTCTTCTGGCATTACTATTGCCCTGCTACAGGCTCTCATCACCTCACACCTGGTTAATCTCCTGGGCCTCAAGTCTCTCCCCACTCTACTCCATACAACATTTAGCTATTACAGGGATCTTCCTAAAGCATAAGTCTAATTTTGTCACTCTCTATCCAGGATTAAATAAAAAGACCTCTACTTGGCTTGCAAAGCCCTCCCTAACAATAACAGTGAATCACTTCAGGCGATCCAGGTGATTATTTCAGTTACTGTTGTGGGCAAGAATACCTTAGAAGAAATTAGACGAGATGGAGCAACCCTGGAAGGGTAATCAATGAGAGAGAAAAGCAGTAGTGGGGTATGACCTCAAAAATGACAGAATGATATCTGTTCAAATCCAAGGCAAATCATTCAAAACTGTGTCTATGCTTCATCCATTGCTGCCAAAGAGGCCAAAATGGATCAATTTTATGAAGAGCCATAATAAAGGATTGAAATGCTAAAGTAGGAAATCAAAAGATAATTCAAAGAACAAGCATGTTTGACCTTTGAGAACAAAATGAAGCAGATCAGAGAATAATAGAACCTTGTCAAGATAATTCACAATAGCAAGCACTCTTTTCAAAAAGTTAAAAAGCAAGTACACATGTACATTGTTGTTGTTCAATTGCTTCAATCCTATATACTCTTTATAACTCCATCTAGGTTATCCTTTCCAAAGCTAGATTACTTTACAGATAGGGCAAACAGAATTAAGTGACTTGCCAATGGTCACTCAACTAGTGCCTGAGACTACATGTGAACTTGGGTCTTTCTGATTCCAGGTCCAGTGTCCTATTCACTGCCACCTAGCTGCCCAACATGGACATTATCAATTATCAATATAGAAATCAGATTATCTACTTTGTAGCCAAAGGTAGAGAAACTATAAAGTAAATTAAAACAAGACCTGAAAGTAACTATGGCTCAGAGCATAAGCTTCATATTGCAAAATTCAGACTTTAATTGAAGAACTACATATGTATGATATGCCAATAACATTTCCTATAAATATGAAGTAAAGATGACGAATAGATTTATGAGGTTAGATCTGAAGAACTATAAACAGAAATTCACAACATTGCCTGGGAGGCAGAAGCCACAATAAGCAGGGACAATAACAACAACTTTCAAAGAAAAAAGAAGAGCAAGCAAGAAAACAAAATGGTTGTGTGGTGAGGCTTTGCAAATAGCAAAGGAGGAGAGAATGAAAGTGAAGGATAAAGGGCAAAGGTAAAGATAACCAACTAAATGCAGAATTCCAGAGAAGAGCAAGGAAAGATAAGATTTTCTTAAAAGACTAATATAAAAAATAGTTGAAAACAATAGAATGGTAAAGACAATAGATCTCTTCAAGAAAATCAGAGGTATCAAGGGTAACATTTCATGCAAAAATGGACATGATAAAAGAGAAAAATGGGAGGGATGTAAGAGAAGCAGACTTGGTTAAAAATATTTTGTAAGAATACACAAAAGAACTATACAAGAAAGATCTTAACATCACTGATAACAATGGTGTGGTTACTGATCTAGACCCACACAGCTTGGATAATGAAGCCAAGTGGACTATAGGAAGCATTGCTAGCAATAAGGCTAAAAGAAGTGATGAAATTTCAGCTAAACTATTTAAAATCCCTAAAAATGATGCTGTTAAAGTGCTGCATTCAATATGGCAGAAAATTTGGATTGAAAAAGATCAGTTGTTCCCAGTTCTAAAGAAAGGCAATGCTAAGTAATGGTCAAATTACTAAACAACTGCACTCATTTCCTAGCCACCAAGGTGATGCTTAAATTCTATAAGCTATGCTTCACCAATATGTGAACAGAGAATTATCAGAACACTAAAGTGGGCTTTTGAAGAGGCAGAAAAATTAGAGACCAAATTACAAACATTCACTGAATTATGGAGAAAGTTATCCCAGGAATAACAGTGTAATACTATTTGAGAGCCCATATCAAAAATTAGGGTTTATAACTTCAATGTTGAATCAAGATATCCAAATTGTGCACAGTTTCTATCTGTTCTAGTAAGAAAATGTTCTGCTTCATTGACTACAACAAAGCCTTTGACTGTATAGATCACCACAATCAAGTAACCAAAGATATGGGAGTATCAGATCATTTTACTTGTCTCCTGAGGAACCAGTATGCAGGTTAAGAAGCAACAGTTAGAACTGATCCTGGAACAATTGACTGTCATACTTCTTTTCCAATCTAAAACAAATGTAAGCTATTTATTTAATTTATATGCAAAGTATATCATGCAAAATGCCCATCTGGATGAATCAAAAGCCAGAATTAAGGTTGCCAGGAGAAATGTCAACAATCTCAGATATGCAGATGATAGCACTCTTAACTGAAAGTAAAGAAGAATTAAGAAGCCTCTCCATGTGGGTTTAAGATAAAAGTGTAAAACTTGGCTTGAATTCCCATCACTTCCTGGGAAAGAGAGGGAGAAGAAATGGAAGCAGTGTCAGATTTTCTAATCTTTGGCTCAAAAATCACTGTAGATAGCAATTTGTAGCCATGAAATTAAAAAAAATGTTTATTCACTGGAAGGAATGCCATTTGGACAGCATATTAAAAAGCAGAGATATTACCTTGCTAACAAAGGTCACAGAGTCAAAGCTATGGTTTTTCCAGTAGCAATGTATGACTATAAGAATTGGAGTATAAGAAAAGCCAAACACCACCGAATTGACATTTTCAAATTGTCGTTCTAGAGAAGACTTTTAAAAGTCCATTGAACAACAAGAAGATCAAGTCAGTCAATACTTGAAGAAATTAAATCAGGGTATTCATTGAAAGCTCAAATACTGAACCTAAAGCTTAAATACTTTGGCTATATAATAAGAAGATGTGACTCATTGGAAAAGACTCAGATATTGGAAAAAACTAAAGACAAGAGGAAAAGCAGATGGCAGAAAATGAGATGGACAGTATCATGTTAATAATGAAGATGAACTTGGACAGACTTCAACAGATAGTGGAAGATAAAAGGGAATGGTATGGTCGTGGAGTCATGAAGAGTCAGACACAACTGAATAACTTAACAACAATAAAATAATTTAGTCCCTTCTATCTTTCTGGGGGTTTTTTGGTTTGTTTTTTTTTGGTTTGGTTTCTTCACATTTTACTCCCTTATAGCGATACTGTCCTCACTGATGTTCTTGCACACATTTCATTTCTACACTGCAAAAACCCTAAACAATCCTGCCTAATCTTGGTGTCTTTCCCAAGACTACACCTAATTTATCCTGTACAATTGTTTGTACATGTTTGCATATTTTCTCTCTCTCCCCCTAAGACTGTGAGCTTCTTGATAGCAAAGACTGTTTTACCTTTCCTTTGTATCTTTAGAGCTTAGCCCAGTGTCTAACACATAGTAGGGGGTTAGGAAATGCTAGTTGACTGACTTCATTCAACAAACATTTGTTAACAGCCTATCATATGCTGAACACAGTACTAAGAGTCAGACAGGAAGTTTAAATAAGACAGGGTCCTAGCATTTAAAGAGTTTATACTCTATAAGGAAGATAGAAAGGTAGATAATTGTAATATGCATTACCTGAGAAGTGTATTTAAGTGATACAAAACAAAATAAAATCCCAAAGTCCAATGTATATATGTAGGAGATGAGGTGGAGAGGAGGAGAACAATGAACAAGCAAGCATCTAGATATCAAGCACTAGTAGAAGGTGTTGGGATACAAAGACAAAAATGAAACAATCCCTGCCCTCAGATAATTTACATTCTATGAGAGAGACATGTATAGAAATAAATACAAGATAGTGGAGAAGAGAAAGGCTCTGTTAAAAAAACATAGGGGAGCTGTTGATTGTTGGTGGGAGATTTTTTTTGTTTTGTTTTTCTTTAGTGGGGGAGATAATGAGTTTTGTTATGATCATCTTGAAATTGAGATGCCTACAGGACATCTAGTTGGAAAAATCCAACTAGAGGCACAAAAAATGATTAATAATAATTTAGGGGAGATAAATATTCTCATGGAGGAAGCAGCATTTACAACAAACAAGAATTCAAAAAGCAAGGAATAGGACAGTGATTTTATAAAATGGTTGCTCGTCCATAAGACAGATTTTTTGATCTTCATCAACAATATTTCTGAGAAGAGTTTGGTTTTTCGGTCATTTTCAATCATGTCTAACTCTTCATGACCCTATTTGAAGTTTTCTTGATATACTGGATTGGTATTCCATTTCCATTTCCAGGTTATTTTGCAGATGAGGAAGCTGAGGCAAACAAGGTTAAGTGACTTGCCCTGGACATCACACAGCTACTGTCTGAAGACAGAACTGACTATATAGGACTCTATTCACTGTGCCATCTAGTTGACCTTCTAAGAAAAAACTGGTACCTTTAACAAAGATTGGAGAAGTTGATGTTGAGCCAGAGGGGAAACAGGGTTCAAAATTAGAGACTTATAATTGGCGGGCTGGGTTTAAAGTGTAACTCCAAGGAAAACAAGAGCATTTCACAATGATATAATGCTTTAAGGTGCACATATTGTTTTCTTCACATTAGCTCTGTAAGTAATCTACAAAAGGCCCTCAACTCCCATTCCCAAAAACTCACTCAAATCCAGCCCATCTCCCAACATTCTACAGTTGAGAAAAGGAAGGGGAAGGAAGAAACAGAAAAGGAAGAGAAAGTAAACTATCTTCTCATCACTTATTTAGTAATACAGGAGAAAGAGCAGGAAATGAATAAGGATGCACTTTAAACCAACCTAAGTGTCCAGTGAAACTAGGCAAGCCCTAAGGCCACTAGAAACAGATGGCCCTGCAAAGCTTTCTTTCAGTGATGTGCTGGAATCTGAAACAGATAGGTGGTGCACTGGATAGATAACTGGGCCTGGAATCAGACATGTACTATACTATTACAGTAGTCTGTACACTGAGCTTCAAGTTTACACTTTAATATTCACTAACAATGGCTATGGGAAAAGTATTTATCTTCTGATTACCTGAGTTTCTTCAACTGTAAAACAAGGCTAAAAACAGCACCTACCTCCTGGGATTGTTGTGAGGATCAAATGAAATAATTATTAATTGACTGGCATATAGTAAGGACTACATGTTAGTTATCAAATTCCCACCTCAAAATAAATAGACAAATTAATTGATTAATAAAAGAAAGTTTGATTGAGGAATCTTTGATCAACCTTATGAGTTCACCAATTATCCTGAGGACATTACAATGGGTAGATACCATTGGTTTTTGGTGCCTTTGAACAATTTCTATTGCCTAATAAGACCCAAGCATGATTCTGAATTACCCTACTTTAAAAAATGTCCATGGCCATCTAAATAGAGGGATCTCTTCCTGATATGATGCCATCTTAGAGGATAGAATTGCCCAGTCTTGTTGAATCCTGATTCAACCTCACAGAATTTCACCATTTAAAGGCCAAATCTATTCATCTGCATGTCCATAGTTGCCTTATATGATGTCCCTATTACAGCTGTCAATCTTTCCTACAATGTTATGTCACCTATCCATTCTGGGACCAAGCCAATTTCAGCAATACTGAATTGTTCACAATCTACAGAGGGAAATAATCAAGCATGATCTAAAAGTAAAGGAGACTATTCAAATACTGTGACCTTATGGCAAGGATTTTTTCATTGCCATTTTCTTTAGTGAAGGATGGAGATCAAATATGGAATTAGTGAGCCCATTTAGGGAGCAACTGCTCTATTTCCAGCCCTCTTTGGGAATTCCCATAAAACTTGTAATTCTCTATCCAGTTTCCCAACTGACAAATTTGTTATTTTCTCCCACACTGTTGGTGATTTGTTTAGGATGTATGAATTTAATAGATAGCATGTTGTAGTAGTAAGACCGCTGGCTTTGGAGTGAGAAAGCCTGGGTTTGTATCCTACTTCAGACACTTAATATGAAGTCATTTTATTTCTTTGACTTCGGGTTCCTCAAAGGTAAAGTTAGTAGATTAGATTTGGTAACTTCTAAGGTCCTTTCTAACTCTAAATCAAATGGTCCTGTGACCCCATGTTTAGAGATATAGAATAGCTTAGAAACTGATACAGTAGGCCCCCTATAGAAATGACAAAGCAGCAGAAAAGCTTAGATCAAATTCTTGCTATTCAATAAGACCTAAGTAATTTTTCCTCAGGAGATTCCAATCAAGTTCTTACTTGTTGGTGGGTTTGGGACCTCTGAATTTTTATGTACAATTATAATATTATTAGATAATTATTAGATAGATGGAATAATTACACTAGGAATAATTGATTTAGACAATTTACTGTACAATGTGGTAATCACTTAACTTCTGTTTGCCTCAGTTTTCTCAACTGTAAAATGGGAATAACAGTACATACCTCACATAGTTTTGGGGAAGATCAAATGAGCTAATATTTGTAAAGTACTTAGGACAGCACCTGGCATATAGCAGATACTATAAGAATGCCATTCCCTCCAAGGATACAACAATAATAAATACACACACACACACACATATATGTATACATACAATATAAAAAGACAAAGTGCTATATGTATATAGTAAACAAACTGATTCATGAATATGATTTGGTTTTACTATATATTTATTATGTGTGTTTCTAGCAGTCAAAAAAGATATTTATTTATATCTGTCAAGCATCAAAACCAAGGTTCTATTCTAGATTCTCTTCTTCTACACTGTTTTGCTTGGTGACTTCATCAGCTCCCATAGATTCAATTATGCAAATGATACTCAAATTGATTTATCCAGTTTTAACTTCTGATCTTTCAACAGTCTTGTTATGGGCCAGAACTCTAAACTTGAAACAAAAGATTCTTACAAGGTACTAAGTGGAATTGATAGAGACAATAGTTATCTAATTTAGCATGGTTCAGTATGATTGATTTAGTCCTACAAGAAGATGTTATGGACTAGAACTTGAAACAAAGTATTAAGTGGAATTGAGGAGACAATGGTTATATCTAGTTTAGCATTGATTTAATCCTCCAAGAAATAACGGTTTCCTAGTGATATAATGATTGGTATATAACTCAGTGTAGGGCATATAAGCTAGAAGCTCTCAGGGCCAGAAAAGACAAGCACACTAGAAGCTTTTGGAGCCTCAGCCAGGATTTAGTCGGGGAGATTAAGAAGCCGGAGAAGGCAGGTGGGAGCTCAAGCTCTTGGAACCAAGGCCAGACTGAAAGACTCTCCAGAAAGCTGTCCAGCCCCAGGAAGGAGATCTGGTTCTATAAGAAAGCTAACTGGGCCACAGGAAAGGAGAGAAGACTTGGAAAGAGACAATAAAGGATTTGGACTTTAATCCCTGGCTGTACTTGTGATAATTACTGAACTGAAACAAAGGCTGCTCCAGAGACCCCAAGAAAACCCCAACAAGAGAATATTACATTTTAGAGAAGAATGTTACAAGTCTATTGAACATCTCAAACTGAATGTCCTGTAAAAATCTTAAACTCCACATGACCCAATCTAAACTCCTTATCTTTCCTCCAAAACTTCTCCCTTGTTCTATTACTTTGGAGTATAACACCATCCTTTCTGTCACTCAGCCTTGCAACATAGGCATCATGATGGACTTCTCCCTCTTTACTTCACCCACTATCTTCCCAACATCTCTAGTTGTTCCTTCTCTCTTCTCTCTTTGAGAATTCTCATGATAAATCATTATCACTCACTTCTAGGCTATTACAAAAACTTAATGGTTGGTCTCCTTGTCTCAAGTGTCTATCTTCACAACTCAAGTCCATCTTTCACTCAGTTGGAAGTGACTTTGACAAATCTGTCATCACAAATTCCAGTAGATCCCTGTTAATGTCAAAATCAAATATAAAAACCTCTATTTGGCTTTTAAAGTCATAATTTGATTTCTGCCTCCATTTCCAATATTCTTACATTTACTTCCCTTTACATTCTCTGTGATCCAATTAATCCTGAAAATATCTTGTCTATACATAGTTATTTGAGTCTTCTCTTCACTTCTCTCCATTAGAATGCAAGCTCCTTCATAAAAGCTCCTTTCTTTGAACCTGCAGCTTAGCACAGGTTTTGGCACATTGAAGAGGCAAAGCTTGTGGACTTCTATGAGATCAGTGATTTTGCTTAAAGTGATCTTTCTTATAATAAAATAATAAATGATCTTCATTTCTCTCATAAGAATTGTATAGACATACATGCATGCATCTTTGCAATGGATTTTTTGGTACCCTTATTTGTGCAAAAATCCAACAAATATTTAAGAGAGAAAAACAAAGCAAAATCTTGTTCCCATGGTTGGTATAACACATATGAGCAAGGAAGAGAGAAAGGAATGAATATTTGCTATAATCCACAATTGATCAGTAAGTTCTAAAATTTTCTTTTCAGCAATATTGCAGTACCATCTTCCAAAAACAAAATTTTAGAATAAAAAAATCAAGACAGAAC
Source organism: Sminthopsis crassicaudata (assembly GCF_048593235.1). Taxonomy (NCBI): domain Eukaryota; kingdom Metazoa; phylum Chordata; class Mammalia; order Dasyuromorphia; family Dasyuridae; genus Sminthopsis; species Sminthopsis crassicaudata. The sequence continues at coordinate 301,551,473 of NC_133620.1, forward strand.
TTTTTTTAAAAGCCATTGATTATTCAAATGACTAAATGTCATTTCCAAACTATGATCTTTCAGTAGGTTTTTTGGGGGGATGCTTTCCAGGATAAAACTTCAATTCATTCTAAAATCAGCCCTAGAGATAGATATATCTATCTACATATGTATATATATATACAAATAATATATACATGTATATGAATACATACAATATGAAAAGACAAAGTACTGAGTGTATATAGTATACATATTCATTCATGGATATAATAATATTTTAGTATATATTTAGTATTCTAGCAGTCAAAAAAGACATTTTTAAATAACCATATCTGTTAAGCACCAAAACTGCTGATCAAAGCTGGGATTTTCAATTGTGTATTGATATAACTATGGAGTTTTAAGCAAGAGGACAAGATGATTGTACTAGTAACATCTCCATTTAAAACTACAGAACAAGGCAGCTAGGTGGTGCAGTGGATAGAGCACCAGCCTTCAATTCAGGAGGACCAGAGTTCAAATCTGGTCTCAGACACTTAACACTTCCTAGCTGTGTGACCCTGGGCAAGTCACTTAACCCCAGCCTCCCCCCCCAAAAAAAAAAAATATATATATATACATACACACATATATATATACACATACACACACGTATACATACATATATATATATATATACATATATACATATATATATATATATATATATATATATATATATATATATATATATATATATATATATATATACTACAGAACTTTTTCACTCCAGACCAAAGAGACTACCTTCTGGTAGTTTCAACTACTTGCAGGGCAAAAAGGTTATACATTAATTCCTTTTCGCTAGTCCTGATAAATGTCTTTCTGAAGAAAAACAGAGAAAGGGATAGTAGCAAATAATGCGAGACCTAATGTTACCTAAACTTGGAAGCAGCCAAATACCCTTACTGTTAGGGATTATCACCTGTTACTTCCTTAAATCAGTAACTGTAAAGACTGGGATATAAATTATTGACATTTACAACTATGTTATTATTTATACTGATTTAACAGCATTTTGTAAGAGAATAGATATGGTTCCTAGAATTAATGATATGGTTTAGAGATGACCATATTGCTATCTTAATATAAAATATAAAGTTGGAAATGAAAATAGACACTGAAAATACTATGCTAGGAAATATAAACATAACCTTTTCTATAACAAACTATTGTTTCCCAATAATCTCATCTCTTTAGAATAATTATTGATGAGAACAAATTAGAATCCTGACTAGAACCTACTTACTAAAAAAGTTATGTAAGATTTAATTATATACTTATGGGACAAAGACAATACTGCAGTTGCCATTTGGAAGGTACATTAAGAACCTAGAATGAGATTACTAGTTGGTACAATTAGAAAAATTCATAGGACAAAAGCCCAATTGAATCAACTCCAGGTGGGTTTGGGAGGGTTCCATATTATTTTTGTGCTAGGTAACCACATGAGAACTCTCTTCTCTTCATTAGAGACTAGAATAGAACATGTTATGAGATTCAGAATTTCTTGAATAACTGGCTACAAGACATACATGAAGGCCTTATTTATCACTATATGCCTAGAAATCATAATAAAACATAATAAAAAGTCAATAAGCCTTTTTGACATATGACCATGAATTACTACTACATATTCTCAGGTTGAGAGTACAGTCACTCACAATCCACCTTTCATACCTATAGCTTTTTTGAGGCAATCTAGACTCAGATATACAGAATTTGAAAAGGATGAATAGAGGATAGAAATTCATTTTTCTGGGAGATCAAACTCCTGAGAAAATCTTATCTATTCAGAAGTGTGTCTGGAATTAGAAAATAAACAAATAGGTATTTGGAATGAAAGCGAATTTTTGACCTTTACAATCATCCAATTTTAGTGTGAATCCCTCCAAAAAAAACTAGAGATGAGGTTATAGTTTCAATAAATAATATTTGTTGCACTGAATAAAGAACTGACAGCATACTCTCAAGATAAATTATGGATATATTCAGAGTTTGCTGTATCTGGCTTCTACAGGGAGCTGACTAAATTTTCAGCATGCCAAACACTATGAAGAAAGACTTGATTTAAGATTGAAGAAGGTTATCAAAAAATATTAATAATGCACATTTAACTTTAAAATATCTCACATGTACAATTTCCACCCCCACTAGAGTCAGTTTGTTAAACATTACCAGAACAACCAATCAGCACAAAGAGTTAAAATACCTATTTCATGATACCTATGGCTAAGGAGATTAGGCCATCTACTGGAAAGCTAACCAACAGAATATTTTGACTTCTATATTCTAAACTGAACCATTGTGATAGCAGGTAGCTTCAATAATCTTGCACTGTAGTGCTGGAAACTCTAGGTTTTTGTCTCCACCCAGTGCATTGCCTTCTATACCCAAACAGCAAAACCTGCCATATATTTAAATAATTCCCCAACACCAACATGCCACTACTGTTAACATATCTGGAATACTTCTTTTAAGCCTGTTGTTTTGCTATGTCCACTATATAAAAGTATATGAAGAACTCCATATTTATAATGATCAAATTAGAGTAATATATCTTGATACTGTTTATGGGAATTCTTAACAAGATGAGTAAGTAAAAAAAAAAAAATGAGATCCTGGAAGTAATAACTGTAGATTATACTTTAGATTGGTTTAGGCAGGGCACATAAAGGTGAAATGTAAAATTACACTAAAACTCTTATTAACTCTTTGGTAAATAATTAGAACTCAATTTCTCAGTATTCTTTTCTAAAATTGTTCATCCTATTTGAACAGGAAACCTTCTTAGTATTTAGTGTCCTTTTTTTGAGTCTTTTTAACATTCTTTTCAAAAATTGAACCCATTTCTAAAACAGCAAATCATAGACATAATTAATAACTTCACCAAGAAAATGACAATAATGAGACATCATGCCAAAATGTATGGGATACAGCCAAAGCAGTAATAAGGGGAAGTTTTATATCTCTACAGGCCTACTTGCATAAAATACAAAAAGAGAGGGCTAACGAATTGGGCTTACAACTAAAATTGCTAGAAAAGGAACAAATTAAAAACCCCCAGACAAACACAAAACTTGAAATTCAAAAAATAAAAGGTGAGATTAATAAAATTGAAAGTAAAAAAACTATTGAATTAATTAATAAAACTAAGAGTTGGTTCTATGAAAAAACCAACAAAATAGACAAACCCTTAGTAAACCTGATTAAAAAAAGGAAAGAGAAAAAGCAAATTGTTAGTCTTGAAAATGAAAAGGGTGAACTCACCACTAATGAAGAGGAAATTAGAACAATAGTTAGGAGCTACTTTGCTCAACTTTATGCCGATAAATTCGATAACTTAAATGAAATGGAAGAATACCTTCAAAAATATAGCTTGCCCAGATTAACAGAGGAAGAAGTAAGTAGTCTAAATAGTCCCATCTCAGAAAAAGAAATAGAACAAGCTATTAACCAACTTCCTAAGAAAAAGTCCCCAGGACCAGATGGATTTACATGTGAATTCTACCAAACATTTAAAGAACAACTAACTCCAATGCTATGTAAACTATTGGAAAAAATAGGGATTGAAGGAGTCCTACCAAATTCCTTCTATGACACAGACATGGTACTGATACCTAAACCAGGTAGATCGAAAACTGAGAAAGAAAACTACAGACCAATTTCCTTAATGAATATTGATGCTAAAATCTTAAATAAGACATTAGCAAATAGACTTCAGAAAATCATCCCCAGGATAATACACTATGACCAAGTGGAATTTATACCAGGAATGCAGGGCTGGTTTAATATTAGGAAAACTATTAGTATAATTGACCATATTAATAATCAAATTAATAAAAACCATATGATCATCTCAATAGATGCAGAAAAAGCATTTGATAAAATCCAACATCCATTCCTACTAAAAACGCTTGAGAGTATAGGAATAAATGGACTATTCCTTAAAATAATAAGGAGCATATATTTAAAACCTTCAGTAAACATCATATGTAATGGCGATAGACTAGAACCTTTCCCTATAAGATCAGGAGTGAAACAAGGTTGCCCACTATCACCATTACTTTTCAATATAGTACTAAAAACTCTAGCCTCGGCAATAAGAGCTGAGAAAGAGATTCAAGGAATTAGAGTAGGAAATGAGGAAATCAAATTATCACTTTTTGCAGATGACATGATGGTATACTTAGAGAATCCCAAAGACTCTGCTAAAAAGCTATTAGAAATAATTCAGAATTTTAGCAAAGTTGCAGGATACAAAATAAATCCACATAAATCCACAGCATTTTTATATATTACCAACACAATCCAACAGCAAGAGATACAAAGAGAAATTCCATTCAAAATAACAGTCGATAGTATAAAATATTTGGGAATATATCTACCAAAGAGTCAGGAATTATATGAGCAAAATTACAAAACACTTGCCACAAAAATAAAGTCAGATTTAAATAATTGGAAAGACATTCAGTGCTCTTGGATAGGCCGAGCGAATATAATAAAGATGACAATACTCCCTAAACATATCTATTTATTTAGTGCTATACCAATCAGACTTCCAAGAAACTATTTAAATAACCTAGAAAAAATAACAACAGAATTCATATGGAACAACAAAAGGTCGAGAATTTCAAGGGAAGTAATGAAAAAAAAATTAAGTGAAGGTGGTCTAACTGTACCTGATCCAGAACTATATTATAAAGCAACTGTCACCAAAACCATTTGGTATTGGCTAAGAAATAGACTAGTTGATCAATGGCATAGGTTAGGTTCACAGGGCAAGATAGTGAATAAAAATAGCAATCTAGTGTTTGACAAACCCAAAGATCCCAACTTTTGGGATAAGAATTCATTATTTGACAAAAACTGCTGGGAAAACTGGAAATTAGTATGGCCGAAACTAGGCATGGACCCACATTTAACACCACATACTAAGATTACGATCAAAATGGGTCCAAGATTTAGGCATAAAGAACGAAATCATAAATAAATTGGAGGAACATGGGATGGTTTACCTCTCAGACTTGTGGAGGAGGAAGGAGTTTGTGTCCAAGGGAGAACTAGAGACCATTATTGATCACAAAATAGAAAATTTTGATTACACCAAATTAAAAAGTTTCTGCACAAACGAAACTAATGCAAACAAGATTAGAAGGGAAGTAACAAATTGGGAAAACATTTTTATAGTTAAAGGTTCTCATCTCCAAAATATACAGAGAATTGACTTTAATTTATAAGAAATCAAGCCATTCTCCAATTGATAAATGGTCAAAGGATATGAACAGACAATTTTCAGATGATGAAATTAAAACTATTTCCACTCATATGAAAGAGTGTTCCAAATCACTATTGATCAGAGAAATGCAAATTAAGACAACTCTGAGGTATCATTACACACCTGTCAGATTGGCTAAGATGACAGGAACAAATAATGATGAATGTTGGAGGGGCTGTGGGAAAACTGGGACACTGATGCATTGTTGGTGGAGTTGTGAAAGAATCCAACCATTCTGGAGAGCAATCTGGAATTATGCCCAAAAAGTTATCAAAATGTGCATACCCTTTGACCCAGCCATACTACTACTGGGCTTATATCCCAAGGAAATACTAAAGAAGGGAAAGGGACCTGTATGTGCCAAAATGTTTGTGGCAGCCCTTTTCATAGTGGCTAGAACCTGGAAGATGAATGGATGTCCATCAATTGGAGAATGGTTGGGTAAATTATGGTATATGAATGTTATGGAATATTATTGTTCTGTAAGAAATGACCAACAGGAGGAATACAGAAAGGCTTGGAGAGACTTACATCAACTGATGCTAAGTGAAACGAGCAGAACCAGAAGATCACTATACACTTCAACAATGATACTGTACAAGGATGTATGCTGATGGAAATGCATATCTTCAACATAGAGAAGAGCTAATCCAATTCCAATTGATCAATGATGGACAGAATCAGCTGCATCCAGAAAAGGAACACTGGGAAATGAGTGTAAACTGTTATTTTTACCTTCTGAATCCAATTCTTCCTGTGCAACAAGGAATTCGGTTCTACACACATATATTGTATCTACAATATACTGTAATATATTTAACATGTATAAAACTGCCTGCCATCTGGGGGGGGGGGGTTGGGGGAGGAAGGGAAAAAATCTGAATAAAAGTAAGTGCAAGGGATAATGTTGTAAAAAATTACCCATGCATATGTACTGTCAAAAAAGGTTATAATTATAAAATAAAATTAAATTTTAAAAAATTGAACCCATTTCTACAGGAAAAACTGAGTCAAAGTAGAGGAAGGAATTCGGTTTTTCTGAAAGGTAAAGTTAGTGATCAAACAAAGCAAGACCTGGCCTTGATTAATCCATATAAAAGAACTACAGAAATAATTCCCTAGAGTATGCCAACATTTTCAATTATTTTTGTTATTTTTGATAAATCAGACACATTTAGCCTAAAATGGAATCCTTACCTAATCTTGAAATTTTGTCTTTGTTTCAGAATATTATAAAGGGTACGCAGACCTTGTCAGGGAAGGGAGAATTTTCATCAAATTATCAAGAGTAATGTTATCATTTGAATTTCTCTCCAAATAGCAATGTTTGTAAATATATATATGTACATATGTATATATAAAATATATATATATATGTACACATACATTAATGTCTCTAACAGTCATGAAAAAGAGATGACTAAAAAGCTATTCTTCTACAATTTGAAGGCATCTGAAGCAAATCTTCACATGCAGGTAGGTATACCTGCTAGTTCCCTGCTCAGAAGACATAGAAAGCTATAAGCAGAAAGGCCTTTAAGAGAATTGGCTAATTAGGAAATAGGGGGAAATACAGTCATACCATTCTGTGATCTATACAATCTAGTTGTTAGGTGATCACTCTCTTTCCTACTTCCCCTTCCCTATATTGTATTCTGAGAAGACAGATCAATATGTAACTGAGAGAACCTACATATTTGACATGGGATGGAGAGAAGGTTAATAGGGAAAAATAAACCTGTAGTCAAGCAGTTTTCTCCTTCACGGAGAAATAGATGACAACTTGCACGTGACCCAGAAAGAGAGCTCATGGATACTATTTATTAAAATTACTCTTGAAAAAGGGTGTGTGTGTGTGTTTGTGTGTGGTGGTGGTGGTGGTGATTTCCCTAGGTATAATGACCCCAGAATATACCCTTCAAATAAGAGAAAGTAAATTTGGAAGGTGAGGGCAACCAGCTTTGGGAGTTATATATTATGGTTGACTCCAAGTTTGAAAGCTTCCAAGTTTGATTATTTTGGGGAATTGGGTTTTTTTGCTAGAGAAAAGAGAAAAGTTTTCATAGTCCTTGCACAGCATCATACTCAAACAATGCAGCAGGTCCATGAAAGAAATGGGAAAGAAAGGGGAAGCTCAAACTACAGAGTAGCACCCTGAAGTCTTATAGAGATTATTTAGCACTCTGTAGGAAAGAGACACCAAATTTACCAAATTACTGCCCTGAGAGCTATCACAAATTGTTCCTTTCTAGGAGAAGATCATGTGATGATTATCTAATATATCTGTTTTTGAGTTCCAGTGAATTATTTGAATTTTATGCATTTTCCGTAAGATGAAGTAAAAACCATTCTATAGTTTGTATGCTCCTGGCACATTAAATGCTTAAACATGAATTAGTTATATGAAAGCTGAACCAGTTCTGAAAGAGCCTTGATCTTCCTTTTTCAAAAATTTTGGAGGGGGAAGCTTCCAAACACCAGAGATTCTTCTTTTCCATTTTTCAGCCTCTCCATACAGGTGATCTCAAACCCTAGCCTCATTTTAATTTGATTGTCCAGGATTATGGGAGAAGTCCAATGGTAAAAGGAAAGAAAGAAGGTATATAGACTTAAGTTGAGTGAAGAAGAGGAAGAGAGAATATTGGAATCAGAGAATTCCAAGTATAATTTTTAGCATTACTTTCATTCCCCTTTTTAAAATGTCATATATTTTCTTGTGAAAGAGAGGAAAAAGAAGAAATATTATACCAGTATGGGTGGGAGGAGAATAAACCTAACCATTATAAACGTAAATGTGAATGGGATAAGCTCATCCATAAGAAGCCAAAAGAATTATGTTTTACAAGAAAAATATATAAAATTAAGATTTACTGAATTGAAATGAGGAGGAAAGGTAAGAAATGATAATCATGAGAGGCTAATCAACAGAAAAAAAATGACAGTTGAAGAGAGAAAAAAGGGAAACTATGTTGTACAGAGAAAATCTAATCAAACTACAGGAAGAATTCAACAAAAAATATTGGAGATTTCAACATATACATTTCAGACCTAAAGTTCCTAACAGAAGTGGGGGAAAAAACCCAAGGAATAAACTAAATAACTGAATAAAATTTTAATTAAAGTACATATGATAAAATTATGGAAACTTCTTTATCGAAATATAAACTATATGTACTTTTCAGTGTTAAATATTTCCTTTACAAAAAAAAAACACCCAAAACCCACACATTTATGTCAATCAAATGCAGAAATGCAGAAATATTAATTTTTTAAACCAAAATACAATAAAATTATAATTATAATAAACAATAGTAATTTAAGAAGAGTATTCAGATAGAGACAAAATAATGTAATAATAAAATAAACTAATGCAACTAAAAACATTGGGAAAATAAATACATTTAAAACTATCAATAAATACAAAAATAGAAACTGAAAATAAAACATAAGTAAACAAATTTAAAACAACCTATTATTGACAAACTTAATAAAACTGCTAGTTTTAAAAGTAAGTTGTTCATTAATTTGGTTCTTTTGAAAAGAGAAAGAAAAATTAAATTATTAAAAATGAAATTAACAACAGATGAAAAAGAAAACTATTGAACGCCAACAAAGCTGACAATGTAAATTCACCAAGCCAATATTTACAAAAATATAAAATTCCCACATGAAAAGAACAAGAAATAGAGAATTTAAAATGACCTAATCACAGACGCAATTGAATAAGCCAAAAATGGACTCCTAAAAGAAAAAAAATCTACATCCATAACATATTACAAATTTTATCAAACATTAAAAGAACAATTAACACACATAACATAAATTAATTACAAAAACAGAGATAGCAAGCATTTTACTCCTCCTATGAGACAAAAACGATTTGAAACAAACTCACGAGAGATAATGCTTAGAAAGAAATCTAGACATCAAATTCAATAAATATTAAGGTAAACAATTTCAAAAACAAATTTTACAAAGATGATATATTAATGTAGGGGGAAAAAACATTATTCACTATGATCAAGTTGGATTTATTCCAGGGATTGATAAATAGTACAGCTAGGTGGTACAGTAGCTAAAGTGGAGGGCCTGGAGTCAAGAAGACTCATGTTCCTAAATTCAAATTTTGCCTCAGGGCAACTCACTTAATTAACCTTGTTTACCTCAGTTGCCTCATCTATAACATAAGCTGAAGAAGGAAATGGCAAACTACTCTATTATCTTTGCCAGGAAAACTCCAAAAGGGATCACAAAGAGTTGGACGTGACAAAAATTACTGAACAATAGCAATAACAAAGCATCATTTGAAATAGAAATACTAGAAGCCTTTCCAACAAAATCAGGAACAAAATAAGAATTCTCATTGTCATTTCTATCATTTGATACAGCTTAGTAATAATACTAAATACAGCAATAAGACAAGAAAAAGAAATAGAGAAGCAAAGGATAACTAAAGAGTCAAAAGTATCGATTTTTTTTTAGTAGCTATATCAGTTTACTTGGAGAATCCTAAAGATGCAATAAAGAAATTTATTCTATACATATACTGTATTTAATTTATACTTTAACATATGTAACATGTCAAAAGGCTTGGCAATTGTCAATGCTGTAAAATTACTCATGCATATATCTTGTAAATAAAAAGCTATAATAAAAATTTTAAAAAAGAAATTTATTCTAGAAAAGTATCATTTTAGTAGCTTTAATAAAACACGAACATCCAAAACAAACACAAACACATTAGTCTTTCTGTATATTACTAACAATACCCCACAGGAGGAGATAGAAGAAAAAATCCTATTCAAAATAACTTCAAAATGCGTAAAATTGTTGAAATTTAGCCTACTTGAACACATTGAGAACTTGTATAATTATAAAACAATGTTTATGAAACAAAGGAAAACTTAGTGAAGGGATAGGTATTTATTCTTCATGACTGGACCATCCAATTATGATAACAAAATGATACTATCTAAATTAATTTCCAGATTGAGTGTACAGTAATCACACTACTATGAGGTAACTTCACAGAATTGAACAACACAATAGTAACAAAATATAAAGAATTTTGAAGTTAATAATGAAAAAAGTAGGAATAAATAAGTCTGGCTTTACCAAATTTCAAACTACATTACAAAGCAGTAATTATTATAACTTGTTGCTATTAGCTTAGTAAAAAAAGTAGAACAGACTACTTAAGCAAGATTTAGAAAATAATTTATTTCACAAACCCAAGAATAACTAGAGATAAGAAATTTCTATTTTAATAAAATTTTCTAGGGGCAAAAAAAAACAACACTGAAAAGCAATTTGATAGAAATGAGGTTTATACAAGCACCTGACACCAAATGCCAAGTAAGATCTAAATGTACACACAAATATGAAAGATTGCATGATTTTTTTTAATTAAGAGAATAGACTATGATACATTATACAACACTGGTTACAAGAATCTTAAAATAAACAGGAGATAGAAGTGATCCTGAAAGATAAAATATACTATTTCAATCACAAAATTAAAAAGGTTTTACATGAATGAAATCAACTGACATAGTAAAAGAAGCAGTTAATTAAGGGGGGGGAAAACAATTTGTAGCAAATTTCTGTGGTAAGAATCTGATATTCAGTGACTGATAAAAATGAAAAAGAACAAGCGCATTTCCCCCAAGAAAAGGAGAAAAATATTAATGGACTATTTTCTTCTTTTAAATTTATATATATGTATATATATTAATTCAAGAACAAAACCAGCACTAAAATCTGTATTCTCATCATCCCAACTTGAGAACTAAAGAGAAACAAACTCTATTACAAATCAATTCCTACAAATTTCTACATAGATCATATATTTTTAAGAGTCTATACTTTTAGTCCTTTGTCTCTCTAATCAGGAAGTGAGTAGCAGGATTCAATATTAGTTCTTTTGAATCATGCATGATCATTACACTGATAGGAGTTCCTAATTTTTTCAAAGATTTCTGCATTTACTATATCTTATTGTCATTGTATGAATTGTACTCCTAATTTAATTCAACTTTAGATTACAAGTCTTTCTGGTTTCTCTGAAAACATCTCTTTCATCATTTCTTACAGAACAGTGGTATTCCATCATATTTCTATACAATAATTTATTTATCTATTCCTCAGTTTATGGGGACCCCCCAATATTCCCAACTTTGCCACTTCAAAGAGCTATAAGCATTTTTTTTTAACAATCTTAGAAGCAGATTACCTGCCAGCTAGGAAGGGAGTGGGGGGAAGGAGGGGAAAATTTGGAACAAAAGGTTTTGCAAGGGTCAGTGTTGGGAAAAATTACTCATGAATATGTTTTATAAATAAAAAGTTTGTAAGAGGGCTTGCCAACCCCCCCCCCCCCCCCCCCCCCCCGGTCAACCTTAGACATTACACAAGGCATGGCTCAAGTAATCTGAAAGTAACCTTGTAAGGGTGAACAAGATGGTGATGGGAGGAAGGGGTCCCACCAAAAGGAGCAACGTGGTAGTTCCCAGGAGAGGCATGCCAGACCTTAGAGGGGAGTACCTTGAATACCCTTATTAGGAAAGGAATGCACACAACATATCTACATGTAGCTTCCTGTAGAGAATCATGTACCTACTATAAACTAGCATGTGCTTATGTATGAAGTAGTAACTAGAAACAAGCACCAAGGTGATAAAAGGACTTGCAGTCTTTGTAACAAACAGTCTTATACCATCCTTGCACTGGCCCCCTCATTGCTCGCGCTCTCCACCATTTCAAGTGGACAGGCAGTGCCGTCACATAAGGCCTGTTCCACTCGGGAGTTGGGGCTGTGACCCCCAACAACAGCTTTAGTTTTAAAAAAAAAAAGAAATATGGGGGCAGCTAGGTGGCACAGTGAATAGAGCACCAGCCTTTTGAATTCAGGAGGACCCCAGTTCAAATCTGATCTCAGACACTTAACACTTCCTAGCTGTGTGACCCTGGGCAAGTCACTTAACCCCAGCCTCAGGAAAAAAAAAAGAAATATAATGTTTAAGTTTTATTTTTGATAATGGTTTTCAAATAGTTCAATTAAATTTTTTCTTCTCCATCTGTTTCCTAAGTCAGTTGTTATTTTTTGTTTTGTTTTATTTGTTTTTGCCAGGAGAGATCCCACATATTCTTTCTTTTTTCCTACCTTCTGACTTTGTTTTAATATTTCTTGTTATCTCATAGAGAAATTTGCTTGGATTTGATCCATTTGAATTTTTGGGAAGTTTGCTATTTGGACAAGATTTTATACTTCTTGTGTCAAGCTTTTAATTCCCTTTCCAATTCTTTCTTCCAGAGCCCTCATTTATTTTCCATTTTTCCTCAGTTGCTATCATTTCATTTATTCAAAAAAGCATTAAAAGTAGTTTTAAAATCGGTTTCATCTCTTTCAAGTATGCTGGTTGAATTTGTACCCCAAAGCTGTGTTGTTTTCCTCTGAAACAATGATTATAGATATTTTCTTCTACATTTGTGTTTGATTATCCCTAGCAATATCTTTATGGTATGATTCTTCCCTCTTTCCTTCCCCATTCTTCCAGACTACATTCTGACCTTGGATTTAATATTAGGCTGGGCTCTACTACACTTGTGGAGGGACGGTCTAGGCTGATCATGTTGTTGCTTTCTTTTGGTAATGAATGTAGTGTTATTGCAGAATCTCAAGGACAAGCTGGGAATCTACTCCCAAAGTGGTCTCATCCAGGACAAAGTCTGGTTACTTCCTCCTTGGTCTGAACCATATAAGTTTCTGAAAAGGGTTTGGGCCTGAATAAGAATAGACTGCTGCTGGATTCAGTCCCTATTAACCAGCTGAAAAGTTCTGTTAGTTCAGAATGATATTGAGATTCCTGCTGACGAAGATAAATGATGTAAAGTTCTGCTATGCATCTGAGCAGAGTTTTAGTTTGAGTCAAACTACTCTTTCTTGCTTTTGAAAACAGTTCCTTTCTTGGAATACCATTGAGGGTTTCATGACTAGAGAATCCCTCTTACCCACCCTGAAAATGGACAGGTCACCTTCTCAGTCTATCTCAGATCTATAAAGTAAGCTTGGGTAGTTGATACCAAAACTGTCGGTACACCCACTGAGATGTACCAGGATGAATCAGGTGGTGTTGGAATAGGGATCTGGGTCCTCTTTTTGTCCTGGGCACTAGAGTACTTGGGCATCATGCTCTAACTAATCTTAAAATTAGTTCTCTAGTTTTCTAACCTCTGTAGACATAAGTCTGTCTCCTTATAACAACTTAGACTGAACAAAAATCTTACTATGACATTTTTTCCCCCTAGATTTCCTCAGCAGGATTTGGACTGATCTGTTTTCTAGATCTATTTGAAGGAGTTTTGTGCATGGGAGTTCAGCTAGATTGCTTCCTGCCACACCACCATTTTGGCTCTGCCTAATAGGCTATTTTCAAAGAAATAAATACAAACTTGTAAATAATCACATGAAAAAGTACAAGCCATTAATAATGAAAAAATGCAAATAAAACAACTCTGAAGTTTCACCTCACATTCATCATTGTTGGTAACTATTCTGGAAAACAATTTGGGGTTATGATAGACAGGTCATTAAATTGAACAAATATTGTACACGTGCTCTCTGACATAGTAATACAAGTCACCGAACAAGCATTTATTAATCACTTAATATATGTTAAGCACTGGGGATATAAATATAAGCAAAGAGACAGACTACTAGGCATTTGATTCAAGAAAACCAAAGATAGAAGAAAAAATATCAAAATATTTTTCCAAGCACAGAACGAAATATAATAAAAATGACTCATAATAAGTAAAATAATAGTTATTAACTTATTGACTTTAAATTTGACATTTATTTTTTAAAACTATATTTGATAGAAGTTCACAATTATTTTTATGATCCTCTTTGTATATTGAAATGTTTGTGCTTGTGAATGATACTAAATTAATAAAAAAAAAAAGAAAATTGGGGAATGGCCAAGAAAATTATGATTTATATGTATATATACATATATACATATATATACACATATATGTGTGTGTATGTGTGTGTGTATAATGCAAGAATCTTTAACAGAAATATTATAAATAAGATTAATTCAGAAGTAACTTGGGACAGCAATTTACCAAAGAGCATTTATTAAACATCTACTATATACTAGGCAAAACAAAAAGTAAATAGTTCCTACTCTCAAAGAGCTTATATGGGGGGAGGAGGGAAAAAGAAACATATAAATACAAGGAAATTTTGAAAGGGGTTGACACTAACAGGTAGATCAAAGAGATTTAGAGCTAGAAAGAGCCTCTGACATTATCTAGTCCAATTTCTTCATCATATAGATGAGGAAACCAAGTCACAGCAAATTTGAAAGATTTGTGCAGGGTCATACAGATGGCATTTGGAACTTAATTTTCATTCAGACTTCCTGACTGAAAATTCAGCTTCCTCTCTATTTTACCATCTAAATACTTAGGCCTCCTATAAGAGGTGGTGCTTGAGCTCAACTCTGAATTAAACTGGATATTCTAAGATGCAGAGAAGCAGAAAATGGAGTTGCATATGAAGAGCAACAAGATGTCCAGTCTATTTAGATCATGGATTTTTGTGAAGGGGAGAAAAGAAGTCAAACCAAAAGAACTATTGATATTATGATCACAATAATGTAAAGAAAACAACTGTGAAAGATTTTAGTATTAAGACACAGCCAATATTTTTTTAGTTACAGTCTGTTATGGGCTAAAACTCTGAACTTGAAACAAGGATTCTTAAAAGGTTTCCTAGTGGGAGGCGGAGCCAAGATGGCGGAGAAGATACACGTGAATTTCTAAGCTCCCTTCTTCCCTCAATACCAACTAGTTAAATCAGCCTCAAAAATAACGGTGGACTGATAAAAACTACAAGGATTAGAAGCACAACTTACCAGCCAAGAGAATCTGGAATTTCGACAGAAAAGGTCAGTTCTGAGGGGAGGAAAAAAAAGACCGGCACAGAGAGGGTTGGACTAGGGGCTAGCACACTGTTCCAAACAGGCTGGGGAGAACTCTGGGATCAGAAAAGCCACTGAGATAGAGGAATATGGCATAGGCTGGTAGTTCTACTCTGCTTATAAAACAGCAGATCAGAAGAGAAATCAAAGCCACTTTAAAACAAAAAGCCAGAAGATATAAGTACCCAAAACAGGAAGTGACCTAACACTGATCCCGGCACTGTTGTGCAGCCGCCTTCAGCTGTCCGGGCTTTTCCTTGGGGCAGTTAAGAACCTGAACAGTGGAGGACACAGCCCAGGGCAGCCTCTAATCTACATAGTGCTGGGCTCAGCCTAAGGCAGTGGAATTCCTACAGCTCCCACAGCAGCGGAACCTCCACAGCAGGGAGTGTGTTTCCCAGGCAGAAACTTCTGGTTTGAGCCCAGGGGCTTTTCGCTTCAGCTGCTAATATCCACAGCCCCACGGGAGGCTTTGGCTGGGGTTTGTGACGCTTTCACTGTTCAACCTCTAGCCTCAGGGCAGTCGCTAGGCCACACAGCAGAGGTCCTTCACTGGGCACTCCTCCCAAAGCAGCCGTGCTAACCACCTCTGACTTATTTCGGGGGGGGGAGGGGAACTCATTCCCAAAGCTCTCTCTTAGCCCAGTCACAGGATTGCTGCATCCTATCCCAGGCTGGGAGGAAGCTGGTAAATTTCCTACCCAAGGACAGACTCCCCCATAGAGTGTTAACAATGAGTAAGAAACTGAAGAGAACAATTGACACCTTCTATACAGAGAAAGAGAGAATATCCAACCCTGAGGATGCTAACAGCAGATAGTCTCCAGATAACACCCTAAAGGGGAATAATACCTGCCCCTATCACATAACTCTCTCCTAGAAGAGACTATTAAAAAGTTAAGACAGTTTGAAGAAAAATAGGGAAAGGAAAGAGAAGCTATGATAGAGAATAACAACATCCTGAAATTTGAGTTGGAAATAATAAAGAATTCACAGAAGGTGCAGGGAAACATAATTTGTGAATTAGAAAAGGTTAAAAAAATCACAAGAAAGTAGGATTTATGATTTGGAAAAAGAAAATAACTCACTAAAAAAATTAGTGAAATGGAAAAAAATTCAACAGAGCAAAGTAATTCATTTAAAAACTCAATTGAATATATACAAAAAGAACTAAAAAAATGTGAATGAAGAAAATAACTCATTAAAAATCAGGACTGAACAAATAGAAATGAATGATTCATTAAGAAACCAAGAACCAAGTCAAAACAAAAACAAAAAAAATGAAAAGCTAGAGAATAATGTCAAATATTTACTGGGAAAATCTATAGACCTGGAAAATAGATCTAGGAGAGATAATCTGAGGATCATTGGACTTCCCGAAAATTATGATGAAAAAAAGAGCCTAGATTCTATTTTACAGGAAATCATCAAAGAGAACTGTGCAGAAATGATAGAAACAGAAGGGAAAATAGGCATTGAAAGAATTCATCGAACACCTTCTGAAAAAGATCCTAAAAAAAGAACTCCACGGAACATTGTGATTGAGCTGCAGAACTACTAAACAAAGGAAAAAATATTGCAAGAAGCTAGGACAAAACAATTCAAATACCAAGGTGCCACAATAAGGGTCACTCAAGATCTGGCTGTCTCCACATTAAAGGATCGAAGGGCCTGGAACCTGATATTCCAAAAGGCAACAGAACTAGGATTACAACCAAGAATAAACTACCCAGCTAAGTATAGCATTTTCTTCCATGGAAGAAGATGGACATTTAATGAAACAGAGGAATTCCATCTGTTTCTAAGAAAAAAACAGACTTAAATAAAAAATTTGATCTACATCCCCAAGACTCAAGAGAAGCAGAAAAAGGTAAAAAGAACTCTTGAGAACTGTATCTGTATTGTGGATATACAGAAAGTCCACATGGATAATTTGATTTTACTAATATAACATTAAAAAAAGGGGAAGTAGTAAAGGGAAGGGGATAGTATCAGAAAAAGAGAAAAGAGAGATAAAAAGAGGGAAACTAAATCCCAGGAAGAGGCACAGAAAATTTACCTCATCTGAGGGAATTTAGAAAGGGGGAGGAACATTGTGTGAATCATACTCTCATCAGAGTAGGCTCAAAGAGTAAATAATTGACATATTTGTTTTTCAGAGAATTCTCTCTCACCTCATTATAAGGGGGAGAGAAAAAGGGAAAAGGAAAAGAGGAATAAGGGAAAGGTACAAGAAAGGGGAAGGGACTTAAAAGGAGGGGGGAGGGATAGTAAAAAGGGAGGGCTGTGCATCACAAGTGGGGTCCATAAATTCAATATTGGGGAAGGGGTTCCGGGGGGACAAGGGGAAAAAAGCATAATCAGGGGATAATATGATGGCAGGAAATACAGAATTAGTAAATTTTAACTGTAAAGGTGAATGGGATGAACTCTCCCATTAAACGGAGGCAGATAGCAGACTGGATCAAATGTCAGAACCCTACAATATGTTTTTTACAGGAAACACATTTAAAGCAGGAAGATACATACAGAATAAAGGTAAAAGGTTAGAGCAGAATCTATTATGCTTCAGGTGAAGCCAAAAAAGCAGGGGTAGCCATCCTTATCTCAGATTAAGCAAAAGCAGAAATTGATCTAATTAAAAGAGATAAGGAAGGAAACTATCCTGCTAAAAGGTAGCATAGACAATGAATCCATATCAATACTAAACATATATGCACCAAGTGGTATAGCATCTAACTTCCTAAAGGAGAAGTTAAGAGAGTTGCAAGAAGAAATAAACAGCAAAACTATAATAGTGGGAGATTTCAACCTTGCACTCTCAGAATTAGATAAATCAAACCACAAAACAAATAAGAAAGAAATTAAAGAGGTAAATAGAACATTAGAAAAACTAGGTATGATAGATATTTGGAGAAAACTGAATGGTGATAGGAGGAGTATACTTTCTTCTCAGCAGGTCATGGAACTTATACAAAAATTGACCATATATTGGGACATAAAGATATCAAAATTAAATACAGGAAGGCAGAAATAGTAAATGCCTTCTTCTCAGATCACAATGCAATAAGAACTACATTCAACAACAAGTTAGGGGTAAATAGACCAAAAAGTAATTGGAAACTAAATAATCTCATCTTAAAGAATGACTGGGTGAAACAGCAAATTATAGAAACAATTAATAATTTCCCCCAAGATAATGACAACGATGAGACATCATACCAAAATTTGTGGGATGCAGCTAAAGCAGTAATAAGGGGAAATTTTAGAGGCTTACTTGAACAAAATAGAGAAAGAGAAGATTAATGAATTGGGCCTGCAACTTGAAAAGCTAGAAAAAGACCAAATTTAAAACCCCCAACCAAAAACTAAACTTGAAATACTAAAATTAAAAGGAGAAATCAATAATATTGAAAGTTAAAAAACTATTAAATTAATAAATAAAACTAAGAGTTGGATTTATGAAAAAGCCAATAAAATAGATAAACCTTTGGTAAATCTGATCAGGAAAAGGAAAGAGGAAAATCAAATTTTTAGTCTTAAAAATGAAAGGGGGATCTTTCCACCAATGAAGAGGAAATTAGAGAAATAATAAGGAGTTGCTTTGCCTAACTTTATGCCAATAAATTTGATAACTTAAGTGAAATGGATGACTACCTCCAAAAATATAGGCTTCCTCGATTAACAGAGGAGGAGAAAAATTGCTTAAATAGTCCCATTTCAGAAAAAGAAATAGAACAAGCTATTAATCAATTCCCCAGGAAAAAATCCCCAGGACCAGATGGATTTACATGTGAATTCTACCAAACATTTAAAGAACAATTAGCCCCAATGTTATACAAACTATTTGAAAAAATAGGGGATGAAGGAGTCCTATCAAATTCCTTTTATGACACAGACATAGTACTGATACCTAAACCAGGTAGGTTGAAAACTGAAAAAGAAAACTATAGACCAATCTCCTTAATGAATATTGATGCTAAAATCTTAATAAGATATTAGCAAAAAGACTTCAGAAAATCATCCCCAGGATAATACACTATGATCACGTAGGATTTATACCAGGAATGCAGGGCTGGTTTAATATTAGGAAAACTATCAGTATAATTGGCCATATTAATAATCAAATTAATAAAAACCATATGATCATCTCAATAGATGCAGAAAAAGCATTTGATAAAATACACCATTCATTCCTACTAAAAACACTTGAGAGTATAGGAATAAATGGACCATTCCTTAAAATAGTCAGGAGCATATATTTAAGACCATTAGTAAGCATAATATGTAATGGAGATAAACTGGAACCTTTCCCAGTAAGATCAGGAGTGAAACAAGGTTGCCCACTATTACCATTACTATTCAATATTGTATTAGAAATGCTAGCTTCGGCAATAAGAGTTAAGAAAGAGATTAAAGGAATAAGAGTAGGTAATGAGGAAATCAAACTATCACTCTTTGCAGATGATATGATAGTATACTTAGAGAACCTCAGAGATTCCAATAAAAAGTTATTAGAAATAATTCACAACAGTAGCAAAGTTGCTGGATACAAAATAAATCCACATAAATTCTCAGCATTTTTATACATCACCAACAAAATCCATCAGCAAGAGATACAAAGAGAAATTACATTCAAAACAACTGTCAAGAGTACAAAATATTTGGGAATCCATCTACCAAAGCAAAATCAGGAATTATATGAGCAAAATTACAAAACACTTGCCACAAAAATAAAGTCAGATTTAAATAATTGAAAAGACATTAATTGTTCTTGGATAGGCCGAGCGAATAATAATAAAGATGACAATACTCCCCAAACTAATCTATTTATTTAGTGCTATACCAATCAGACTCCCAAGAAACTATTTTAATGATCTAGAAAAAATAACAACAAAATTCATATGGAAGAATAAAAGGTCGAGAATTTCAAGGAAATTAATGAAAAAAATGTCAGATGAAGGTGGCCTAACTGTACCTGATCTAAAGCTATATTATAAAGCAGCAGTCACCAAAACCATTTGATATTGGCTAAGAAACAGACTAGTTGATCAGCGAGATACATAGGACAAAATAGGGTACAACTATAGCAATCTAGTGTTTGACAAACCCAAAGATACCAACATTTGGGATAAGAATTAATTATTTGAAAAAAAAAAAACTGTTGGGAAAACTGGAAATTAGTATGGCAGAAATTAGATATGGACTCACACTTAACACCATATACCAAGATAAGATCAAAGTGGGTCCATGATTTATGCATAAAGATGAGATCATAAATATATTAGAGGAACAGAGGATAGTCTACCTCTCAGACCTGTGGAAGAGCTTATGACCAAAGGAGAACTAGAAATTATTAATGATCACAAAATAGAAGATTTTGATTACATCAAATTAAAAGGCTTTTGTACAAACAAAACTAATGCAAACAAGATTAAAAGGGAAGTAACAAATTGGAAAAAATGTTTTACAGTTAAAGTTTTGATAAAGGCTTCATTTCCAATATATATAGAGAACTGACTCTAATTTATAAGAAATCAAACCATTCTCCAATTGATAAATGGTCAAAAGATATGAACAGACAATTTTTAGATGATGAAATTGAAACTATTTCCACTCATATGAAAGAGTGTTCCAAATCACTACTGATCAGAGAAATGCAAATTAAGACAACTCTGAGATACCACTACACACCTGTCAGATTGGCTAAGATGACAGGAACAAATAATGATGAATGTTGGAGGGGATGTGGGAAAACTGAGACACTGATGCATTGTTGGTGGAGTTGTTTAAGAATCCAACCATTCTGAAGAGCAATTTGGAACTATGCCTAAAAAGTTATCAAACTGTGCATACCCTTTGATTCAGCAGTGCTACTACTGGGCTTATATCCCAAAGAGATACTAAAGAAGGGAAAGGATCCTGTATGTGCCAAAATGTTTGTGGCAGCCCTTTTCGTAGTGGCTAGAAACTGGAAAATGAATGGATGTCCATCAAATGGATAATGGTTGGGTAAATTGTGGTATATGAATGTTATGGAATATTATTGCTCTGTAAGAAATGACCAACAGGATGAATACAGAGAGGTTTGGAGAGACTTGCATGAACTGACGCTGAGTGAAATGAGCAGAACCAGGAGATCACTATACACTTCAGCAACAATACTGTATGAAGATATATTCTGATTGAAGTGGATATCTTCAACATAAAGAAGATCCAATTCACTTCCAGTTGATCAATGATGGACAGAAACAGCTATACCCAGAGAAGGAACACTGGGAATTGAATGTAAACTGTTTGCACTACTGTCTTTCTACCCAGGTTACTTATACCTTCGGAATCCAATTCTTAACGTTCAACAAGAAAATTGGATTTACACACATATAATGTATCTAGGTTATACTGTACCACATTTAATATGTATGGGATTACCTGTCATCTCGGGGAGATATAGAGGAAGGGAGGGGAAAATTTGGAAAAATGAATACAAGGGATAATGTAAAAAAATTACTTATGCATATGTACTGTCAAAAAATTATAATTATAAAAATTAAGAAATATTTCTAAAATTAAAAAAAGGTTTCCTAGTCATATAATAATTAGTTTACACTCAGTATAGAGCTGGGAGGCAATGACAAATTCATTCCATCATCTACCTTTGTGGTGGCTGGAGGCTGAGCACAAACCCTTGGACTCAGACTCACTTCATCTCACACATGGTGGTGGCCTGTCCTCCTGCATTTTCTCCACTGAAACCAAATCCCCTCTGAAGACCACTAGAAAGCTAGCAGAGCACCAGTTGAAGGAGACAATAAGGACTTTTGGACTTTAATACCTGGCTATTCATGCGGTGGTTACTCTGCTGAAGACCTCTCAGAGACCTCCAGAAAACGAACAAAGAACACTACAACTGTCTGTATCTGAAGGAAAGGGTCTATGGAAGGGCTGGGAGTGAATAGAATCATAGAGAAAGGACAAGGAGATATATATATATATACACATATACATATATGTGTGTGTGTATTTTTTTACAAGTATACCATTATGACTTTTTTTAAAAGAAAAAAAAGTTTTACCTTTGATGTTAATTTCTTCATCTTGAAAAAGGAGATCCATTCAGATTTTTAATCACCTTCTGTGATTTGATGGAGGCCTGGGCATCTTCAGCAAATCTAAGGAGCTATGGAAATCTTGAAAAATTACAAAATAGGTCCAACAGAAACATAGACCTAAAAAGAGACCTTAAGGGTCTTGTTATCTGATCCTCCCATTCTGCAAATGAGGAAAATTATCTCATATAAGTGAAGCAATTTGCCCAAGAACAAAGAGAAAGTGAAAGAACTGAAAATCAAAATCAGTTTTCTGATGCCAAATACAGAGTTCTTTCTACCGCATTACAAGCAAGCTATCTTCATTTCTCACTAGCACACCTAACAGTAATAATAAATGACATTTTAATGCATTTAAAATAACCAGACCTGTGATTTCATTAGTGCAGGGATTTCCTCTTCCCATGCATCAGCATCTTCATTGCAACTTAAGATCTTTCAAAGTGGCCTGGGGCATTTAGAAGTTAATAGATTTAGCCCAGTAGCACAAACCAGCATGTACAGAGGCAATCAAGTCTTCCAGACTTTCTATCTGCTATATTATGTGCCCAAACTCTCCCCTACAAATAATATTACACTTTAAAATTTGTAAAGTGAAGCGCAGAATATCACCTCTGAAATAGATATTATGGGTATTATCTTTGTTTTATAGACAAGGAAATTAAGGACTACAGATTTGCCAATGGTCAAAGGGATTTAAATCTATGTTTTCCTGCCTCCCATATCTACCACTTAATCCACTGTAATAAGGATCTGATATGATTTTTCTTCCATTAATGATATCTTCCTTTGCATTTCAAAAAAGAGTTTACAAAACATTTCTGAGGGAAATGTCCATCTTAAGTGAAAATGTAGTGTTGCCTAATATCTGGAAATGAAAGGGAAAGGTCTGGTGCCAAATGGTACAACCTTGGATCACAAGACTTGAAATTCTGAGATCATCTGTAGAAGGAAGGGGTTGAATAAGATGATCAGCCTGGGTCAAAGACTCATTTGTTATACACCAATGGCAGGGCATTAATCCTTTCTCAGTAAAGTGGGTAGAGTAACACAGTTCACCTGGGTAAATACTTGATTGGGAATTAGAAAAGACAAAGGAGAAATATCACCAAAAGCAAAGTACTACTGGCTGGGAGGATTTCCATGGGACCTGGCACTGACTGAACAACGTGTAAATTACATGCTAAACAGATGCAAATTAGAGTCTATTATTTTGGAGTCCACAGTTTGGACACTTTTTGTATTAAGACTACAGAACTGTTACAGGGGTCCTGTGGGCCTCCTATTCAATGCAATTTAAATATTGGGTTCCTAGAGGTTATATGGCACTACTCTAGTCTAACCCTCTGAAAATAAATATTCTTATAGTATATATTTCATTATGATTATGATTTCTAAGCATCAGATCATTTATTTTAAGTTATATCCAAAACAGCAGTGTACATTTCAGAATCCTGGAGTTTTCCAAATTAGGGCTTGACCTGAACAGTTAAATACTTTCGAGAAGTCCATAGTTTATGGCGTTTGCTCTAGGGCTATCACAAAGGTAGTTGAATGGACTGATAGATGATCAATAGACTTTTCCATGATTAATGAAATTGACAGCTATTTTTATACTGCCATATTAAAGCTCATTTTTGCAACTTGCAGTGTCATATGTTCCATATGACTTTCAGCTTCTTTTCTTTACAACTTGCACTCTTTACTACTACCTCTGCACCAAACACATCATCACTCTGTCTCTGAATACTGGTCTCTAATCCCAAAAGTTTCTTTACAAGTTTTCTAGCCATTTAGCAAGACAATAATCCAGGCTTTGCTACATGTTTGATGTATTACCCTGCATGGGTCACAGTTCTTGTCTTTGGATTTTGGCTTCCTTTTCTATAAACTGGCCTAAATGAAATCTTAGGTTCTTTTCTCTCTAAATCTTAAGCCTTGGTGAAAGTCTGAAAATGAACTTTTATCTAGTCAAATATCTTGCAAAATGGACCATTTTGACTTTCACTTAAAAAAGAGAGTTAAAAAAAGAGAGAGACTTAAAGATCATTTTGACTTTGACTTTAAAAAGTAAGAGAGAATATTCAACTTAATTAATGATAGTCTGACTCAAAACCCTCAGATTCCACAATGGAATATTGTGCAGAAAATCGAGGTATGATTACTGCTTAGGAAAGGGAAGGAAAAAAAACTGCTCACAAAGAATTTGTACTTGTGTATCTCCAGCTAAGACTTTTATAATTGAGGTCCCCAGAGAGCAATTTATTACAGTAAAGCCATTGTGCACAACAGACACTGTAGAAGCCATCAAGATAACAGGGATAACAACCCAATGGACTTTTGAAGTGTAAACATAAAAGTTTACAACACTGGTTTAATCCCAAGACAAAAAATTCGCTTAATGAAAAGCACAATTCACCCCAAGGAAAGAATATCGATACCAGCTGTGAGCTGCAAGGAGGGGATTCCTTCCAGGGAACATCTGAATTTCAAAATGTTGCTTTCCAATATTTACTCTGGACATGAATTCTCAAATACTTTTCTGAGGATCTCATTTTTCTACAGAAGGTCAGGGAGAAGTCTGGGCAGGGCAAACAGAGAGCTTAGCCGATCCTGGAAAAGCAGAGTCTAGCCCCAGTAGGGTTACTCTGACAAACTTTTCACTTATTGGGTAAAGTCGGAAGCAGCCTCATTTGGTCTTTTGGCAGCCTGATGCATTGTTTGGGCTAATGTTTCCACGTTATTTGGGTAGTGCTGGGAGGTTCCTGCCCACCAGGTGCTAATGAGAATGCCAGCAGAGGTGCTTGCTCCAGCTGCTCTGGCTTACAGAGATAAATGACCTACCCACACTGTTTACACATTTAAACAGCACTTACTAGCTTCACACCAGGGACTCAGAAATGCCATTTCCCACCAAACCTTTCTCTTTAACTACATCACACTTCTTAACTCCTTCCTAGCCTCCTTTAATTTCTTCATTTATTTTGGTTTTCCTGGAAGTCCTAAGATGCTGGAGGGCAGTCAGGCAATCATATCACTAGGCCAAAAGGGGAAAACAGCTGGGGCTTTCTGATTTGTAGCTCTGTTTCATCTCCTTTGAAGGAAAGAAATTTTATAGAACTAAGCAGGAGTAAAATGGTAAAGCTGATAAAACTTTTATCCATTAACAATAATTTTGAGTAATGAGTATGCATAGATAGATACTCAAATCTCTCACTTTCATTGCTAACCTCAGGGCTTTGTTTTGCTTAGACTGACGGCTAAGATAAAGCTTAAAACCCAATATACAATATCTTATCTTATGATAAGTTATCAGTTGTGGAACCAACTCCAATCTTTGATGGAGTCACAGGTTTTCCTTACTCTCTTCCAACAAAGAAGCACCCCAAGAAAGAGCATTCCACCAAACTATATAGACAAGGGCCTAAATTACTCAATCTCTCTGATCTTCTATTCTCCCTCTTTAAAATAAGAAGACTGGATTTCAGGGGTTCTTAAACTTTTAGTGTCATGAACCTTTTGGGTAGTCTGGTGAATCGTATGGAACCCTTCTTAGAATAATTATTTTAAATGAATAAAAGAAAATGCATAGGATCACCAAGAAAACCAATAATATTGAAATATAGTTGTTTAAAAATATATATTTTTTAAAGTTCACAGATGCCAGGTTCAAAATGCCTGGATAGATGACCTCTAAGATTCCTTCCCCCTCTGATAAACTATCAAATTTTTAATGTAACAACAACTGCCAAAAACCAATTTTTTCCCCTTTTCATTGTTGAAGAAATTTTTGCTGACTTTTTCTTTATATTTCAACTGTATCATTCCCAGGAAGATCAATGGGAAGAATATGGGAACTCCTGGGGAGATCAGTCATTTGTAAAGAGAACTGACTCATTCTAAGCTGTATTGAAACTGCTGTGAGCATCAAATTGCAGGTACCTCACTACCACGGGAGTCCAACCCTGGCTCAGCAAGGAGCTCACCTTGCAAAGCCATCTTTTATATAAGTTTTAAATTACATTTGGGGTGATGCAAAGCCCTAGAATGAGTGGCAGAACAAGTTTCATAAGCTTGTCCTGCAACAAACTGAAAAGGTCTCATGCCGATATCCCTATAGTAAGATTAAGCACCATGCTTCATCAGGCACTAAATATTAACACAAGCCCTCCAACATCAGTGGGAATGCTGATTAAAAGTGATGTCAATAATTTATGAAACACAATATGTTCTTCAGATGCTTAGAAGAAGAGGGAAAAATCTAGAAACCAGGTGGTGAAAAACTGCTCATGCATTTCCCTTTGGATGTACACCCCCACCATGGATGAATGCAAATGCACACATGTATAAAAGCATGAGAACACACCAATACATATGAGCGAAAGAGAGTATTTAGTTATTCCACTGAGAACTGTCCGGATTGTAACATTATATATACATAGTCTTGTCTTTTGCATTGTTTTGAATTATTTCTGGGAAGAAACTCTAAATTGAATTTAAAATAAACTTGCCTTTCCAAAAGGACATGTTTATACCACAGAGATTTCTACCTTGAAAATATACAGAAAAAGAAGCATCTAACATGTATTTTATAATAATATGAAAATACTGTGGTCCTATTTCAAAAAATGTATCACATTTTAAAATCTTGAAAATATATAATGTCATTTTGGTTCGGATCTACAAAGAAGATAAGAATGTTTAATCTTTTTAAAATCATGTTTGACATTTTTTTTCCTAAGAGAAAGATGAACTATGTAGAGATCAGGGTTAATCTGTACTATGACAGCTTTCTGGATATTTAAGTTTCATTACCCTATGGGTTCCAACAATTCTATTTCTCGCTAGTTCTTTTACTCAGGACCTGAAAATCTTGGATAAACTACTTCAAAAGTATGAATTAGTTTCACAAGACAGAATTATGATGAAAACAGAAACCTAGGATATATAGCACAAAATCAGTATTGTAAAGATTTGGTAATACTTCCTCTCAAGAAGTCACCTGTCACATACTAATTAATTCACATAACCACTGCAGGTTTTGCTGTTTAGGGGTTTTTCATTTCTGTAAAAAGTTCAACCTTTAATTGTAAATTCCTTGAAAAATAATGCACTAGTCTTATTTTTGTAAGATGATAGAATAATCACTCAGATTCTAGGTTATTTTCACTATTAATAATTTATAGTCTCTTCAATAATGGATTTTAATCTATAGAACATCAGAAAACTGACTGAAAGAAATGTACATTGCATTGATATTGTTGCATTATTTGGAAGGCAAATAACTTTAAAGATATGAAGTTATTTTAGCTATTAAAATTGGAGAGAAAAATCATTGCAAATTAGAATAGCTACAATGAATATTTCAACCTGCATCTATTTATCAAATACAAATTAAAAAGAGAAAGTGAAGCTGATTTGGGGTGTGATGTGGACAAAAATAATCAATTATTTAGCTTAGCCTTTTTTTTTTTTTTTGGTTCATTTGTTGCTAACTTAATTAACTGACTGATCAATTTTGTCAGAATGT
Source organism: Sminthopsis crassicaudata (assembly GCF_048593235.1). Lineage (NCBI taxonomy): Eukaryota > Metazoa > Chordata > Mammalia > Dasyuromorphia > Dasyuridae > Sminthopsis > Sminthopsis crassicaudata. The sequence continues at coordinate 301,579,397 of NC_133620.1, forward strand.
TCAGTCCACTCTGTGGAAGGAAGGTATTGTTTTTAGGGTGAGAAGGAAAAAAAAAACCTTTACTGAATTTATTTAAAAATAAATATTCTCATCATTCAGACACAGATTATTTTTCCAAAGATAAAAAAGCTTGTTAAATTCTCTGGCAAATTTCATCAGTAGTGATAATAGAGAAGGATAATAGAGAAGCCAATCAAACTTTATCCCAATGTTCAGCCTAGTTTATCTAAATTATGCATTTCACTTTGGTCTTTTTTTGGTCTTATGTCTTTTATGTGACAAAATGAACTTCCACAAACATGTACAAAGTAGAACTATAGAAATGATAAAGAGATTCTAGAAAGACCATCAATATCTCCACCACCAACACCAAGAAAGAAAGAGAAAAGAGGAAGAAGAAAATGCACATTTCCTAAGGACTAAAATTCAAGGAGAAGCAATTCAAAGAACATTCTAAGACCAGGACATATGTGGATATACTTCTACACAAAATATGCCCAAAGAAATACATATCTTTTCTAGTTTTGTCTGACAAAGGAAGAGATAATGAATACCCAAGACTACAAAGGCGTTGTGTATTCTGTGAAAAAATAGATGATTAGGGATCTAAGGAAGGCACAGTTTCCCCAAAACTACCTACCCCAGTTCTTGAACTGAATGTTCCAGGTTTTTTTGTTTTTTGTTTTTTTTTTTCTTCCAGGAGATTGTTCAAATGACTGTATCTACAAGTAATAAAGCACAAACTATTCAACAATGACATGATACAATTAATCAAAACCAGACCCCAAACGTGTGTTCATGGGGACTGAAGAATTCTGTAATGTGTCTGAGAGAATGCAGATATAATGGGAGACCAGAAACTCAAAAAAACGGAAATGCCAAAAAAAACAAAAAACAAAACAAAACCCCAAAGCTGTAAAAATACGTAGTTTGTTGTAACTTTTAATCCTGACTCTAATTTTTATTCAGCAATTTTTAAAAGAGTACATCCACTTACTGTGAGGTAGAGAAAACTTAAAATATTTCTTATATATTACTATTTTACAGATTTTAAAATTGAGGCATGGATGCCTTCAGTGAACGAAGGTTGTGTGTACCTGTAGAAGTTAGTATGTTAATCTGAGTATCTGACATTAGAAAAAGACTTTGTTTTGGCTTCAATCTTTAGCCTCAAAATTTTCAGTCAGAACTTTTGCCAGATTTCTCTTCTCACAGTTGAAACTTTGAGTTTTAATAGTAAGTGAGAAGTTTAGGCCTTGATTATAGGTAACGTCTGGAACCCTATTTATTTTGGCTTGTTTGGAGAAGGGAGTTATTTATTTATTTATTTATTTTGGTCTCGTTAAATTTTCAAAATTATTCCTGAATTTTCTTCCATTATCCTTTGCCTATGTAGAGGCTACTTAATCTGAATTTCATCATGTTTCTTCAATTAATAGAAACATACCGCAAACAAAATTAATTTCGTTTTTTTTTTAAATCCCAACCAACAATGAATTAAAAGGTTATCTATGCTAAGTAGAGACCCAAACTTAAACTTAAAAATGTCTTGTATATTGTTTATAGGATTTGCAATCTGCCTCTAATTTCTTATGTGGCAAATGGAATAAAAAACAAACTTAGTGAGGCCTAGAACTCCATTACTCAAATGGAAGTCGGCACTAGAAAATATTGATGTGTTCTAATATCAGACCTTTAAAGCCAAAAGATATAAAAGTAATACAAGCATTTTCACTGGGGTAAACTCTGGGTCGGTAAAATCGGGAATTACCGAATAATTCCTAGAAGGGAACTCTTGCCTGACAGTGATTATTTTTTTCCCTTCCTGGCTTTTCTGGGGGTTTTCGGCAGGCTCAAAATTTGGCGGGCACACACACGTGTCAAGTAAGCATCAGTTTATTCTGTCCAGTTCCTCTTCTCATGTCCTGAGGGCTTTAGTTTGTAGTACACTCTAGCCTGCAGGCATCTGATCAAGAAGTTTTTTTTTGTTTTTTTTTTTTTTTCTCCCCCCCCTCCCCCCCTCTAAACTACGTTCTACCTCAACTAGCGCTTCACAGCTCTCAAGGCAAAGTGCCACGGGGTGGGAGCGGGAACCGGTCTCAGGGACCAGAAACCTGGGACCTAGTTGAAGTCCTCTCGGCTCTAACGCCAAGCGCGCAGTTCACTCCATAGAAGATAATTCCCTGCCCCAGACAAGGTGGAGAGCGCAGCACTGTTCCTATCCTCTGCGCCCCGCTCTCCAGCTCCTCAGACTCTAGAAGTTACTTTCATGCCTCACATGGTTTTTGCATCCTAGGTTACCTGACGCCGTCCCTCCACTTCTCTCCCATCCCCAACCCAGGCCAGAGCCCCGAAGTTCCCGACAGCAGCGGGTCGCACAACTCACCCACGCACTCATTGGCTTCTCGGGCGGTGGCCCGCTGCCAGGGCCGGTCGTAATGAAATGGCTTACAGCGGTCGCACTCCGGTCCAGCCGTGTTGTGCTTGCAGTCACACACCAAGCTGTCGTCGCGGTCACGCACACAGCGGGCCGCATGACCGTTGCACTTGCAGCGGCCGCCCACCTGCAGGTCAGAAACAGCGTAGAAGTAAGAGTCTCGCGCCAACTCTGAGTCATCTTCGTTCTCATCGCCAAAGGTATGTAGTCGATTGAAGGTCACGCGGATGTCTGTGGCCGTGACCCAGTCCTGCAAGACGGGAGAGTTATCGAAATCGTGCGCAGAGGGCCGCCCGTCCAGCGTGCTGAAGGCAATCAGACCACCGGACAGCGGGCGCATGTCTGTGTGTGAGTCTGTGCATACAGCCTCTTGCTCGTTCTGCTTGGTGATGGGAGCCCGATGGGGGCGGTTATACATTTTGCGGCACTGCGTAGAGTAGAATTGAAAAGGCACCCAAGTGCGCCCATAGTCCATGGACTTATAGATTGCCATGGACTCGGGCCTTGGTGAGCAGAACTGGAGACTCACGTAGGTGACCTCAAACTTCTTGCCTAGGGAAAGAGTGAGTGTTACATTGTGAGGGAACTGCAGGTAGTTCTCGGATTGCCAGCAGGTCAGGTTGTGCGGGTTGTTGAGATCAGTGAGGAAAGTGGGCGGGTGCGCTTTTTTGGGGTCAGAAGCGTTGCAGAGGTGGCAAGAGCGCAGCCGCTCTTCTCCGCGCTCCACCACCACGCAATAGCGGGTTGGGGGTCGTCCGCAGGTGCTGGACACTTTCACATCCTTGCCAAAAGCTGAGTTAACGAAATCCGGGATGCAGCGACGGGGGTGCCCATTTTCGTCAGAACAGGGGTCAGGCTGCGCTGCCTGACCCGAGAACATGCTGAGCCCCGGTCCCCCGCGTACGGCTTCCACCAAGCACGCCACAGCCGCCAGAGCTGCCAGAACCTCCCACATTCTGAGCATCATGTTGCGTTCAGCTTGCCTCAAGCTCGGCCGCCGACCTGTCCGCCCACTTCGTAAGTCGCCTGTGGAAAGAGAAGAGAGGAAACCCGGGCTCAGTGAGGCGGCCGGGTGCCCAGGAGCCCCAGGTGGGGAGGTGAAACCAAGCGCTGACCCCCAGGAAAAGGGGAGCCCACCGGTCTATGACTGAGATCCTCCCGTATATTCACCCTCCAGAATAAGGCAAGAACATTCCCCAAATCTGCATTCCCAGCCCATTCTAGTTATGTCAGAAGCTTGAGAAACTAAGTGGCCCCTTTAACCTCAAGGAGCAAAGCCCCCCAAAGCTAGCTCATGCCCCCTCCCCCACCCCGAAGGCTCTTCAGCCAGAAGCGCGGCGCCAGGGGAAAAGGTATCGCGCAGCCCCAGATGCTGGGGGCATCTCTTCTCAGCACCCCGCTATTCCGTTCACGTCTTTGGTCAAGAAACACGCGCTCGGGACTTTACCTTTGTAGAGGGGGCAAAAGAGAAAGAAAAAGTTTGGATGGCTCCGGAATGGGAGCCGCGTCTGAGGCTGCGGTGTGCTTGGAGCCCGCTAGCGGTAGCGTTCTCAGACCGGGTTTGCCGGTTCCATGCCCTGCGCCTCTGCTGCCCTGCCTTTAGCAGTCCCACTCTCCCCGCCGCCTGCTCTGTGAGTGACGCGACCGCCCGGATACCGCTGCTCCCGCCAGAGGTCAGAGTTATGACACTCCCCGCGCCTGTAGCGCAAGCACACATATACATACACACACGCGCGCGCGCGCGCGCGCACACACATACACACACACACACACACACACACACACACACACACAAACACTCACACTCACATACACACACTCGCAGCCGCTAAAGAAGCTTTGCTGTAGTGGCAGCACAGGGTGGGAGATGTGGGCGGAGGGAAGAGCGGGTAGGGGAGGGAGTTGAGGAGGAATGACGGGCGGAGCTGGGAGAGCGGGGAGGTGGCCAATTAAACTGTCCCAGAATCTGACTACAGTGTTGCAAAGTTTTAGACTCCGGGAAGGAAAAAAGTTATAGAAAAGATTGGAGTTTGAAAAAGAGGAATCGTGAAGGAGAAGCACAGCAAGAAAGAGGGTGTGAGAGGCAAACACACACACACACACACGCGCACACACACACACACACGCATACGCACACGCACCCGCGCGCGCGCGCTAGATGGAGGGAGCTGGAAGGGACCCAGACTGGGAGATGGATTGTTATATGAGTGTGTACCCATTTGTATGTTAGACAAGTGTGAAATGGATATCCTTATAGATTTTCTTTTACTGATTACAGAGTCCAAGATCACAGGATTTCAAGCTGAAAGTGATTGTAAAAGTTCAACTAGCCCAATCTCTTCATGTTACAGATGAAAAAATTTGAATTTCAAAGGGGCTAAATTATTTACCCATGGTCAATACAGGTCTTTCCAAATCGACAACGGAATGATTTAAATTAACAGATTGGGGGATGATAATTTTCCGTTCTTACCTCAGCATCCTATAACAAGTCCAATGAAGCCAGTGGACAAAGGGAGCTGTTTAATAACAATGATGATTTGGGTTCAAGAACATACCAGCACTCTGTACTCAAACTGCTGATTGATGCTCAGCTATTTCCCTCAGATCCATCCGTCAATCCTCACTCTAACTACCCCATGCTTGCTGTGTTTAATGCCAGTAAAAATGAGGGACGTTTTAAGGATTGCCTCTGTGTGTAGCTGGTTTACAGTGAGTGTGATTGCTATTTCTTGCTGAGAGAAAGGAGTATGTGAAGAGTGACTGAAGTTGAGATGTGGTGGTGGGAGAAAGCTAGATCTACAGATCACTATTGCATAATGTCTACAGGTAGCAGAAGGGGAAAGTGATCCCCAATCCCAATATTCTCTTTCCTGACTCCACTAAGTATCTGACTAGTGAAGTTGGGATTGTTTTAGCATGGGAAAGCAACAATGGATGAAGATCGCAACTTTCCCACCCAACAAAAGGGTTTTCTTCAACCACCCTCTCCCTACTTCCTATTAAATTTCCTAAGAATTTTTAAGCATTGGATTCAATAAATGTTTAAGGACCTACCATGTACTAGCCACTGGAAATTGAGCACTGAAACATCAATTTTGGTCTCTAACTGATTAGCAGTTTGAATGAGGGATGGGTGGAGGAGGGGATAACATAACAACAAAGCAATAATAATTTATGGAGCTAAAGTTTTATTGGTATTGAAAATTTCTAGTGAAGAAACTCTTCCTGATGCAGGTCTGCAAAGTCTCTTAAAATGTTGCCCAGAGCACTGAAAAATTAAATGATTTGCCCAAGGTCATACATCCATAAGGTGTCAAAAACTAAATTTGAACACATCTTCTCACCTCAAGAGGCCAGCTCTCTATCTATGATGTTAAGATGCCCTTTTTTTAAAAAAGCAGATGTTTATGAAGTGTGTTGTAGAAACAAAATATCTCATTTGATCATGAAATATTGAAATAATATTTGAAATTTTGAATTTTATTGAAATATGGATCATGAAAATATTCAATGCTCATGAAATATTGAAAGCATTATTAGATCAATTTCACAAGCAGTTGTATAAGAATATAGAATTGAGAACAAGTGACAGCGGATGTTCCTAAGCCAAGAAAGATTTTCAGTAAAAGAACTCCCTTGAGGGCAACTAAGTGAGAAAGTGAAGAGATTCTGTGCCCTCAAGTCAGGAGGACCTATTCAGTCCTTCAAAAGGAGGGCTGACATTAATTAATTAGCTAATCAATTAATTAGCTGTGTGATCCTGGACAGGTCATTTAACCCCATTGCCTTAAAGAAAAAAAAATCCTTAGGAGGTAGGAAAAAATTAGCTGACAGTCCTTCTGTCTCTGAATGTGCAGATGTGTGCATATTTATATGTGTGCATGTATGCACATGTGTGTGTAACTATAATCAGAAGATCTGGGTTATAATCAGGTCCGTTCTTTATTCTGCTGTGTAACTTTGGGCAAATCACTCCATATCTCTTAAGTTTATATTGCTTTATCTATGAAGATGGGAGTTGGGGAAAGAATATATGCTAGCTCTAACATCATTTGAGTCAGTGGAGTGAAGACTAGGCCAGTCGCCTCATGATGCCTCTAGGGATCATAATATTTAGAAATGGAAGTTCTAACATCATTTAATCCAAGTCTATCCTTTTATAGTTGAGGCCCAATTCACACAGTTTCCAGACAATAATCTGTACAAAAGGGTTTTGGCTCCAAACCCAGGAGTATTTCCACTATACCACTAACAGAACTGGCTTAAAGTATATATTCAATCTTGTTGCCTAAAAGGTCAGTTATTTTTGGAATCCTCTAATATATTCTAAAGAAGGAATATGTGTCCCCTCAATAAGGACTGAAAATTGTATTCTTGAAAATTTCAAATTGTTCTTGTGTATTACTTTCCACTATTGTAATATGTTTTCTAGATGTCATGGGAAATAGAAATCTCTGGCATTAAAAACGTGTGTATTTATAAGAAAAGTGATATTCAAAAATGTGCCTCCATGAATCCCACTATGTGCTACATTGTAGGTGGCTACCTTACCTACACTTTGTCAGGTTTTGTTAGCCTGCTTCCTCACTTTCCTGTTTTTGCTTCTTTCTCTTTGTTCTTCTCAAAAGCACTGAAAGAAGTAATACCAGCTTCTTCTATATTAAAAATTTCATAGCAGGAAAGATAAAGGTAATGAAGTTTTAGAAAAAGCGTGTTAGACCAAGTTTGGTATTGAAGTTCTGTTTACTCAAATGGACAGTATAGTACTGGATAAAGCTTTACTTCACTTCCTCTCTGTGTCTCACTTTTACCACTTATAAAATGAGTATAACATAATCCACTGCCCCTAACTTCTCTTTCAGCTTTAAATCTATAATTCTATGATCTTATTCTGATCCTAGCTCAATAAGTTCCACAGGAACTAATGTGCACTACTGCACAGTAGATACTCATGTAAACTCTTTAATCTCAATTTAACACCCTATGATTTTTACTGAATTTAAGAATAAGTTGAATGAGTTGAAGAGATTATCTAATCCAGCCTTCCACCCAGTTAAAAAAATCCTTTTTTCCTTTTCCCTGACAGGTTCATCCAACCCAGATCATAGCATTTGCAAGTTGGAAGGACCTTAGTGACCATCTACTCCAATCCATACATGAAAGGAATAGCCACTATAAAGTATCCAACAAGTGGTTATCCAGACTTTGCTTGAAGATCTCCAAGGATAGGGGAACTCTCCCCCACTCCAAGGCAACCCATTCCACTTTAGGATACTCTGATTGTTATAAAATTTTTCTTGACAACAAGCCCAATTTAACTTCTTAGAAATTTCTACTCATTGCTATTGGTTCTGCTCTTTGAGGACAAACAGAATAAACCTAATTTCTCCTCCATGTGATGGTCCTTCAAATATTTTAAGACAGTCATCATGATGTCTCTGAATCTTCTTTCCAGGGTAAACATCACAATTTTCATATGACATAGTCTTTCATCATGCTAGTTGCCATCAAATTTAGCAATATCTTTCTTAAACGGTGGTACCCAGTACTGAACACTCACTGCACTTCAGATCAGTCAAATTTGACTGCAATGCTTTGAGTATCGGGAAGTCATTTCCTTGTTAGAAGTCTCTAATAAATCTTTTCATATATAAAATTAAAAATCTACCACCTTTCATGAAAATGAGAGCTGCAGCATAGCACAATTCTTCTCTTCTTTATATTTGACAACACAATATAATAGAAAAAGCATGAGTTAAAATTAAAAGATCTGGGTTCAAGTTCTGGTTTTCCTATAACTCAATAAATTCGCTTTGACTTATGAGCTCTCTTGATTCAGTTTCTAAATCTATAAAATTATGGAGTTGAATTAAATAATCCCTAAAATGTATTCCAGCTTGAAAGGTCTCCCTCTGGTTTAAACTATTTGAAGACTTTTCTCTTGCCTTCAACCGTTTTTTTGTTTTTTGCATAATAGAAATGCCTTATTCAAAGAATCAGAAGAAATTCAGTAGATACACTATGTTAAGATTCAGGGAAAAAAACCCTAAGGTGAGAGACATGAGGAAAATCAATGAAAATCACTTGGTTTTCCTGGTGTCTGTAAAATGAGGGGACTAGACTTAAATGGTCTCCAAGGTTCCTTCCAGCTCTTGAGTGATGGTACTCTATACTGATTAGGGGAGAGAGACAGAAGCTTCAACAATTTAGGCACAAGCTGGAGTTCTCTGTCAACATCAGGGTAGCTATTAAAATTATGATATGCCTCAATAACAATGTTATTCTGAAGAAAAAAAAACTAGAAAAATCAGAAGAAGAACTATTATGCTGGAAATAATTCTGACCAAGAAGGAATTGGTTGCTGAAATAGAAATAATGGAAAACTTTGTGAACAAGTAGTCTCTTCATCTTAAATTCATGATGGAGGAGAGGAAAACTGGTTATAATCCAACCCTAGATTTGAGAGATTTGATTCAAGGGGTTCAGAGAAAGTATAGGTCGATCCAGTGACCTAATGTTCTGCAAGGGAAGTTGACTCAAGAGAGAGAGGAAATTCTCAACAATGAAATGAAAAAAACAGAAATAGAAGAAATCAAGGAAAAAGGGAAAGCCTTATTTTCAAAAGATACATATAGAAAACAGAAGCAATACTACAGGATGAATACTACAGAGTAATAAATAATAATGGTGTAAAAAAAGTTAAATTACTTTGGAAAGAACAGCAAAGAAGACAGAGTAGGAGTAAAAGTACAGTCTATTTCTCTCATACAACCTCTCAAATAAAGATTAAGAAGGAAGACTGTATCAAGTATTAATTGGAAAATCCAAGGAGAAACTATAGTACGGAGAGGGGATTTCCAGTTAAAGGAAGCATAAGAAGATAGGTTTGTGGACATTGAAAAGGGAATCCATCCAGGAGGGCTTATTTAGGAGGGTTCAGAACCAGAGGTAAACTTGTAGCTCTTTCTCTCTGATCCCAGACCAAAGTTATGGATTAAGGCCAGCAGTTATCCACTGTAGTTTCAGTTCAGAAGCCAGCCTGCATCTGTGTAAAACATTCAGATCAGAATTAGGAATCTGAGAGGTTCATTCAGAAAGGGCAAGGATCATTCATTCTTAGGGCACTGAAAGTTTGCAGCTCAGTGGACTGAGTTGGTATCCTGATCTGGTACCTTCCTACTTGCAGGGAACCAGAAAGAAATCGTTCTATTCTGTTATGTCTCATTTCTTCTTGTAGGGGATCAGGGAGGTATCATTTCATCATACACTGGTCTTCTGATCTAGCTTCTTTCTGTCAGTAAAGAATCCAAGAGATTCTCTTCATCCTTTGCTGGTTTCCTGAGCTAGCTTCTTCCCATTTAAAAGAGACTCTTCCTGCTTTCAGGGAATAGAGACACTCCATTCCTTTCTGCTACCTCCTGGACTGGCTTACTTGCAGGGATAAGAGTAAATATTATACCATTAGCTCCCTCCACTGGTCTCCTTGCCTGAACTGCCAAACCCTGTGAACAAGTCCTTAGTAATATTAATTAACCCTCATGAATTTATTTAGCAATATTTTAACACACTTTTTCTCGGTCATAATTTGTCCATCCCAGTGGACAGTGATCCTGAACCCCGAATTGTCATCATACAAAATCTAAATCTCCACCTCTAATTGATCCCCTTTTTCAATTCCCATCAACATAAAACCCCAATATTCCATTCTAAAGTTACCCAAACCTTCTGTCTTCTGGTTTCCCTGACTTCTTTCAAGGCCCAACTAAAACCATCCTTACTACAGGAAACCTTTCAAGATCCCTCTTAATTCTAATCCCTTAATTCTGTTAGTTATTTCCAATTTGTTCTGCATACAGTTTATTTGTATATAGTTTTTGCATATGGTCTCCCCCAACTCTCCAAGGAGTTTATCTTTTTTGTGTGTGTCCCCAGTGCTTAGCACAGTGCCTTGCGCATAAGAATTATTTAATATATGCTTATTTAATGACTGAACTTAGAACCCCAATACGCAGTCTTTGTTTTTATCACGACCTCCAAACCTTTGACCCCTCAGTTTTTTCTCTAGCCATCACCCCTGCAACTATATATACACTAACCTCTCCTCTTGAATCTTTTGTCCTTATATGCTAACACTGATTTTCCTGGCAAGCCTTAATTTTGGATTGATCCTACCATGGCACTTCTTTTGCTCCTATTGATGTACAGCTGAACATTGTTGGAGAAAGTCATAAATCTTTCTGAATAGATCCAGTATAAATTGATGCTCTCAACTTGGCCCTTGGTACAGCAAGACAATCCTTCTACATTTTAAAAATGTATTCACTTTTCTACTTATCTCGATGGCTTTTCTAAATTTTTCATTCTTCTTCACACTTCCCATGGCTCCTTCTCACTCCTCTTATTCTCTCATCTGAGAACTTTGCCTGAAAACATTGAGGCAATTTGTTAGGAGCTCCCTTTTTTCCTTTTTTCTGCAGTTTGCATCTTACAGATTTCTTCTATCACTATCTCTTCTTTTACCCCCATCTCATATAAGGAGATGGCTCTTTACCTTGTGAAAGCAAGCACCTCGGTTTTCAGAAGTGATCCCATTCTATACCATTTTTCTCCAGCAGATTGAGCCCTCTCTTATCCTTACTCTCTCATTTATATTCAATCTCTCCTTATCTACTGGTCATTTCTCTACTGCCTAAAAAAATGACCAGGTGGGGAAAGGAAAAAATACTATATATAAAATGCTTATAAGCATTTTCTACTATTTACTATGTGTCAAACACTGTGCTAAGTGCTTTTGTACAAATATTATTTCATTTGATTTTCATTATAATTCTATAAGGTAGGTTCTAATAGTATCCCCATTTTACAGTTGAAGAAATTGTGATAGAGGTCAAATGGTTTGCCCAGAGTCATACAACTAATAAGGGTAATAGAGAAGGCCAAATTTGAACTCATCTTTCTGACTCCAAGATCACTGAGTTACCAGCTTCCATGTCTCCTTCATTATAAAAAAAAATCCTCACTTGATCATTCTCTCCTCACTTTTTAAAAAAATTATAGCTTTTTCTATTTACAAGATATATGCATGGGTAATTTTTCAGCATTGACAGTTGCAAAACCTTTTGTTCCAATTTTTTCCCTCCTTCCTTCCACCCCCTTCCCCAGGTGGCAGATAGACCAATACATGTTAATATGCTAAAGTATATGTTAAATACAATATATGTATACATGTGTAGTTATTTTGCTGCACAAAAAGAATCAGACTTTGAAATAACATACAATTAACCTGTGAGGGGAAATCAAAAATGTAGGCAGACAAAAATAGAGGAAGTGGGAATTCTATGTAGTGGTTCACACTCACTTCCTTGAGTTCTTTCTCTGGGTGAAGCTGGTTCAATTCATTACTATTCTATTGGACCTGATTTGTTTCATCTCATTGTTGAAGAGGGCCATCTCCATCAGAATTGATCATCATATACTACTGTTGTTGTATAATGTTGTTGTATAATGTTGTTGTATAATGATCTCCTGGTCCTGCTCATTTCACTCAACATCAGTTCATACAAGTGTCTCCAGGCCTTTCTGAAGTCATCCTGTTGGTCATTTCTTACAGAACAGTAATATTCCATAATATTCATATACCACAATTTATTCAGCCATTCTCCAATTGATAAAGCTCCATTCAGTTTCCAGTTTCTGACCACTACAAAGAGGGGTGCCACAAACATTTTTGCACATGTGGGTCCCTTTCCTTTCTTTATGATCTCTTTGGAATATAAGTCCAGAAGTAACACTGCTAGATCAAAGGGTATGCCCAGTTTGGTAACTTTTTGAGCATAGTTCCAAATCGCTCTCCAAAATGGCTGGATGTGTTCACAATTCCACCAACAATGTATCAGTGTACCAGTGTTATCACATCCCCTCCAACATTCCGCATTATCTTTACCTATCATTCTAGCCAATCTGACAGGTGTGTAGTGGTATCTCAGAGTTGTCTTAATTTGCATTTCTCTTATTAATACTGACTTCGAACATCTTTTCATATGGCTAGAAATAATTTCTTTTTTTTTTTCTCAGACACTTTCTTTTTTTTTTAATTTTTATTTTATTTTATAATTATAACATTTTTGACAGTACATATGAATGGGTAATTTTTTACAACATTATCCCTTGCACTTACTTCTATTCAGATTTTTTCCCTTCCTCCCCCAACCCCCTCCCCCAGATGGCAAGCAGTCTTATATATGTTAAATATATTACAGTATATTCTAGATACAGTATATGTGTGTAGAACCGAATTTTTTGTTGCACAGGAAGAATTGGATTCAGAAGGTAAAAATAACAGTTTACATTCATTTCCCAGTGTTCCTTTTCTGGATGTAGCTGGTTCTGTCCATCATTAATCAATTGGAATTGGATTAGCTCTTCTCTATGTTGAAGAAATCCACTTCCATCAGCATACATCCTCGTACAGTATCATTGTTGAAGTGTATAATGATCTTCTGGTTCTGCTCGTTTCACTCAGCATCAGTTGATGTAAGTCTCTCCAAGCCTCTCTGTATTTCTCCTGTTGGTCATTTCTTACAGAACAATAATATTCCATAACATTCATATACCATAGTTTACCCAACCATTCTCCAATTGATGGACATCCATTCATCTTCCAGATGGCTAGAAATAATTTCAATTTCTTCATCTGAGAATTGTCTGTTCATATCCTTTGACCATTTATCAATTGGAGAATGGCTTGATTTCTTATAAATTAGAGTCAATTCTCTATATATTTTGGAAATGAGGCCTTTATCAGACCCTTTAACTGTAAAAATGTTTTCCTAGTTTATTGCTTCCCTTCTAATTTTGTCTGCATTAGTTTTGTTTGTACAAAAACTTTTCAATTTGATATAATCAAATTTTTCTATTTTGTGATTAATAATGAACTCTAGTTCTTCTTTGGTCATAAATTCCTTCCTCCTCCACAGGTCTGAGAGGTAAACTATCCTATGTGATTCTAATTTATTTATAATCTTACTCTTTATCCCTAGGTCATGAATCCATTTTGACTTTATCTTGATATATGGTATTAAATGTGGGTCAATACCTTTGCCAAATAGTGAATTTTTTCCCCCAACAGCTAGGATCTTTGAGTTTATCAGATAAGTTATTATATTGTATAGTTCTCTATTTCAATGATTGACTTCTCTATTATCAACTATCAAATAGTTTTGATGATTATGGTTTTATGATAGAGTTTGGTATTTGGAATAGCTACGACCCCTTCTTTCCCACTTTTTTCATATATTTGAATATATTTTGATATATTTGATTGTTTTTGACATTTTACTTCAGGTAGTGTTTTGATTATATTTTCAAAATATTGATATATTATTTCATTTATTGTCCTTATCTTTGATGGAATTATTGTTTCTGTGTTTTTTGTTCTTTGATCTACCCATTCTTTGGGATTAAGTGATTTAATTTTCAACTGCTTTAAAGACCCTTTATTGAACATAATTTTATTATATTTATGTTTGGCAAAAGATGCATTTAATATTTCTATTTTTCTGAATTTGTCCAAGAGGTTTTTATGCTCTAATAAAGGCATTGGTACTTTTTCTGTAAAGGACCAGATAGTAATGTTTTATATGTTTGTTTGCTTTTTTGCCAGGAATCAAAAACAAGTAGGTACTTGTCTAACAGAAGAGAAAACAAATTTTCACTTTTTTACTGATAAAATTTAAAATGTGATGATAATAATTTAATATAATATTTTATATTGTAGATCTATTAATGAAAAGAATAAAACCTTTTTTGGGAAAATATCGTTTCACTTATTGGAATTCTTAGTGTTTCCTATCACCACAATTGAGAGCAAATGTTTGTCTGTTAATGCTGATATGTAATATATTTTACATTTTTCATCTTTGAAAATGTCTTTTCACACAAATAGGTATTGCCAAATAATGATGTCAATCCATGAACATATGATTTTAATAAAACAACATATTCATTGCTTGGAAGGCATTTATAGAATTCTATTAGTTTCCTCTCTTGATATTTGCCTCTTAGCATATCATTACATTGCAGTTTAAAAACTGTCAATAAATGATTAACTGGAAGCTGTTCCATTGCATGATTGAATGGATTTTGAACTATTTCACACTTATATATAGGTTTAAAAATATAGCTTAAACTATAGTTTTAGTTCAGAAAATGTATCTATTTCAAATTTGTATGCTAATAGATACCTCACTTCCTGTTTCAATTTTTGACAGTACGAGAAATGTATAAAGCAGTTGGATGTTATTTGTGATTCAGACGTTAGTTATCAAATTGACTTTATATAGCATATTTAGCATATAAATTCTATTTTGCCTTGTAATTTCAGGTTAAGTTCATTAAAAACATTAAGTCTGCAACAGAAGCTAATTTCCACAGCCATTCGGTGTTCAAAAATAAGGGTTGAGGCCAGTTTTTCTCATTCAGAAATATTTCAATCTTGTCCCTGAGCTCAAAAACAAAAATCACAATAAAACTTTACCACTGATCATCTATTTCTGCTGAAGTTTCTGACAAATATTCATAAACTCAATTAAGTACATAAGAGTAAATGAAGTTCATCATTGATACTCCTGTTTCAATAACATAATAGATTCAAATACTTTCCACAAAATACTTGCTAATTAATATTTCAATGGAATAACCAAAGACTTTAAACACCTTACATGTTCAAAAGCTTTGTAAATGTTTCTAACAAGCATTTTTCTGCTAAAACATATTTTTATTCCCATCAGTTGTAACACATCTTAATAGATTCTACCTAAGACTATATTATATTGTTGTTTTCCCATCTTCTTTGAATAAATGTATATAAACAGTACATGCAGTAGATATGACAAAGATCATAAGTTTGGAGGATATTACTGTGACAACATTCTGTGACTATGTGGGATACAACACATGGACATTCATATGCATATCCATGGTACATAGCAAGCAATCAAAAGCAACAAGCATGATTAACAAATCAAAGTTAGCTAGCTATCACAATAACACATCAATAGGACCATATGTAAATATAATTTAAATAAAATCATAGTTATACACACAAAACAATTAACAAACAGATATTCCTATAGCATGACCACAACACAAAACAGTCACATGAACATAACAGTAAAATAAGGAAAAGGTATACTCAGACATGCAGAATTTCATAGGTACAGCATGTGATGTAGTTACATACAAGATACATGTCACTTGAGCAACCTCTAATATAGTTACCTAGTTATTAGTGACCAGTAGAATATAAGATATTAAATGTGGTTAACACAGAGGCTAAAATAGATGTGACTTTAGTGTTTTTTCCCCCTACCCTTCTCCAAGGGAAATTTTGGTTTCTTTCAGGAAGGCAAGCAGTAAATTGGAGCCAAAGGCTACTTTCCTTTCCTCAAAGAACAGAGGTACAATGCTAGAATTAAATTTATCTACTACATTAAATATTATTACTCTGGGAATATAATTTTAAGGTTTAAACTAAACTTTTAATCAATATTCATTTGTGGGGAAAGGGGAACCCCAAATTATATCCAATACATGACTCACTTCCCACTAGATACTAATTCCACAACTAATACACAATAGCAAAGAAATCAATTTATCAAAATTAATAGCAAAACAAAAATCAGAGGAAGAATACATATGAGAATGCATATCCAATGAAATAGATTGAAATAGATCTCCCATTGGTCGTGAGATAATTCACCTCAACCAAGAGAGATAGATTCCCCAATCGCACCAAAGGGAAAAATTCCCCAGTCTCTAGGGGAATTTTTGTTATTACAAGCAAGGAATATGATCCAAGTTCTATATCAGTTTCTTCCCAAAGTCTTTCTTTCTTCATGATCCTAAAGAGAGATCAGACTCTCTCTCAGTATTGGAAGGGGGTAAAGTATTTTATTTTTTCCAATTACATGTAAAAACATTTCCTAACATTTGTTTTTGAAAATTTTGCAAATTCTCTTCTCCCTCTTTATTCTCTCTTTGCTTCATTGAAAAGGCAAGGAATTTGATATAGATTACACATGTTGTATTATGCAAAACATATTGCCATATCAGTTATTTTGTGAAAGCAAACAGACCAAAAAAAACCTAAGAAAAATAAAGCTTTTAAAAAAGCATGCTTCAATCTGCTTTCAGACTCCATCAGTTTTTCTCTTTGGAGATTGGTAGCATTTTTTATCTTAAGTCCTTCAAAATTTCTTGGATAATTGTATTGCTAAGTATCCTCAGTCATTTACAGTTGATCACTATACAACATTGCTGTTGCTGTGTACAATATTCTCCTAGTTCTGCACACCTTACTTTGCATCAGTTTATGTGAGTTTTTCCAGGTTTTTCAGAAAACATCCCGCTATAGCACAATAGTATTATAACGGAATAAGTTCTTGTCCCAAAAACTTGGATCTTTGCATTTATCAAACAGTAGTTATATATTTAATATATTCCACCAAATCCATGACTCTATATTTCTTAGCCAGTATCAGATTGTTTCCATGATTACTATTTTAAATCTGGTACAACTAGGTCATCTTCCATTTTTCATTAATTCTTATGATATTTTTAGTTTTTTGTTCTTCCAGATGAATTTTTCTAGCTCTATAAAATAATTTTAATAGTTTGATTGGTATAGTAAGTGAATTGATTTAGGTAAATTGTCATTTTTATTACATTGGAGTTTGAGGACAAGATTTTTCTGCCTACTTCTCATCATTGATGTTTAAAAAAAAACAAAAAACTGGGACAATTAATTCTTTCATCGAGTGTAGTTGTCATTTATGGTTTCTTGAAATATGGTTCTGGAAAAGCAGGTTTTTGATAAAACCCACTGAGAATCAAATGGAACTTCTTAATTATATCTTTAAATCCAAATCAGTCTGATTCTCACTAATTGGCCAATAATAGGTCCCAGCCTCACTTATTCATTGTTTGGATTTTCATGACTCAGAATGAATATAAAAAGCAATTGTTTCTGTGCTGGCCAGAAACTCCAAGGTCTTCCCTTCCCAGGTTAATTTTTTTTAATTAAATAAATTAAAAATTGATTAAATAAATTAAATAAATACTTAAATGAATAATTAAATTATTTACAAAATATATGAATGGCTAATTTTTTCTTTTATATTATAGCTTTTTATTGACAAAACATATGCATAGGTAATTTTTCAACATTGACCCTTGCAAACACTTCTGTTCCAATTTTTCCCCTGCTTCCCTCCATCCCCTCCCCTAGATGTCAGGTAGTCTCATACATGTTAAATATATTAAAGTATATATTAAATACAATGCATGTATACATATTTATATAGTTGTCTTGCTACACAAGAAAAATCGGATTTAGAAAGAAGGTAAAAATAACCTGTAAAGAAAAACAAAAAGCAAACAAACAATAACAGAAAGAGTATAAATGCTATGTTGTGCTCATAATCATTTCCCAGTGTTTTTTGGCTGGGTGTAGCTGTTCATTACCAATCAATTAGAACTGATTTGGATCCTCTCATTGTTGAAGATAGCCACTTCCATCAGAATTGAGTATATAATGATCTCCTGGTTCTGCTCATTTCACTTAGCATTAGTTCATGTAAATCTCTCTATGCCTCTCTGTATTCACCTTGCTGGTTATTTCTCACAGAACAATAATATTTCATAACATTCATATACTACAGTTTACTCAGCCAATTGATGGGCATTCATTCAATTTCCATTATCTAGCCACTACAAAAAGGGCTGCCACAAACATTTTTGCACATACAGGTCTCTTTCCCTTCTTTAAGATCTCTTTGGGATATAAGCCCAAGAGTAACACTGCTGGATCAAAAGGTATGCACAGTTTGACAACTTTTTCAATATAGTTCCAAATTGCTCAGAATGGTTGGATCCATTCAAAACCCTACCAACAATGCATCAGTGTCCCAGTTTCCCACATCCCCTCCAACATTAATCATGTTCTTTTCCTGTCATCTTCGCCAATCTGACAGGTGTGTAGTGGTATCTCAGAGTTGTCTTAATTTGCATTTCTCTAATCAATAATGATCACCTTTTCATATGGGTAGAAATGGTTTCAATTTCATCATCTGAAAATTGCCTGTTCATATCCTTTGACCATTTATCAATTGGAGAATGGCTTGATTTCTTACGAATTTGAGTCAATTCTTTATATATTTTGGAAATGAGGCCTTTATCAGAATCTTTAACTGTAAAGATGGTTTCCCAGTTTATTGCTTCCTTTCTAATCTTCTCTGCATTAGTTTTGTTTGTCTAAAACCTTTTTAACTTTATATGATCAAAATTTTCTATTTTGTGATCAATAATGATCTCTAGATCTTCTTTGGACACAAATTCCTTCCTTCTCCATAGGTCCTATGTTCTTCTAATTTATTTATAATCTCATTCTTTATGCCTAGATCATGAACCCATTTTGATCTTATCTTGGTGTATGGTGTTAAGTGTGGGTCAATGCCTAGTTTCTGCCATACTGATTTCCAATTTTCCCAGCAGTTTTTTAATCAAACAGTGAATTCTTATCCCAAAAATTGGGGTCTTTTGTTTTTTCAAACACTAGATTGCTATAGTTATTGACTATTTTGTCCTGTGGCTAACCTATTCCACTGATCAACTAGTCTGTTTCTTAGCCAATACCAAATGGTTTTGTGACCCCTGCTTATACAGTTTTAGATCAGGTACAGCAAGTCCACCTTATTTTTATTTTCATTAGTACCCTTAAAATTCTTGACCTTTTGTTCTTCCAGATGAATTTTGTTGTTATTTTTTCTAGGTCATTAAAATAGTTTCTTGGGAGTCAGATTGGTATGGCACTAAATAAATAGATTAGTTTAGGTAGTATTATCATCTTTATTATATTCTCTCAACCTATCCAGGAGCACTTAATATTTTTCCAGTTGTTTAAATCTGACTTTATTTGTGTGGAAAGTATTTTTTGGTTTTGCTCATATAATTCCTGATTTTCCCTTGGCAGATAGATTCCCAAATATTTTATACTATTGACAGTTATGTTAAATGGAATTTCTCTTTGTATCACCTACTGTTGGATTGTGTTAGTGATGTATAAAAATGCTGATGATTTATGTGGATTTATTTTATATCCTGTAACTTTGCTAAAGTTGTGGGTTATTTCTAATAGCTTTTTAGTAGAATCTCTGGCTTTCTCTAAGTTACCATCATATCATCGGCAAAGAGTAAATCATTTGGTTTCCTCATTACCTACTGTAATTTCTGTAACTGCCGAATCTAGAATTTCTAATACAATATTGAATAGTAATGGTGATAGTGGACAACCTTGTTTCACTCCTAATTTTATTGGGAATAGTTCCTTTATAACCATTACATATGAATCTTGCTGATGGTTTTAAATATATGCTACTGACTATTTTAAGAAAAAATCCATTTATTCCTATACTCTCTAGGGTTATTAATAGGAATGGGTGTTGGATTTTATCAAACGCTTTTTCTACATCTATTGAGATGATCATATGTTTTTTTTTTTGTTCATTTGATTATTGATACACTCAATTATGCAAATAGTTTTCCTAGTATTGAACCAGCCCTGCATTCCTGGTATAAATTTTGCTGGGTCATCATGAGATCACCTGGGGATGATTTTCTGTAATCTTTTTGTTAATGTTTTATTTAAGATTTTTGCATCTTTGTTCATTAGGGAGATTGGTCTATAATTTTCTTTTTTTGTTTCCATCCTACCTGGTTTAGGCATCAGTACCATATCTGTGTCATAAAAGGAATTTGGTAAGACTCCTTCATTCCCTATTTTTTCAAATAGTTTATATAGCATTGGAGTTAATTGTTCTTTAAATGTTTTGTAGAATTCACATGTAAATCCATCTGGTCCTGGGGATTTTTTCTTAGGGATTTGATTTATAGCTTATTCTATTTCTTTTTCTAAAATGGGACTATTTAACCAATTTACTTCTTCCTCTGTTAATCTAGGCAACCTATATTTTTGACGGTATTTATCCATTTCATTTAAGTTGTCAAATTTAGAGGGGTAAAGGCAACAAGTTGGAGAGGACACACGTGTCTTCCTAAACTCTTCTTTACCCTCAATCTCCTTTAGAAATTTAGATGCTACACCACTTGGTGCATATATGTTTAATATTGATATTGCTTCGTTATCTATAGTACCCTTTAGCAAGATTTTTACTTCCTTATCTCTTTTAATTAGATCAATTTTTGCTTTTTCTGGATCTGAGATGAAGATGGCTACGTACTTTTTTTTTACTTCACCTGAAGCATAATAGATTCTACTCCAGCCTTTTACCTTTATTCTGTATGTATCATTCTGCTTTAACTGTCTTTCTTGTAAACAACATACTGTAGGATTCTGGCTTTTAATCCAGTCTGCTATCTGCTTACATTTTACAATTAAAACTACTAATTCTGTATTTCCTGCCATTGTATTAACCCCAAATTATACTTTTCTCCTTCCTTTTCCCTTTTCCCTCCTCCCCAGTATTTTACTTATGAGCACTATTTGCCTCAAGCAGTCCTCCCCCTTTAGAGTCCTTTCTCCTTTCTTATACCTTTCCCCTACTATTTTTGTTTTTCCTTCTATTTAGTTTACTCCTTTCCTTTTCCCCTTTCCTCTCCCACTTTTCTATAATGTGAGAGAAGTTTTTCAGTTAAACCAAATATATTTAATATTCTTTCTTTGAGCCAAATCTGATGGGAGTAAGCTTCACACAATAGTCATCACCCTCCTTTCTTTCCCTCAATTATAATAGCTTTTCTTTGCCTCTTCCTGAGATGCAATTTCCCCCATTTTACCTCTACTTTCCCCCTTTTTTCTGATACAATCCCCTTTCCACCTCTAGTTTCTTTTTTATAACAGTAAAATTAGATTATATGTATACTCATAACAGAAATACAGTTCTCAAGAGTTTTTTTTTCTTTTTACCTTACTATGTTTCTCTTGAGTTTTATATTTGAATGTCAATTTTTTTGTTTAGCTCTGGTCTTTTCATCAAAAATAAATGGAATTCACCAATTTCACTGAATGTCCACCTTCTTCCCTGAAAGAAAATGCTCAGTTTAGCAGGTTAATTTATTTTTGCTTCATTCCAAGTTTTTTCACCTTTCAAAATATCAGATTCCAGGCTCTTCAATCCTTTAAAATGAAAGCTGCTAGGTTCTGAGTTTTCCTTATTGTGGCTTCTCAGTATTTTAATTGTTTCTTTCTGGCTACTTGTAATATTTTGTTCTTGGTCTGATAGTTTTGAAATTTAGCTATGATATTCCTTGGAGTTTTAATTTTGGGGTCTCTTTCAGGAGATGTTCAGTGAATTTTTTCAATGGTTATCTTACCCTTCTGATTCTATGACATCAGGGCAGTTCTCTTTGATGATTTCCTGAAAAATAGTTTCTAGGATTTTTTTTTCCTTCATGGTTTTCAGGGAGTCCAATAATCCTTAGATTGTCTTAGATTGTTCCAGGTCAGTTGTTTTCCCAATTAGGTATTTTACATTTTTTTTCTATTTTTTTCATTTATTATTATTTTTTTTTTTTGGTTTTGCTTGGCTGATTCTTGTTGTCTCATTGAGTTATTCATTTCCATTTGTTCACTTCTGAATTTTAGTGAATTATTTCCTTCATTTCCTTTTTAACTTCTTTTTGTATTTGTCTAATTGAATTTTAAATGAGTTGTTTTCTTCTATTGAATTTTTTTCCATTTCACAAATTCTGTTTTTAAGGAGTTTTCTTTTTCATTTCACAAATTCTATTTTTAAGGAGTTATTTTCTTTTTCTGTTTCACAAATTCTATTTTTCTGAGAGCAGTTTTTTTCCATTTTATCAAATCTGTCTTTTAGCTCATTAAAAGTTATATTTATGTGCCTCCAAACTCTTTTGTAAAGTTTTCATTTCCTTTCTCCATTTTTCTTCTAGCTCTCTTTTAAGATCCTTTTAATTTTTTCTAGGAGAGCCTTGTGTGATGGGGACCAAGTTATATCACCTTTTGGAGCTTCACCTAGAGATGATCTGCTTTTAGTCTCCTCAGGATTTGAAATCTGTTCTTTTTCACTATAAAACCTGTCTATGGTGAGAGCTCTCTTTACTTTTTTACTCATTAAAAAAAAAAGTTAAGGTGCTTTTAGGGTGGGGGAGGTTTTCCAAGCTTCCTCTATAAACAGTGGCTTCCTCTATAAGTTGCTGTAGCTGTGCTGGGTCAATGCTGAGTCACTCTGAGTGCTGGGTGGGTGTTTTGGGGTACATTATTTACCTTTTGTGTTGGATATTTTCTAATTTCTCTGCTGATCTACTGGCTTGCAACCAGGGCAAAGTGGCCAACACTGATGTAGATTCCTCTCCACATTTTCTTCACTGCTGGGAATTCTCACTTCCCTGCAGAGTACCTACCACCCTGGGACTCTGCACTTGCACTTCACTGCCTCCCTCCTGTTTCCAATTGAAACAGAACTTTTCTGGCAATCTTCGAAATTATCTTCTGCTAGTAATTTGTTGCACTCCCAATATTTGCGGATTCTGCTGTCCAGAACTAATTCAGAGGCTAGATTTACTAATTAGTCTGAGGGTTGTAGAAGGTCAGAAAGAAATGTGTGTCCTTTTGTCCTTTCTGCCATCTTGACACTGCCCCCAGAAGTATCTCCCAGGTTTGTTTGTTTGTTTGTTTTTGTTTTGTTTTGTTTTGTTTTTTTTAGGAATGTGGTGTCAGACAAACTGAGACCTGGGAAAGACCTTAGCTTTAAAAAGCCAAGCTCTCCCACTACATTCAGACCATTTCCAATTGCCCATGTCTTGCCATTGGTCTCCTGTGACTTTGCATAGTCCTGCCTAATTTAAATCCAATTACTTGCAAGTTAAAACAGCACCTTGCTGATCATTGGTCCCTTTTGAAAATGAAGGACAAACAACAACAACAGTCTAGGATGTGGTAAATATGTAATTAATACAGGTTATTCACTGACTGATTGTATTCCAGGGTGCGTTCTCTCTCTCTCTCTCTCTCTCTCTCTCTCTCTCTCTCTCTCTCTCTCTCTCTCTCCATATATATATGTATATATATATATATATATATATATATATATATATATATATATATATATATATATATATATATATATATATATATATATATATATAAATAACTGTTTTCCAATTATTGGCCTCTGCTTTCATTCCACTGGAATTGTCATTTTTATCCAATTATTGTTTTGCTCACCTCAAAACCATCATTAAGCAATATAGCATAATTACATGAAAAGAAAAGTTAGTAGTCCCATTATTCATGGCCCAAGTATAGGAGCCAGAACTCTGGAGAAGTATACTTGAAACAAGCACACTTGAAACAAGATGTTAATTCAGTGGAATTGATGATATGATTGTTCTCTAGTTCACATATATACTTAATATTCAGTATGGTGATGTAATGGTTCTCTAAGTTCACACATAATCAGTATGCTGTAATAATGTAGTTACAATAAGGTATATAAGGGCTAACAAGGACTGGAAGAGAGATATTCTATCTTTGATCAGCCTCGTGATGGTTCTCTTGCCTCTTGTACTATGGGGGAGACTGGTTCAGACTGGGAGAGTAAAAGAGATAATAAAGACTTTAGAGTTTAGTCCTGACTATTCTTGTGGTGATTATTCTGCTGAAACCAAGTCCCATTCAGAGGATATCCAGAGAGCTAACCATAACATTATACCCAAGCAAGACAACTCTTTTTGTTAATCCTTATGTGTGATTGTGAGTTTTCTATCTCCCCATGTCCTGATATAATCCCATGTCATGAGAATCAGAAAATGAAGTAAGCCAATTCTTTCTTTCCCCAATATAAATGCAGAGATAGATTTTTCTATCATTATTGGCTGTTAGTTTAAAAACAGATGTTGCAAATTACAATCATTTTTTGCTTGTACTAAACTAGGTAACATGTACTGGTGACCAAGATCCAAGTGCTTCAAGTCATTTTTTGATTTGCTAGTCCCAAAATTCATGTTCAATTCTGGCTATCCAAATGTTTACTCATGTTGGTATATCACTTAAGCTAATAACTTTGATTCCATGTTTATCCATGGCATGTCCTCATCAGAAAAGGTGCTGTGCTCTATGAGCAAAGCAGAATTGAAAGAGAAGATCAATGGACTGGGCTTGCAACTTAAAAAGCTAGAAAAAGAACAAATTAAAAAAACCTCAATCAAATACAAAATTTGAAATTCTAAAATTAAAAGGAAAAATTAATAAAATTGAAAATAAACAAAGAATTGAATTAGTAAATGAAACTAAGTGTTGGTTTTATGAAAAAAAAAAACAACAAAATAGATAAACTTTGGTAAATTTGATTAGAAAAAGGAAAGAGGAAAATCAAATTGTTAGTCTTAAAAATGAAAAGGGAGAACTAACTTTCCACCAATGAAGAGGAAATTAGAGCAATAATTAGGAGTTACTTTGCCCAACTTTATGCCAATAAATATGATAACCCAAGTAAAATGGATGACTACTTTCAAAAATATAAGCTGCCCAGATTAACAGAGGTGGAGTAACTTGCTTAAATAGTGTCCCATTTCAGAAAAAGAAATAGAACAAGCTGTTAATCAACTCCCTAAGAAAAAATCCCCAGTAACCAGATGGATTTTCATCTGAATTCTACCAAACATTTAAATAATAGTTAATTCCAATGCTATTTGAAAAAATATGGATTGAAGGACTCCTACTAAATTCCTTTTATGAAACAGACATGGTACTGATACCTAAACCAGGTAGTTTGAAAACAGAGAAAGAAAATTTTCTTTATAGACCAATCTCCCTAATGAATATTGATGCACAAATTTTAATAAAATATTAGCAAAAAGACTACAGAAAATCATCCCCAGGTTAATACACCATGACCAAGTAGGATTTATACCAGGAATGCAGGACTGGCTCAATATTAGAAAAACTATTAGCATAATTGACTATATCAATAATCAAATTAACAAAAACTATATGATCATCTCAATAGATGCAGAAAAAGCATTCGATAAAATCCAACATCCGTTCCTATTAAAAACACTTGAGAGTATAGGAATAAATTGGCTTTCCCTTAAAATAGTCAGTAGCATCTATTTAAAACTATCAATAAACATTATATATATTGGGGATAAACTGGAACCATTCCAAAAAAGATCAGGAGTGAGATAAGATTTCCCACTATCACATTACTATTCAATATTACATTGGAAATGCTAGCTTTGGCAATAAGAGTTGATAAAGAGATTAAAGGAATTAGAATAGGTAATGAGGAAACAACATTATCACTCTTTGCAGATGATATGATGGTATACTTAGAGAACCCCAGAGAGTCTACTAAGAAGCTATGAGAAATAATCCACAACTTTAGCAAAGTTGCAGGATACAAAATAAACCATCATAAACATAAATCATCAGCATTTTTATATATCATTAACAAAATCTTACATTTAGAGATACAAAGAGAAATTCCATTTAAAGTAACTGCTGATAGTATAAAAATTTGGGAATCTATCTATCAAAGGAAAGTCAGGAACTATATGAGCAAAACTACAAAACATTTTCCACAAAACAAAGTCAGATCTAACCAATTTGAAAAATATTAAGTGCTCTTGGATAGGTTGAAAGAATATAATAAAGATTACCTAAACTAATTTATTTATTTAGTGCTATATCAGTCAGACTCCTAAGAAACTATTTTAATGATCTAGAAAAAAATAACAACAAAATTCATCTGGAAGAACAAAAGATCAAGACTTTCAAGGAACTAATGAAAAATAAATAAATAAATGAAATGAAATGAATGTGGCCTAGCTGTACCAGATCTAAAACTATATTATAAAGCCGGGGTCACCAAAACCATTTGGTATTGACTAAGAAATAAACTAGTTGATCATTGGAATAGGTTAGGTTCACAGGACAAAATAGTCAATAACTTTAATAATCTAGTGTTTGACAAACCCAAAGACCCCAGCTTTTGGGATAAGAATTCACTGTTTGACAAAAACTGCTGGGAAAATTGGAAATTAGTATGGCAGTGGTATTGACCCACACTTAACACCATACACCAAGATAAGGTCAAAATGGGTTTATGATCTAGGCATAAAGAATGAGATAATAAATAAATTAGAAGAATATAGAATAGTTTTCCTCTCAGACCTGTGGAAGAGGAATGAATTCATGACCAAAGAAGAACTAGAGATTATTATTGATCACAAAATAGAAAATTTTGATTATGTCAAATTAAAAAGCTTTTGTACAAACAAAATTAATGTAGACAAGATTAGAAGGGAAGCAATAAACTGAGAAAATATTTTTACAGTCAAAGGTTCTCATTTCCAAAATATGTAGAGAATTGACTCAAATTTGTAAGAAATCAAGCTCTTCTCCACTTGATAATGATCAAAGGATATGAACAGACAATTTTCAGATGATGAAATTGAAACTATTCCTAGTCATATGAAAAGATTCTCCAAATCATTATTATTCAGAGAAATTCAAATTAAGACAACTCTGAGATACCACTCACTACATACCTGTCAGATTGGCTAGAATGGCAGGGAAAGATAATGCGGAATATTGGAGGGGATATGGGAAAACTGGGACATTGATGCATTGTTGGTGGAATTGTGAATGAATCCAACTATTCTGGAGAGCAATTTGGAACTGTACTCAAAAGTTATCAAACTGTACATACCCTTTGGTCCAGCAGGGTTACTACTGGGCTTATATCCTAAAGAGATCTTAAAGAAGGGAAAGGGACCTGTATGTGCAAAAATATTTGTGACAGCCCTTTTTGTAGTGTCTAGAAACTGGAAACTGAATGTTGATGCTCATCAATTGAGAATGGCTGAATAAGTTGTAGTATATGAATGTTATGGAATATTATTGTTCTATAAGAAATGACAAGCAGGATGATTTCAGAAAGGCCTAGAGAGACTTACATGAACTGATCCTGAATGAAATGAACAGGACCAAGAGGTCATTATATACTTCAACAACAATACTATATGATGATCAATTCTGATGGCTCTCTTCAACAATGAGATGAACCAAATCAGCTCCATTTGTTCAATAATTAAGAGAACCACCTATACTCAGTGAAAGAACTATGAGAAATGAATATGAACTACAATATAGCATTTCCACTCCCTCTGTTTTTATTCACTTGCATTTTATATTTTTCTTCTCAGGTTTTTTATACCTTATATCTCAGTCCAATTTTTCTTGTACAGCAAAATAACTGTATGGATATGCATACATATACTGTATTTAACATATACTTTGACATATATAACATGTATGGGTCTACCTGCCATCTAGGAGAGGGGGTTAAGGAAGGAGGGGAAAAGTTGGAACAGAAAGTTTTGCAAGGATCCATGCTGAAAAACTACCCATGCATATATCTTATAAATAAAAAGCTATAATAAATTTTTTTTTTAAATAACAATTTAGTAATTATGTGAAAGAAAATTATAATGATGAACCTACATATAATAATTTCTGGGATGCAGTGATAGTAACAAAACAAGAGAAAGACATGAAAGGGGATAGTGATAAATAAAGAGGTGATAAAACTAACCTATTTGCTAACAATATGTTGGCAGATCAGTAGATACTGACACAGCAGTCTCAGCAAAGTTGCAAACTACAAAAGAAATTCTAAAAACAAAACAAACAAAAAAAAAACCTCACATTTTTATATAATAACAAAATCCAAGAAGCAACAAAAGAGAAATCTCATTTCAAATAATTACAAAATGCTTAAAGTCAGTCTATCAAAGCATGTAAAATATTTATACAGATTTAATTACAAAGCATTAATTTAAAAAGTAAAAAAAATTAAATAACTGGAGGAATATTCGTGTTTATAGCTAGATCATAATAAAAATGACAAAGTTAATTTTCACCTTTAATACTACATCAAATAATTACCAATTTACTTACTCTGTATAATTTATTTAAAGTTTTAAAAATAATGACAAAATGCATTTGGAAAAACAAAAAATCTAGAGGGTAATAATCTGGTTAGCCTCTGTAAGTCCTCTGAATGAGCCTTGGTTTCAGCAGAATAATCACCATAAGAATAGTCAGGAATTAAGTCCAAAGTCTTTATTCACAGTCTCTCTCTTTTGCCTGGGGCGAGGGGACCTTCAGATGGGCCTTGGTCTTAGTGGAGAAGTGAAGGAAACAGGACAGCCACCACAAGGGTCTTTATTTTTAAGTTTGTCCTCCAGCCTCCAACCTCCAGCTTCCAGTCCTCTCTATCTATCTCTGAGTCTCTCTCCCTTCCCAGATTTCTTAGCTCTCATATACTCTATTACAAATACCTCATTACAGCATACTATATATGTGTGAACTAGAGAAGTATTACATCACCATGCTAAATACTAAGTATATGTATACTAGAGAACCATTTATCTCATCAATTTCACTGAGTTAACACCTTCTTTAGAATATACTTCTTTCAAGTATATTTCTCCAAAGTTCTGATCCTCTACACTAGAGTATTAAAAAATATGATGAAAAGAGGTATTGAGATAATACTTCTAGATCTCAAACTATATTATAAAGCAATAGTTATCAAAACTATCTGATGACTTTTAAAAAAATAGAAAGGTAAATCAATGGAAAAGACCAAAGAAGAATTAGAAATGATGAAACTCAATAACCTAATCTGATAAAACTGAAGACATCCACTGCCTAGGTAAGGACTCTGAGTAATAAAACTGCTAGAAGATTGGAAAGCAGTCCAGTAGAAATTAGGATTAGACTGACACCTTACGCCAGATTCTATAATGTATTATAAATAAATATTCAATTTTAATAATGAAGATCATATGACAAAAATTTAGAAGAGAAACAAATGATATATTTCTCATCCCTGTGGATAGGAAAGATGTTCTTAACTCTAAGGGACAGAGGAAATTACAAAAGATAAGACATAATTTTAATTACATGAAACTGAAAAACTTCTGCACAAACAAAATTAATGTGCTTAAGAGGCAAATGGTAGAATACAGAAAAAAATCTTTACATCAGATTTCTCTGATAAGGGTTTAGTATCCATATATAAACAATTATATATGTGTGTATTTATGCTTATATATGCATATGTATCTGCACATACATGTGTTTATGTATAAATGTATATATACATATGTGTATATATATACATATATAAGCATGTGTATATGTATATAAACATCTTCATGAATATGTACATACATATATATAATAGACATTCCTCAATAGATAAGTGTTCAAAGGATAGTTTAAAAAGACTTGCAAAGTATTCACAACCATGAAAAAATGATCCATATGGCCAATAATATTAGAAGATAAAATAAAAACAATCCTAAAGTTTTATCTCACATCCTAAAAATTGGCAAAGATGAGAGAAAGCAGCAGTAGTTAATGTGGGAGAGATTATGGAATGTAAGCATATATATAATTGGTAGAACTATGACTTGGCAAGACCTTTTTGGAAATCAATTTGCAATTTTGTAAATAAAGTGGTCAAAATATCCATATCCTTGACCCAGAGATTCCATTACTGGGCTTATAATCCAAGCATGCTATCAATAAGCAGAAAGGCTCCATCCATATAAATTTATTGCAACACTCTTTATGATAGCAAATAATTGAAAGAAAACAAAGTAGATTTCCATGTATTGAAGAATGGCGAAACAAATTGTAGTTCATGAATGTAATGGAAAATTAATGTATTACAAAAATGACGAATATAATAAGTACAAAGTATCATGGAAAGATCTACATTAACTAATTGTTTTCAAGAAAACAACATACACCTTGACAACAATGTAAGTGAAAAGAACAATCACATACACAAAACATCCCAAGGAATGTAGCAAAAGTATAAAGCATTATTTGAAAGAACAGACATGGGAAGAAGGTATTTCCAATTCAGCCTCTCACAAGTTCATAGAGATTTCCATTTCTTTGGAAATTTTTCAATGTGTTTATATCTTTGCCATTTTCTTCCTTTTTTGTCTTTAAAATTATTATTTGTGCTCTCTGGAGTTTGAGGGTTACAGAGGAAAATCATTATTATGTGAAAAACAACTTAAAAAAACAACTTTAAAGAAAAACTTATTAAAAAAAAAAAGAATCTGGTTTACATCTTGTCTTACTAAGTAACTTTAGGTAATTCATTTTAAATCTCTCACTCTCAATCTCCCCATCTATTTAAGGAGTAGATTGGAATTAAAGGTGAATGTCTAAGGTCCCTTTGAGCCTATGTTTTTTATCCATCTCATAGGATTTTGAGTCCTATGTAAATTTGTTTTATAAATATTATTCAGATAATGAGGTCTGGATTTGAGTAGTGGCAATAGGAAGAAAAATCTTTGATATACCTTCATTTTTCTCCTTGCCTCAAATATTTTCACTGAGAAATGACGTACATTATATTACTGAGAAGAGCTTTGGATGGGGCAGGCTTCATCTTCAATAGGGTGAAAGAATTGTTTTATCCCTTGAATAGTCTACAAGTAAGAAGGAGGAAGATAAGAGTGGAAAGAGGAGATATCAAAAGTGAAAGGGTGAGGGTTGGTCTAGGATGTCCCTGATTCCTGTTGTTTCCTATTCAACTATATAGAATTATAATTCACGGACCTTTATTTGAAGGGTATTTCCCATGAAAGTAGACAGAAGACATAGAGCTTTTCTTATTGGTTTCCAATAACTGGGACAGCCTCCAAATCATTGACTGAGTCAGAGGAATATGACTCTTAACTATCAGAGCTACCCTTTTACAAAAAAACCAAGCCAGTCACTCTTCTTTTGCTTTCTTTTGTATTTCTAGATTGAAGTACAGCAGAAAGGACTTTTTTTTCTTTTTTTTTTTGATGAGGGAAGGTGATTTCTTTTTCCAACCCATGCACAAAGTGACAGTTTGAAGGAAAAGCACATAGTATAATTATATGCTCTTGCCCAATGTCTAAAATCCATGAACCTCAAGTTCCCAGAATCTTTTGTGTGTCCCTTTCTGAACACAGGTCAGAACCAGAGTCCCTAATGATGAACTTTCATTCTCAAACAGCAGGAGCATCCATAGAGTTATAGCCTGAGAAAGAGATACTTTCTCAAGATACTTATCTTGAACTCCAACTTATGGTGTAGATGAAAGTGGTGGGTTTATGAATTCCTTATGCATTGTGATTTTGAAATCTAGCCTTTTAGTCAGAGAAGTATGATTTCCTGAGTTGCACAGTCTTTGGGAGTTACTTTCTGAGTAAACCCAAGTTACTGAGTTTAAGTATTCTGACACTGGCCTTGTAGAAAGAAAACATTGCTTCAAACAGCCTGCATCTTAAAGAAATAAAAGAATCTCTATAACTGGAGGGTTGGAATCACATTTTGGGGGATAGTTTTCTTTCATTACTCCTGCAGAAGTAGGCTTCAAGACATGTCCACTAGCCCTCTGAGATTCCTGTCTATTTATTCCCAAGTTAAATTAGTGCCTAGTGCCACCTGGACTGACAAATGGCAGGTTAGGGAGAGTGCAACAGCTTAGGTCTGGCTGCCCAGGATTCCCACAGGTCACTCCTGCACAAGGGAGCTAGAATCAAGCTTTAAGGGCTCAACTTTACAAGGGGAGTTTGCTCATCAGCCACCCTCCAGTTCGATTTACTTGCTTGGCTCTGGTGAGTCAGTGCTTGCAAGTTGTATTTCCAATTTCCAGTAGCTATTTTCACACCTCACAGTTCCCGGCCTAAGCGCCTGATTCAGGGTTTTATAATTAATTTGGCATTTCAGAATGGCCAGTGGACTGGATAATGGGTGCATTCAATTCCCCTGGTCTAATCTGAACAGAGTTGGGAAGAATAGCTTTCAGAAACAGAAAATGCCAGTCGTGGAGTGTTCAAAGAAGCAGTCATTCCCGGAATAAATTGTAGCTGATTATCGCCACTACTCAGGCAGCTCCTCTAGGCATTTCCCCACAGCCCTCCAATGCTGCAGGATCACAACAAGTCAGTCGTCTTCTGGAGCTATGACTTGATTGCCTTCTGAAGTTAGATGGGAAACTCAAGAGCAAGTAGCAAACAGAAAAGGGAGAAAGAAAATGGAAAAATGGGAGGAAAGTTATAAGTTTATATAAACTTTTAAAAGTTTTATTCTTTTTGAACTTAAGTATTAAAAAAAAAAAAAGGACACATACACACACAGAACAAGAAGAGGATTCATTATAAAACCACGAATTTTCATTTCATGCTGTTTACTTAAAATATGTAATTTATTACTACTACACATTTTTAAAATGCTCTGCTGTTTTCTGTGTTTCTTTCTAAGTTTTTTTTGTTCTCTGCTGTGCAGTTTTTATTTTTTTCTCCTTCCCTCCTTCTTTTCTCCCCCTTTTCCCCCAGAGAAATACCATTAGACACAAACATGTATGTTTGTATGCTCTTCTTTGTGATGGTAGAAAATTGGAATTGAAGGAATATACCCATCAGTTGGAGATAGCTGAACAAATTGTGATATATCATTTTGATGCAATACCATTGTACATTTAAGAAATTATGAATAGGATGATTTCAGAAAAATCTGGGGAGACCTTTATGAGCTGATAGAGTAAAGTGAATAAAATTAGGATATAATCATACACAATAACAACAACATTGTAATAATGACCAATTGTGAAAGACTTAGCTACTCTGATCAATATAATGATCCAAGATAATTCTGAAGGACTTGTGATGAAAAATGCTATCCACCTTCATTAGTGAAAACTAATGAACTCTAAATGCAAATTGAAGTATAATTTTTCACTTCCTTTTTTTTAAAAAATAACTTGGTTAATATGGAAATAAATTTTTCATGATTTCATACATATAATTGATATAATATTGCTTGCCTTTTCAACAAGTGGGGAAGGGATAAAGGAAAGACAAGAACTTGGAACTCACATTTTTTAAAAAAAAGGAATATTCAAAAATGAGTAATAAATTTTGAAAAAATGAAATATATATATACATATATACATACACATATATGTATGATAAACTGAAGATAATCAACAGAGAGATTTCTTATAGATGAAAAGATTTAAGCTAGGGTTTGAAGGAAGTGAGGAAGAGGAGATGAAGATAATTCTAGATGTTCATCTAGATTTTCATCTGTTCAGATAGCCACTGAAAATGAATTTAGTTAGGAGATGACTGTTTTGTACAAGAAACAGAAAGGAGGCCAGTGTCACTGGAGTAGGCAGACTAAGGATGGATTGTAGTGAGAGGGGAAACCAACCAGTAGGCTATTTCTAAGTATAAGGTGATGAGAGGCTATACCAAGATGGTGGCAGTTTCAGAGGAGAGAAGGAGGGTGAATAATAGAAATGTTAGAATTCACAGAAATAGAAAGGTAGAATTCACAGGATTTTGAAGTAGAATGAATATGGGTGATGAGAGAGTAAAATGTTAAGATTTTCTCCTAGATTACTAATCTGGGTGACTGAGACCTAGAAAGTAAGAGGAAATTTAGGAAGACTGGAAGGTTTGGAAACAAAGTTGCACACATTTTAAATTTAAGATATCTATGGAACATCTAGTTCAAGATATCCAAGAGGTGCCCATAAGATAGGAGTTATGACTAGGAAAAAAATAGATTGGGGCATAATTTGAATAGAGATGAAATTGAATCAATAGAAATTGATGAAATAACCAAACAAAATAGTACAAGAAAAGAGAATAAGCCCAGGTTAGAACTTTGGGGAATATCTGTAGTTAATAGACATTACTTGGATGATAACTGGGCAAAGAAGAGAAAGAAGTCATCTAAAAAGTAGAAAAACAACAGGAAAGAGCCATGTCATGAAAATTTAGAGGGAAGAGACTATTAATGATAAGAGGGTGATCAATGGTGGTAAGGGAAGTAAAGAGATCAAATGGTATGAAGACTGAGAAAATATTATTAGATCCAGCATAAAATCATTTGTAAGTCTAGAGACAGCAGTTTCAGTTAAATGAAGAGGTGGAAAATGAGATTGGAGAGTTAAGAAGAGAATGAGAGGAGATGAAGTATATATATTTTAATTTGGAATAGCTTTCTTAAGGATTTTAGCTATGAAATGGAAATAAAATATAGGATAGCAAAGAAGAATAGATCAAATGAAAATCTTTTGAGAATGAGGGAGACATGAACATATTTTAAGCAAAATAGTTGACAGGGAGAAATTGAAATTGGTGCATGGGAATGATAAATGCTCCCATTTATGCTCCCTGTCTTATGGAGACATGCAATGGGATCATGAGTATGTAGAGAGATTTGCCTTGGTAAGGAGAAGGGCTATCTCTTCATGGGAAATAATGGTAAAGGGAAAAACAGTGGCAGAATGTGTCTGTGATGTGAAGTGAGAAAAAGGGGATAAGAGAGAGTTCTCAGTAAATAGCCTCCATTCTTTCCAGTGAAATATAAAGCAAGAGTTTCAGTTGAAAGAAAGGGGAAAAGAAGAGCTATGGAATATTTGAGAATGAATGAAAAACTTTAGGAAATTCACTGTGGTAAGATAGTGAATTGATTAGGAGCTTGTAAATGATTGCCTTGTAGTAATGGGAGTTAGTTGAGACTGTAACATAACTTTATAATGGATCCAATCAGCATAGTTTCATGATTTTCTCCAGCTTTGTTCATTAGTAAGTGAGTAGAAGTAAAGATATATATTTTAAATTTTAATAGTTTTTATTTACCAGATATATGCATGGGCAATTTTACAACATTGACAATTGCCAAACCTTTTGTTCTAATTTTTCCCCTCCTTCCCCTCCCCCCCCCCGGCAGGTTGACCAATACATGTTCAATAGAAGCAAAGATATATTAAAAGATGGTGGAAGTAATAAAAAGTTGAGTCTTGGTGGGCAAGATTATTGATAGTATAAGAGAACAATGAATTTCAGAAAAGTGGACACAGTTGAAATTATTTATCAAGAGACCAAGATGAAGAAGAGAAGAAAATATCAACAGTAAAGGAGTGGTGGTCTAAGAAAAAACTAAGGGACAGAAGTACTAGAGGTCAAGAGAGGACAAAGAACAGAGGCTTTTCAAGGCAGAAAGAGAGAGGCAGAATCACAATAAATTTTGAACAGAATGAGGGATTTCAGAGCTCATGAACATGGAAATATAGCATTAGTGAATAACGATCAATAGTATGACCATCTTTGTATGGAGGTGAAGTGAGATGAGAGAAGAATAGGTCATGGAAAATATAAGTTGAAGTAGAGTGGAAAAGGATTCAACTCCTTCATTGTAAAGGCAGGGAAAACAGGCATAAAATCAGGCTAAGAGAAGTGTCTGAAGTCACACATGTGTTATTAGCTAAAGATCTTAAAAAGGGATCTTGCCAAACAATCCTCTGATTTCAAACCAAATACTTACCCTCCCCCATACTAATCTATAAACATTTATATTTGTCATGCATTTCCAACTCATTCTATGTGCTCAAAATTTAGATGTAGTCACACATATGAGATTGAAGATTATTTGGTTTCTCACTAGAATCGAGTTGGTTTGAGAATCTGGTTATAGAGGGTGAGCCACTTTCTCTTTTCTTTCCCCAGTCCTATTAACTTCACCACAGGAATTGACCCTCTCAACAGGATTCAAGGACTTTGCTCTGTGGATATTATTTTACCCCAGGATAGGGCAAACCTAGACTGCTTGCTCCTCTGGCCCCTACAGTTAGGCTCTGATTTTCTCATCATCTGGATAGTTTCAGCTCCTTGCAGCAAAGGGATGAACTAGGCTGACCTTTCCAGAGGTTTGTTTAAAGCTGAACAATGTTTGTCTTGTCCAAACACTATGAATTACTCCAGGGCATTCTGACCAGTTTTACAATCTGAGCTACAAATGGTTTACATAAATTTCCTCCTCGGCTCTCCCTCTTCCCTTTCCTCCTCTGTTTCTTCCTTTATTTCAATTATTCTTTCTCCTCCTCTGCTTTTCTATTCTCTTCATTACTCATTTTCTCCCTCCTCACAACCTCCTTTCTTCCATCCCAAGGAAGAGAGAATTGCATCCCTTTTTTCTTCACAACTCATATTTGTGTATCCTAAATCTTGTTACTACTGATGCTAATCCCTGCCATCACTGGATTAAACCATCGGTGTAGATTGTGTTTAGACTTCTATGTAGAGCATGTTGGACCTATCTGGGTCTGTAAGTATGTGGTCAGGGAGGTTGATTGCTGAATCCAGACATGAGAGAGTGCTGGCATGAGAGGTGGGCTCTCTGTGGGCTTGATTATCAAGTCATATTGTTACATGCTCAATCCATCTGGTTTGCCTCATGAGTCCATCCAAATCTTGCCACAATTTTATGTCACCCTAATATATAATGTAGTGCTCTCTGATGTATTCCCTCTGAAGTAAATCCTGATTACTTTCAACAGTATAGAAGGAAAGGTTTTGTGGTAAGTCTAGTAACTTAAACTAGAATTAGTGAATTAAAAGCTGCCAACAGATAGAGATAACAGGGAGACCTTATCTGATATACAGTATAAAAGCATTTTCCATCTAAAAAGACCTGAATCTCAAATGGTGGCAGCTGATGATGTGAGCTAGAATCTGGATTCTGTGAGAAGTCTAATCCATTCTGCTGTGTATTTCCCTCCATCCTAGTTTTTTTTTTTTTCTGTTTATCCTTCTCTCTTTTAACCTGTCCCTCCTCTAAAATCTGTTTTGCTTTTGACCACAATCTCCTTTAATCATCTCTTCCTTTTGTCATTCCCCACTTACTTTTATTTAACTCCTCTCCTACTTTCCTGTTTAGAAAAATAGATTTCTATGGCCAACTAAGTGTGTGTGTATGTGTGTGTTCATGTTTGTGTTCTTTTCTCTTTGAACCATTTTGATAAGAATGAGATTTAAGCAGTGTCTGCAACTCCCCCCATTTTCTACTCCAGCATAAAAGTTCTTTGTTGTAAGAGAAATTATTCCATTCTTCTTCTCCCCTCTTATTTCAGTGTATCCTTCTTTTTCATACCTCCATTTTTTAGATTATTTGAACATAACTCACACCCACACCTTCTGTCTATGTAGTTTCCTTGTAAATGCCCTAATAATAATAAAGTTCTTAGAAGTTACAAGTATCAGCTGCCCAAACAGGAATTTAATAGTTTAATCTTATTGGATCTATTGAGATTTCTCTTTCATACTTACCGTTTTTAGGCTTCTCTTGAATTTTCTGTTTGAAAGTCAAATCTCTATTCACTCTGAATTTTCATCAAGAAAACTTGAAATGCTTTATTTTATTAAATACCTATTTTCCTCCCTGAAGAAGTTTTAGTGAGTAGATCATTCTTGGTTGTAATTCTAGCTCCTTTGCCTTCTGGAATACCATATTCTAAGTCCTCTACTCCTTTAATGTGGAGCTTCTAAGTCTTGTGTAATTCTGATTGGCTTAATATTATTTCTAGTTACTTGAAATATTTTATCCATGACCTGATTGCTGTGGAATTTGGCTATAATTTGGCTGAGAGTTTTCATTTTGGCATTTCTTTCAGGAGGTGATTGATGGATTCTTTCAATTTCTATTTTACTTTCTACATATAAGATATCA
This sequence comes from Sminthopsis crassicaudata, assembly GCF_048593235.1. NCBI lineage: Eukaryota > Metazoa > Chordata > Mammalia > Dasyuromorphia > Dasyuridae > Sminthopsis > Sminthopsis crassicaudata. Next base: position 301,617,460 of record NC_133620.1, read on the forward strand.
GGGCAGTTTTCTTTAGCAATTTCTTGCATTGGCTCTTTTCTTAAATGGCTTTCAGGTAATCTAATAATTCTTAAATTATCTTTCCTGGATCTATTTTCGAGATAAATTTTTTTTTTTCTTTCTGATGTGGTATTTCATATTTCTCCGTTTTTAAACATTCTTTTAACTTTGTTTTATTGTTTCTTGATGTCTCATGGAACCTTTAGCTTTCATTTATCCAATTCTAATTTTTAAGATATTATTTTCTTCAATGAGCTTTTGCACCTCTTTTTCCATTTGGCCAATTCTGCTTTTTTAAAGAGTTCTTTTCTTCAGTGATTTTTTTTTTCTTCTTTTACCATTTGGTCAGTTGTTTAAGTTTTTATTTTCTTCAGCATTTCCCCCCACCCTTTTCATAATTTTCTTGCAAAACTCTTTCTTTTCCAAAATTTTTCTCTACCATTCTTATCTCTTTCTTTAAGTCTTCCAGGAATTCATGTTGTACTTGTATCAAATTTGCATTTTTTTCTTTGAGGCTCTGCTTGTTTCTGTTTTCACATTATCTTTTTCTGAGTTTGTGTTTTGGTTTTCCATGACATTCAAGTTCTTCTGTTGTTGTTCTTGTTGATGATGATGTTTATTTTTTAGCCTATTTCTTGACTTTAAACTTGATATTAAAGTTGGACTCTGCTCATGTAGGGCTGATGGGACCTCATTCTAAGCTTCAGACATTTTTGTGCTGCTCTTTTCAGAGCTAATTCTTGGTGTTTCAAATTGCTTCCAAGGTAGAATGATCTGGGGAGGAGTGTGGTCACTACTCTCCTGGTCTATATCCAGGAAGAACCCTTTCTTAAAGCAGGCTTTCTTAACCATTTTTGTGTCATGGATCAATTTGGCAGTGTGGCAAAGCCTATGTATCTTCTCTAAGAATAATGTTTTGAAATACATAAAATACAATATGTAGAATTAAAAAGAAATCAATTATATTGAAAAATAGTTGCCAAAAATGTTCAAAGAGTTCAAGTTGAGAACCCTTACTAGCAGATAAGTATGAAGATGGATTATATATTGCTGATTCCATTTTTTAAGAACTCTTATCTAGTATAGAGGTGAAGATCCTTTCTTCAACTGGCTATGCTGCTTTCTAGTGCTCATTGTCCTTTGATCATTCTCCATATTAGACAATTGTGAAGTTATTACTCTGATGGCATTGTTATAAATTTGGATGAAGGGGGCTGCATAAAGATGTTTTTGAAGCATGATACTTTGTTAGACACATTTAAATAGGGCTCTGAAATACTAATACGATTATCTTTTACACGTTGTGGGGATTAGGAGTGCCTCAATCTGGAAAATATGCACAAAATTGTTTGGTCCTTCATATCAGAGAAGAAGTCTGAATTTTATTTTTTCATTTATGGAGTGTTGAGTTACTAAATTTTTAAAGATATCTCTACATTTATGTTCTTTTGATAAACTTTGACTTTTTACTTTAAGTTTAAAAAAGAAATTTTATATATTTATGATGTTAAAATAAGATGATATTATATGCATTTTTTAGTATCTTTGTTGATTGTGGCTTCCACAAAACTCCCCCATTGTTAGGGTCTTTTTACAATGGGTTAAGCTCAGTGCAAACAGGAGGTTGAACTTGAGCAGCCTGGAAGTAATTTCTATGACCAGAGACTGCTTCATGGGTAGGACCCTGGTCATATTGAGATAGATACCTAATGGGAGATGGCTCCCTCTCTGATTGGCTGTGTGTGTGACCTCATAGACTCTTCTTAAGCCCAATGCAGCAAGAGGGCAGTCTCTTTATCCTGGGGTAGCTGAGACAAGTGAATGGATAGCTAAGAGAGGTAAGGAGCTTGATAGTGAACCCGTGGGTCTCTTGAGACCTGGTGTTCACTTGGGAGTTAACAGGTCAGGGCAATATGTGAGCAAGTATAATAAAGGCTTTAAGTTAGTTTGCACATGGCTGTTATAGATTCATAATATGTTAATTGCTGGGGCATCTTCTGAACTTTGTATTACATCTTTGTACATACATACTCAATTGGATATAGAAATCTATTTTACCCTGCAGGAAAGTAGAAGGAGAAGGAGAAATGAGAAGGGAGGATGATAGAAGAGACAGCATAAAGGTGATAATCAGGTGATAAAGGTGATAATCAGAAGCAAAACACCTTTGAGGAAGGACAAAGTGAAAAGAGAGAGATGTGCGATTCTGGGGGCAGAGCCAAGATGATGGAGAGGACACATGTGTCTTTCTGAGCTCTCCTCTATCCTCAAACTATTTTTATTAAACTCATCCTTGGAATTAGTTCTTGACTCTCAAAACACACAAATATTGGAAGTATAACACATTACCAAGAGAAAATAATCTTGAAATTCACCAGAAAAGATCTGTTTTTGCCCCTGTGTGGGGAAAGAATGGGGCGAGGCCAGGAGCAGACTCAGGCAGATAGTGAGAGCACAAAAAACAGCTCACGCTGAGCAGACATAGTGGGGTGGGGTATGGTCTTCACCAGTGGAAAATCTGCAGAGAGAACTCTACCACAGTGTGGGCTACTCTGCCCTGGCAGCAAGCCAGTAGATCATCAGAGAAGCTATAAACATAGAGAAAAGACTATACCCCCAAAATGCTAGAGTCACTTGGGACTTGGCCACACCCACTCAGTACCTGGAAGGACTCAGCACAATCCCAGCACAGATGCTAATCCCAGTACAGCTGCTGTCTTCTGCTGCTGCTTCACTGATACTTCCTATTGTCTGTAGAGGCAGCCTGGAAATGCCTCACACCCCATAAACAGACTGAAGTGTTTTGTTTTGTTTTTTTTTCTGTTAAAATGAGTAAAAAGGCAAAGCAGGCTCTGACTATAGATAGTTTCTATACTGAAAGAGAAGATTTCAAACCCTGAGGAGACTAAATAAAAACAGTTTGTCTTTAGATCCATAGGTGGATGTGATCTGGTCCCCACTTCATAAGGATCTCATAGAAGAAATTAAAAAGACTCTTAAAAGAGAGCTAGAAGAAAAATGGGGAAAGGAAAGTTTTGCAAGAGGGTCTGGATAAGGCATGTAACTCATTAAATGATAGAGTGGAGAAAGAAAACAATTCCTTGAAAAACAGAATTAGTGAATTAGAAAAAAGAAAATAATGATTGAAAAAATAAAATTGGTGAAATGGGAAAAAATTCCATAGAACAAGACAACTATTTTTAAAACTCAATTGAATAATTATGAAGAGAAATTTAAAAAGTAAATGAAGAAAATAATTCATTAAAAATCAGAATTGAACAAATGGAAATGAATGACTCAAGGAGACATCAAAAATAAGTCAAGCAAAACCAAAAAAATGAAAAAATAGAAAAAATATTAAATACCTATTTGGGAAAGCAATAGAGCTGGAAAATAGATGTAGGAGAAATAATCTAAGGATTATTGGACTCCCTAAAAATCATAATGAAAAAAGAGCCTAGACACTATTTTTCAGGAAATCATCAAAGAGAACTACCCAGATGTTGTAGAAACAGAAGGTAAAATAGACATTGAAAGAATTCATTGATCACCTACAGAAAGAGCTCCCAAAATTAAAACTCCAAGAAATATTATGATTAAATTCCAGAACTATCAGACTGAGGAAAAAATACTACAAGCAGCCAGGAAAAAACAATGCAAATACCAAGATGCCACAATAAGGGTCACTCAAGATCTGACTGTCTCTACATTAAAGGATCAAAGGGCCTGGAATCTGATATTCTGAAAGGCAAAAGAACTTGGAATGCAACCAAGAATAAACTACCCAGCTAAGTTGGAAATTTCCTTCCATGGAAGAAGATGGACATTTAATGAAACAGATGAATTCCATATGTTTCTAAATAAAAAACCAGATCTAAAGAAAAAAAAATTGATCTCCAATCATACAACTCAAGAGAAGCAGAAAAAGGTAAAAAAGGACTTTTGAGAACTGTATTTCTGTTGTGGATATACATTAAGACTACATGTATAATTTGATTTTAAGGATATAACAAAAAAAAAAAAAAAGGAAGTAGAAATGGAAAGGGGATAGTGTAAGAAAAAGGGGAAAGGGGAGATAAAAAGAGGGAAACCACATCCCACAAAGAGGCAAAGAAAACCTATCATATCTAAGGGAAGTTAGAGAGGGGAAGAAACATTGTGTGAAACTTACTCCCATCAGAATTGGCTCAAAGAGAAAATAATTAACATATTAGTTTTACAGAAAATTCTTTCTCACCTCATTAAAAAGAGGAAAAGGGAAAAGGAAAAGAGCAATAAGGAAAGGGAATAAGAAAGGGAAAGGGATTTAAAGGGAGGAGGGAGGGATATTAAAGAGGGAGGGCTGCGTGATGCAAGTGGGGCTCATAAGTTTAATACCGGGGAAGGGGTTCGGTGGGGGTAAGGGAAAAAAACATAATCAGGGGATATTATGATGGCAGGAAATACAGAATTAGTAATTTTAACTGTAAACGTGAATGGGATGAACTCTCCCATTAAGTGAAGGTGGATAGCAGACTGGATCAAAAGTCAGAACCTACAATATGTTGTTTACAGGAAACACATTTAAAGCAGGAAGATACATACAGAATAAAGGTAAAAAAAAAGGTTGGAGCAGAATATATTATGCTTCAAGTGAAGTCAAAAAAGCTCGAGATAATGACAATGATGAGACATCATACTAAAATTTGTGGGATGCAGCTAAAGCAGTAATAAGGGGAAATTTTATATCTTTGGAGGCTTACTTGAAGAAAATAGAGAAAGAGAAGATCAATGAATTGGGCTTCCACCATAAAAAGCTAGAAATAGACCAAATTTAAAACCCCCAATCAAATACTAAACTTGAAATTCTAAAATTAAAAGGAGAAATTAATAATTTTGAAAGTAAAAATACTATTGAGCTAATAAATAAAACTAAGAGTTGGTTTTGTGAAAAAACCAATAAAATAGATAAAACTTTGGTAAATCTGATTAGAAAAAGGAGTGAGGAAAATCAAAATTTTAGTCTTAAAAATGAAAAGGGGGAACTGTCCACCAATGAGGAGGAAATTAGAGAAATAATGAGTTACTTATCTCAACTTTATGCCAATAAATTTGATAACCTAAGTGAAATGGAGGACTACCTCTAAAAGTATAGGCTTTCCAGATTAACAGAGGAGGAAGTAAGTTGCTTAAATAGTCCCATTTTGGAAAAAGAAATAGAACAAGCTGTTAATCAACTCCCTAAGAAAAAATCTACAGGACCAGAAGGATTCACAGGTGAATTTTAGCAAACATTCAAAGAACAATTAGCTCCAATGTTATATAAACTATTTGAAAAAATAGGGAATGAAGGAGTCCTACCAAATTCCTTTTATGACACAGACATGGTATCAATACCCAAACCAGGTAGGTTGAAAATGGAGAAAGAAAACTATAGACCAATCTCCCTAATGAATATTGATGCTAAAATCTTAAATAAGATATTAGCAAAAAGACTCCAGAAAATCATCCCCAGGATAATACATCATGATCAAGTAGGATTTATATCAGGGATGCAGGGCTGGTTCAATATTAGGAAAACTATCAGTATAATTGGCCATATTAATAATCAAATTAACAAAAATGATATGATCATCTCAATAGATGCAGAAAAAGCATTTGATAAAATCCAACATCCATTCCTATTAAAAACATTTGAGAGTATAGGAATAAATGGACTTTTCCTTAAGATAATCAGTAGCATCTATTTAAAACCATAAATAAGCATCATATGTAATGGAGAAAGATTGCAACCATTCCCATTAAGATCAGGGGTGAAACAAGGTTGTCCACTATCACCATTACTATTCAATATTGTATTAGAAATGCTAGCTTTGGCAATAAGAGTGGATAAAGAGATTAAAGGAGTTAGAGTAGGTAATGAGGAAACCAAATTATCACTCTTTGTGGATGATATGATGGTATACATAGAGAACCCCAAAGATTCAACTAAAAAGCTATTAGAAATAATCCACACCTTTAGCAAAGTTGCAGGATACAAAATAAATCCATATAAATCATCAGCATTCTTATATGTCACTAACAAAGTCCAACAGTTAGAGTTACAGAGAGAAATTCCATTTAAAGTAACTACTGATAGTATAAAATATTTAGGAATCTATCTGCCAAGGGAAAATCAGAAACTCTCTGAGCAAAACTACAAAACACTTTCCACACAAATTAAGTCCGATCTAACCAATTGGAAAAATATTAAATTCTCTTGGATAGGGCGAGCATATATAATAAAGATGACAATACTACTTAAATTAATCTATTTATTTAGTGCTATACCAATCAGATTCCCAAGAAACTATTTTAATGACCTAGAAAAAATAACAACAAAGTTCATATGGAAAAACAAAAGGTCAAGAATTTCAAGGGAATTAATGAAAAAAAAATCAAATGAAGGTGGCCTAGCTGTACCAGATCTAAAATTATATTATAAAGAAGCGGTTACCAAAACTATTTGGTATTGGCTAAGAAATAGACTAGTTGATCAGTGGCATAGGCCCAAAGGAAAAAATAATTAATAATTCTAACAACCTAGTGTTTGACAAACCCAAGGACCCCAGCCTTTGGGATAATAACTCAATGTTTGACAAAAATTGCTGGGAAAATTGGAAATTAATATGGCAAAAACTAGGCATTGATCCACACTTAACACTGTACACCAAGGTCAGGTCAAAATGGATTCATGGCCTAGGAATAAAGAATGAGATAATAAATAAATTAGAGGAACATAGGATAGTTTACCTCTCAGACCTGTGAAAGAGGAATGAATTCATGACCAAAGAAGAACTGGAGATCATTATTGATCACAAAATAGAAAGCTTTGATTATATCAAATTGAAAAGTTTTTGTACAAACAAAACTAATGCAGATAAGATTAATAAACTGGGAAAACATTTTTACAGTCATACCTGTCAGATTGGTTACAATGACAGGGAAATATAATGCAGAGTGCTGGAGGGGATGTGGGAAAACAGGGACACTGATACATTGTTGGTGGAACTGCGAATACATCCAGCCATTCAGGAGAGCAATTTGGAACTATGCTCAAAAAGTTATCAAACTGTGCATACCCTTTGATGCAGCAGCGTTGCTACTGGGCTTGTATCCCAAAGAGATCTTAAAGAACAGAAAGGGACATGTATGTGCAAGAATGTGGCAGCTCTCTTTGTGGTGACTAACTACATGGATGCCCATCAATTGGAGATTAGCTGAATAAATTGTGGTATATGAATATTATGGAAAATTATTGTTCTGTAAGAAATGACCAACAGGATGATTTCAGAAAGGCCTGGAGAGACTTACATGAACTGATGCTGAGTGAAATGAGCAGGACCAGGAGATCATTATGTACTTCAACAACAATACTGTATGATGATCGATTCTGATGGACATGGCCCTCTTTAACAATGAGATGAACCAAATCAGTTTCCAATAGAGCAGTAATGAACTGAACCAGCTACACTCAGCGAAAGAACTCTAGGAGATGACTATGAATGAACCACTACATAGAATTTCCAATCCCTCTAATTTTGTCTGCCTGCATTTTGGATTTCCTTCACAGGCTAAATGTACACTATTTCAAAGTCCGATTCTTTTTGTTTAGCAAAACAAGTGTTTGGTCATGAATACATATATTGTATTTAATTTATACTCTAACATATTTAACATGTATAGATTGACCTGCCATTTGGGGGTTGGGGGGGGGAGGAAGGAGGGGGAAAATTGGAACAAATGGTTTGGCAATTGTCAATGTTGTAAAATTACCCATGCAAATACCTGGTAAATAAAAACTATTAAAAAAGAAAGAAAGAAATTAGAATTGAACAAGTAGAAATAAATGACTCAAGGAGAAACCAAGAAATAGTCAAGCAAAACTAGAAAAATGAAATATTTGAAAAGAATGTCAAGTACCTTATTTGGAAGACAACAGACCTGGAAAACAAATCCAGGAGAGACAATTTGAGAATAATCGGACTCCCTGAAAAATGTGAGGGAAAAAAGAGCCTGGACACTATTTCCAGGAAATTACCTAACAGAACTGCCCAGACATTTTAGAAAGAGAGGGCAAAATAGACATTGAAAAAATTCATTGATCACCTACTGAAAGGGACCCTAAAATCAAAACGCCAAGAAATATAGTGGCCCAAGTTCAAGAACCATCAGACAAAGGAAAAAATATTGGAAGCTGCTAGAAAAAAGCAATTCAGATATGGAGGAGCCACAATAAGGATAACCCAGGATCTAGCAGCGTCCACATTAAAGGAACAAAGGGCCTGGAATATGATATTCCGAAAGGCTAAGGAACTTGGTATGTAGCCAAGAATAACTTACCCAGCAAAAATGAGCATCTTTTTCCAGGGAAGAAGATGGGATATTCAACAAAATAAATGAATTCCATCTATTCTTGATGAAAAAACAAGATCTACACCAAATGTTTGATCTTCAAATACAGAACTTAAGAGATTTCTAAAAAGGTAAAAAGAAATCTTGAGAACTATATTTCTGCCATAAAGATATGTAAAGAACACATGTATAATTTGTCCTAGAAACTAGAGGTAGAAAGAAAATTATATTATAAAAAGGGTAAAGTGGTGGTACTACATCTCATGAAGAGGCAAAGATAACCTATTATATCTGAGAGAAAGAAAGGAAGGGGATGAACATAGTGTGTATCAATAGACATATTCAATTTATGGTGAAACTTCTTCCACTTCATTGAAAAGTAGGAGGGAAGGAGTAAGCTAAGGGGAAGGAAATACAGAAATTGTGAGGAAAAGGGGTAAAATAAGGGGAGGAACTTTAAGATGGGGGAGGGATACCAAAAAGGGAGGGCTATGAAAAGCAAGTGATACTCAAAAGTTTAATACTGGGGAAGGAGGTAAGAGGGAAGGAAAGGAGAAAAGCATAAGCAGGGGTTAACAGGATGGCAAGCAATATAGAATTAGTCATTCTATCCATAAAGGTGAATGGGGTAACTCCCCCATAAAGAGGAACCAGTTAGCAGACTGGATTAAAAGCCAGAATCCTACTATATGTTGTTTACAGGAAACACACCTGAAACAGGGTGAGACATTCATAATAAAAGTAAAAGGGTAGAGCAGAATCTACTATCCTTCAGGTGAAGCCAGAAAAGCAGGGGTAGCCATCCTCATCTCAGATCAAGCAAAAACAAAAATTGATCTAATTAAAAGAGATAAGGAAGGGCATTCATTATATCTTGTTAAAGGATAGCATAGATAATAAAGCAGTATCAATATTAAACATAGACGCACCAAGTGGTGCAGCATCTAAATTTTTAAAAGAGAAATTAAGAGAGCTGCAAGAAGAAATAGACAGCAAAACTATAATAGTAGGAGATCTCAACATTGCACTCTCAGAATTAGATAAATCAAACCACAAAATAAATAAGAAAGAAGCCAAAGAGGTAAATAGAATACTAGAAAAGTTTGATATGATAGATCTTTGGCTAAAGCTAAATGGAGACAGAAAGGAGTACACTTTCTTCTTAGCAGTTAATGGAACCTATACAAAAATCGATCATATACTAGGACATAAAAACCTCAAAATCAAATGCAGTAAGGCAGAAATAGTAAAGGCATCCTTTTCATACCATGATGCAATGAAAATTACATTTAACAAAATGCCAGGGGAAAATAGACCAAAAAAATAATTGGAAACTAAATAATCTCATACTAAAGAATGATTGGGTGAAACAGCAAATCATAGACATAATTAATAACTTTACCCAAGAAAATGACAATAATGAGACATCATATGAAAATGTGTGGGATACAGCCAAAGCAGTAATAAGGGGAAGTTTTATATCTTAGAGGCCTACTTGCATAAAATAGAGAAAGAGAAGGTCAACGAATTGGGCTTACAACTAAAAATGCTAGAAAAGGAACAAATTAAAAAACCCCAGAAAAACACGAAACTTCAAATTCTAAAAATAAAAGGTGAGATTAGTAAAAATGAAAGTAAAAAACTATTGAATTAATTAATAAAACTAAGAGTTGGTTCTATGAAAAAAATCAACAAAATAGACAAACCCTTAGTAAATCTGATTAAAAAAAGGAAAGAGAAAAAGCAAATTGTTAGTTTTTAAAATGAAAAGGGAGAACTCACCACTAATGAAGAGGAAATTAAAACAATAAGAGCTACTTTGCCCAACTTTATGCCAATAAGTTCAATAACTTAAATGAAATGGAAGAATTCCTTCAAAAATATAGCTTGCCCAGATTAACAGAGGAAGAAGTAAATAATCTAAATAGTCCCATTTCAGAAAAAGAAATAGAACAAGCTATTAACCAACTCCCTAAGAAAAAATCCCCTGACCAGATGGATTTACATGTGAATTCTACCAAACATTTAAAGAACAACTAACTCCAATGCTATATAAACTATTTGAAAAAATAGGGATTGAAGGAATACTACCAAATTCCTTTTATGACACAGACATGGTACTCATACCTAAACCAGGTGGGCTGAAAACAGAGAAAGAACATTATAGACCAATCTCCCTAATGAATATTGATATTAAAATCTTAAATAAAATATTAGCAAAAAGACTACAGAAAATCATCTCCAGGATAATACATTATGACCAAGTGGGATTTATACCAGGAATGCAGGACTGGTTCAATATTAGGAAAACTATTAGCATAATCGACTATATCAATAACCAAATTAACAAAAACCATATGATCATCTCAATAGATGCAGAAAAAGCATTTGATAAAACACAATATCCATTCCTACTAAAAACACTTGAGTGTATAGGAATAAATGAACTATTCCTTAAAATAATAAGGAGCGAGCATATATTTAAAACCATCAGTAAATATCATATGTAATGGCGATAAACTGGAACCTTTCCCAGTAAGATCAGGAGTGAAACAAGGTTGTCCACTATCACCATTACTATTCAATATTGTACTAGAAACGCTAGCCTCAGCAGAAGAGCCGAGAAAGAGATTTAAGGAATTAGAGTAGGTAATGAGGAAATCAAACTATCACTCTTTGCAGATGACATGATGGTATACTTAAAGAACCCCAAAACTCTGCTAAAAAGCTATTAGAAATAATTCAGAACTTTAACAAAGTTGCAGGATACAAAATAAATCCACATAAATCCTCAGTATTTTTGTACATTACCAACATAATCCAACAGCAAGAGATACAAAGAGAAATTTCATTCAGAATAACTGTTGATAGTATAAAATATTTGGGAATATATCTACCAAAGGAAAGTCAGGAATTATATGAGCAAAATTACAAAACACTTGCCACAAAAATTAAGTCAGATTTAAACAACTGGAAAAATATTAAGTGCTCTTGGATAGGCTGAGCGAATATAATCAAGATGACAATACTCCCTAAACTAATCTATTTATTTAGTGCTATACCAATCAAACTCCCAATAAGCTATTTTAATGACCTGGAAAAAAATAACAACAAAATTCATATGGAAGAACAAAAGGTCGAGAATTTCAAGGGAATTAATGAAAAAAAAAAGTTGTCTAGCTATATCTGATCTAGAACTATATTATAAAGCAGCAGTCACCAAAACCATTTGGTATTGGCTAAGAAATAGACTAATAAGATTCAGTGGAATAGGTTAGGTTCACAGGACAAGATAGTGAATAAAAATAGCAATCTAGTGTTTGACAAACCCAAAGATCCCAACTTTTAAGATAAGAATTCATTATTTGACAAAAACTGCTGGAGAAACTGGAAACTAGTATGGCAGAAACTAGGCATGGACCCTCACTTAACACCACATACTAAGATAAAATCAAAATGGGTCCATGATTTAGGCATAAAGAACGAGATCATAAATAAATTAGAGGAACATAAGATAGTTTACCTCTCAGACTTGTGGAGGAGAAAGGAATTTGTGACCAAAGGAGAACTAGGGATCATTATTGATCACAAAATAGAAAATTTTGATTACATCAAATTAAAAAGCTTTTGTACAAACAAAACTAATGCAAACAAGATTAGAAGGGAAGTAACAAATTGGGAAAACATTTTTACAGTTAAAGGCTTTGATAAAGGCCTCATCTCCAAAATATACAGAGAATTGACTCTAATTTATAAGAAATCAAGCCTTCTCCAATTGATAAATGGTCAAAGCATATGAACAGACAATTTTCAGATGATGAAATTGAAACTATTTCCACTCATATGAAAGTGTTCCAAATCACTATTGATCAGAGAAATGAAAATTAAGACAACTCTGAGATACCACTACACCTGTCAGAATGGCTAAGATGACAGGAACAAATAATGATGAATATTGGAGGGGATGTGGAAAAACTTGGACACTGATGCATTGTTGGTGGAGTTGTGAAAGAATTCAACCATTCTGGAGAGCAATCTGGAATTATGCCCAAAAAGTTATCAGAATGTGCATACCCTTTGACCCAGCCATACTACTACTGGGCTTATATCCCAAGGAAATACTAAAGAAGGGAAAGGGACCTGTATGTGCCAAAATGTTTGTGGCAGCCCTTTTTGTAGTGGCTAGAAACTAGAAAATGAATGGATGCCCATCAGTTGGAGAATGTGCAGGTAAATTGTGGTATATGAATGTTATGGAATATTATTGCTCTGTAAGAAATGACCAGCAGGATGAATATAGAGAGGCTTGGAGAGACTTACATCAACTGATGCTGAGTGAAATGAGCAGAACTATGAGATCATTATACATTTCAACAACAATACTGTATGAGGATGTATTCTGATGGAAGCGGATATCTTCAACATAGAGAAGAGCTAATCCAATTCTAATTGATCAATGATGGACAGAATCAGCTACACCCAGAGAAGGAACACTGGGAAATGAGTGTAAACTGTTAGCATTTTTTGTTTTTCTCCACAGGTTATTTTTTACCTTCTGAATCCAATTCTTCCTTTGCAACAACAGCAAAATTTTGTTCTGCACATATATATTGTACCTAGGATATAGTATAACATATTTAATATGTATGGGAATGCCTGCCATCTAGGAGAGGGGTGGAGGGAAGGAGGGGAAAATTCAGAACAGAACGGAGTACAAGGGATAATGTTGTAAAAAATTACCTATGCATATGTACTGTCAAAAAATGTTATAATTATAAAATTAATTTTAAAAAAAGATCAAGCATCAGACAATGTACATCCCCCTTTCTTCTTTTTCTCTATTGTAATAGGTCTTTTGCCCCTCTTCATGTGATCTGATTTGCCCCATTATGACTCCCCTTTCTTCTTCTTCCAGTACACTTCCCTTTCCACCCCTTAATGTTTTTTTCTTTGATATCATTGCATCAAAGTTCATTCACAACCACACTCTCTGTCCATGTATGCCCTCTCTAACTGCCTCAATAACAGATATAGTTCTCAAGAGTTACAGATATCATTTTCCCATCCAGGGATGTAAGTAGTTTAAGCTTCAAATAATATGTATAGTTTTTTCCTGTTTACTTTTTCATGCTTCTCTTGAGTCTTGTGTGTGAAGATTAAAATTCATGTTTAGTTCTTTTTTTTTCAATATAAATGATTCAAAATCTCCTATTTCATTAAAGATCCATCTCCTCCCCTAAAAGATGATTCTCAGTCTTGATAATTAACTCTTAAGTTGTTGCACCAGATCCTTTACCTTCTGGAACATAGTATTCTAGGCCCTCTGATCCTTTATTGTAGATGCTGCCAGATCCTGGGTAATCATGAATATTTCTCCTTGATATTTGAATTGCTTTTATCTGGCAGCTTGCAGTATTTTTACCTTGGGACTATAGTTTTGGAGTTTTGCAACAATGTTCCTTGGGTTTTTCCTAATACTTAAAAAAAGCAGAATTGACCAAATGGAAATGGAAGTACAAAAATTCACTAAAGAAACTAATTTCTTAAACATTAAATTTGGGTACGTGTAACTTACTTCAAGTTTTCAAGACTCAGGAAAAAATAAAACAAGTCAAAAACATGAAAAAACATAGGAAATATTTCATTGAAAAAACCTTACCGAGAAAAAAGAATAAGGATAGCTAATTTAAGAATTATTGTACCACGATATTATCAGTATGCAGTTGGCTATAGAAATCTCTTATCTAGTAAGAGGGCAAGGAATAAGCAACATGGGAAGGGAATAGAGTAGGAGGGAAGCAGATTAGCAAGGCAGTGGTCAGAAACAAAAAAGACTTTTGAGGAGGGACAGGATAAAAAGAGAGACAGATAAAAAAGAAAAATAGGAAAGAAATAAATGCACAATTAGGAAGCATAACTATGAATATAAATATGATGAGGTAATCTAGAATTAGATAGTAGAATGAATTAAAAACCAGAATTCATCCATAAGTGCGCAAGACACACAGATGAAACAAAAAGACATAGAGTTAAAATAAGGGATTGCAGCAGACTTTATTATGATTTAGTTGAAGTAAAAAAAAAAAAAAGCCAGGGATAGCAATCATATTCTCAGACAAAGAAAAAGCAAAAATACATCTTCTAATTAAAAGAGATAATCAGAAAAAACATCATTTTGCTAAAAGGTACCACAAACAATATTTTAAAACATACAGCAAGTTTCTCTCATAAAGGCTTCGTTTCTCAACTACATAGGGAACACCCTCAAATTTATAGAAAAATAAGAGCCATTGCTATTGTTCCATCATTGTTTAGTCATGCCTAATGTCACCACATTAGGGATTTTCTTGGCAAAGATACTGGAGAGGTTTGCCATTTCCTTCTGTAGCTAATTTTATAGATGAGAAAACTCAGGTAAACAGTTAAGTAGTTTGCCTAGGGTCAAAGAATAAGTAAGCATTTAAGGTCAGATTTGAGGTCATAAAAAAGAAGTCTTTCTGACTCCAGACCTGCAGTCTACTCACCATGCTATTTATCTGCCCCAAATTTAGCCCCAATTGGCAAATGGACAAGGAATCAAAATAGGCAGTTTCCAGAAGAAATAAACACTCTTTACAGTTACATGAAAAAAATGTTCTAAATCACTACTAATTAGAGGAAGGAAAATTAAAACAACTCTGACGTACCCTCTCATTTCTATCAAAAATGAAAAATGCTGGAGAGGATGAGAAAAAAATAAGTATACAATTAATTGTTGGTGAACACAGCTATGCTGGAGAACAATCTGGAAATATGTCCAAAGGGCTATAAAATTGTGCATACTCTTTGACACAGATCTATCCTAAGTCAAATAGATCAAAGAAAAGGGGAATATTTATAATATTGTAAATAAATATTTATGATATTATAAATAAATATTTATAATATTGTAAATAAATATTTATAATATTGTAAATAAATATTTATAATATTATAAATAAATATTTATAATATTGTAAATAAATATAATATTATAAATAAGTATTTATAATATTGTAAATAAATATTTATAATATTTATAATATTGTAAATAAATATTTACAATATTTATATTAGCTCTTTTTGTGGCAGCAAAGAATTAGAAATTAAGGGAATGCTCATCAGCTGGGGAATGGTTGAACATTTTGTGGCATACACACATTAATGATGGAGTATTGTGTTGAGGAGCATGGTGTGAGAAAAATATTGGAAGACCTAAAGAACTGATGAAATAAAGTGAGAAAAACTAGGAGATTAGCATGCACAGTAACAGCAATGTTGTAATGATGATCAAATGGGAAAGGCTTCAATACAGTGATCCAAGACAATCCTGAAGTACTCATGTTGAAAAAGTTCCATTCACTTCCAGAGAGAAAACTAATGAACTCTGAATTCTGAAATATATGAAAATATGTGTTGCATGACTATGATTAATACCTTTTTATTTGTCTTCTTAGTGGGTGCAGGAGGGATGGAAAGGAGAAAGAGAGAATCTGGAACTAAAAATTTTAAAAGAAGAGAATGTTGAAAATAAATGAACAATAGATTACAAAAAGAAGAAATTGAACATCTTCTGCCCCCCCCCCCAAAAAAAAAAAACACACATAAGAAGAAAAGAAGCAGTTGAATGGTGGGGAGAGAAATCTTTGTATTAAATTTCTCTGTTACATGGTTTAGTATACAAGATATATAAATAATTAATACATTTTTATCTACATATCGAGCTCTTTATCTAGGGATAAATAGAACTCAAAGTGATTCCCTTGTAGATAAGTGACCAAAAGAGATTAAGAACTGTTCTCAAAAAGACAATTGCAAACTATTAACAACCATATAAAAGAATGTTCCGAATCATTAATAAAAGAAAAATGCAAATCAATGAAACCCTGGAATTTTATTTCATTCCCTGCAGACTGGCATAGATGACAAAAGCTAGAAAGAGTCAGTGCTAGAAATGTTGTAAGAGCTGGCAATCAGTACAATAATTTTGAAAAGTAATTTTGAATTATGCAAATAAAGAGATTAAAATGCTTATACTGTTTGACTCAGAAATTCCTTTATTAGGCTCAAACCTAATCATAGCTTATTGATAAAAATAAAGACCTCATATGCAAAACATACTTATAGCAACATATTTTGTTATAGGAAAGAATTAAAAACAAATTTTTATTATTTGGGGAATGGCTAAACAAACTGGCATATATGAATGTAATTGAGTATTACTGAGCTATAAGAAATGATGAATATGATGAATATAGAGAAGAATGAAAAAATCTGCCTAAACAGTGCAGAGAAAAGTAAGCAGAGTGAAGAAAACAATACATACAATATAATTTAACCATGTAAATGGAAAGCATAACAACAACAAAAAAGTATCATAGGTGAATCCTGCAAAGGTGTAAAAAACAAACATGGTTAGAAAAAAGAAATGTAAGAACATATCAATCCACCCTTTTCCAGACATGGAATGACTTCAGGTATTTCACATTGCAAATATTTTCATATTACTTCTTTGTGGTTATCAGTCAATCATGCTGACTTTTTCCTCTTTCTTTTTTTCTGTCATTAAAAATACTACTGAGATTTTCTGGGACAGGGAAGGGAAAGAATACTAGGGGAAAGTATGATGATTTAAAAAAAAAGACATAATTAAAAACTTATCAAGAAACAAATTGCATTACAGGAAGTTTTGAACATTGACTTACACCAGACTGTCCAGGCACACTATTCTAGGCTGCCAAGGTCTTACATACCAATCTTCAGGACATACCCAGATAAACTTTGGAGATGAACTGATTGGGAGGTGCAAACAGTCTGTCTTTATTCAGTCATCTTCTCAGTGGGGTAGCAGGAAGTAAGAGAGTGAGTTTTGCTCAGAGCTGTCTATTTATTCTTTCTCTTCTGGGATTACCTTGTGCCCACCCACTCAGCACTGCCATAAGTGGAGTCACAGAAGGTAGATTATGCAGTTAGCACTGCATCCCAGGAGGAGATCCAGCAAGAGGACATACCCCTCTCCACCTCAAGAAATCTATTAGCAGTTCCTTTAATTCCTGCAAGACACAACCTCTTGCCTCAGAGGCCAAGCCCCTTTTTACCAAACCCGCCCTGCTAAGCTGACATGCATGTATCTACGTGGCATATCTTGGAAAGAGGAATTCCCCTAACATTGATTGAATCCTGAAATAAACAACAATGTGACTCTGCCTAACCAAAATGGTGAAGTAGAAGTGGCAAAAAAAAACTTGACATTTTCTGTTTTCTGTTCTAGGAGCCAAAGAGGTATAAACATCTATTTGCCACCTGTTGTTAAAACAAGGCATAATTCAAGGTATTAGGATCTGGAAATTTCCGGGAGTTTCCTCCGTTAAAGTAGTCAGTATATTTTCAGGAAGTTATCAAATATTGACATCATAGAAAAAAAGAGTCCCACACTGACTTTGAAAACATCACCTAGGCCAGTTTCATGACAGAAGCACATTTTGGAACTACCCTGGGAGATCTTTGTTAAACCACAATCTTCTTCAGTCCCTATTTCCCCTCAATCTTACTTCTTTTAAAGTGAGTTATCGGAAGAGGGAATACAACTATTGACCAATCGTGAGATGATATGGTATAATGGCCTTGGTACCTAAAAATCCTGAGTTCTATTTCTAGATTCACTACATATGTATGAACTTGATCAAATCACTTGCTTTCCCTGAGTTTCAAGTTGTTCATTTGTAAAATAAGGAAATAGGATAAGATTGAGTGTTCTTAAAAAGGAAAGCATTAATAGATTTTGGGGTGAGCCTGTGAACTGGATGAGAAAACAGTTACATTTTATTTTAACTAACTTCTAATTGAAACCTATCATTTTCTTCAATTACGAGTGTAGACAATAAATATTATTCTGAGAAGAGATCCATACATCCATAGACTTCAAAAGATGTTAGGCATCCATGATACAAAAAAGTTAAAGAGCTCATGTATTGGATGACCTAAGGTCCCTTGTCAGCTCTACCATTGTTTGGTTTTGATTATGATCAAGGTCAGGAAAG
Source organism: Sminthopsis crassicaudata (assembly GCF_048593235.1). Lineage (NCBI taxonomy): Eukaryota > Metazoa > Chordata > Mammalia > Dasyuromorphia > Dasyuridae > Sminthopsis > Sminthopsis crassicaudata. The sequence continues at coordinate 301,635,891 of NC_133620.1, forward strand.
ATTGTTAAGGGATGAGCATATAATAGTGAGTATTGAATTCATTTCTTAGGAAGCTTAGAAGTAGAAATAAGTATTTCAGACTTGTATAGTTGTGAAATGGGTGTGTATCTGTGCATGGTATCCATTTTCCCACATTCTTGGAACCAAGGACATTTTTATTCATTAGGTCAAATTTTCCTTGTACTAATAATGATGAATGTTGGAGGGGATGTGGGGAAACTGGGACACTAATACATTGCTGGTGGAGTTGTGAAAGAATCCAGCCATTCTGGAAAGCAATTTGGAACTATGCCCAAAAAGTTATCAAACTGTGCATACCCTTTGACCCAGCAGCGCTACTACTGGGATTATATCCCAAAGAAATACTAAAGAGTGGAAAGAGACATATATGTGCCAAAATGTTTGTGGCAGCTCTTTTTGTTGTAGCTAGAAACTGGAAGATGAATGGATGTCCTTCAGTTGGAGAATGGTTGGGTAAATTATGGTATATGAAGGTTATGGAATATTATTGCTCTGTAAGAAATGACCAACAGGAGGAATACAGAGAGGCCTGGAGAGACTTAAATCAACTGATGCTGAGTGAAATGAGCAGAACCAGAAGATCACTGTACACTTCAACAACAATACTGTATGAGGATGTATTCTGATGGAAGTGGAAATCTTCAACATAAAGAAAAGCCAACTCACTTCCAGTTGATCAATGATGGACAGAGGTAGCTACACCCAGAGAAGAAACACTGGGAAGTGAATGTAAATTGTTAGCACTAATATCTGTCTGCCCAGGTTGCATGTACCTTCGGAATCTAATGCTTATTGTGCAACAAGAAAATGATATTCACACACATGTATTGTATCTAGGCTATATTGTAACACATGTAAAATGTATGGGATTGCCTGTCATCGGGGGGAGGGAATAGAGGGAGGGGGGGATAATTTGGAAAAATGAATACAAAGGATAATATTATAAAAAATATATATATAATAAAAAATTATTAATTTAAAAAAAAAAGAAGTGTGTGGAGGAAAAGAATCTAATGACAGATAAATATATTTTTAAAAACTCAATAAAACCATTCCCTTAAAAAAAAAAATTTTCCTTGTACTACACCTTCCAAAAACCCAAGTATGGACTTCACAGCATGGTAACATTTCTCTCTCTGTTTGGATAAGCATGTTTCCAAGTCTGTATAGTTTTTTAAAAGGGAAACCCTTTTGGAGAGGATGAGATATTATGTTGGGAGAGATAATGGATATGGGTATGACTGGGGAAACTGAAACAAAGAAATGGTAATCTATTTGGACCATTTAGAGGAAGTAGGAATTATGTGACATCAAGAATAAATATCGCAGTGAGTGGAGCAGGGGAGGTGAATGAGTAGTGACTATATATAGTCAAAGGCTTCTCCTAGTTCCCAAGAAAAGTTGATAGCACCTCTGTGAAGGTCTGGGCTAGCTCCTCTGAAGGGCTCAGAATAAGTCTTTGTCAGGATAAGCAAAAGTCCTTGCTCCACGTTGTGGGCGCCAATATATAATGTTCTGTTGTCTCCAGAAACTGCCGATCGCTCTCTGGGAGGAGATCTGCTGTCTCAGCTGCCGCCAACTCTGACCTCGTGTAGAGACTTCCCTCCCTTGCTCAATGTTGCTTCTTTTATCCTCCCAGAGAATGGGCATGGAATAACTCAGGGGCTTCTGGGAAAAAATACCTCAACCAATGAACTTGCTCCTCTTAAACATGCAAGCACCTCCCCAGAAGTTCAAAGGGGTAAAATTGCCCTTAAAGGCCAGAAGTAGAGAATTGTTAAGTACCGACTTAGCACTTAGTAAGAATCTAATATCTCATTATCTCATTAGAACCTAACATCACCTCTGCTGTGTGAAGAGAAACAATTTTATTTAGATTGAACCAGCACCCCAGAACCGATGTTGTTTGTCCTTCATTCTCAAAGAAGATCATGACCTCAGAGAGATGGTGTCATGACATGCAAGTGAAATGAATTTAAGTGAGGGAGGGCTGTGCAAAGTCACCTGCCTCACTTTCCCCTTTGGGTTCAGTGGTCAGATTTATTTTAGGACAACTGGAGATGGCCTTAGATGCAGTGACTCTGGCCTTTTTAAGCCAAGTTCTTCAACAGATCTTAGTTTGACTGAGGCCACATCTATTGAATGATTAAGATAGATTAAGGTAGAAATTGAGGCAAACAATAGCCTCTTTCACCTAGTAAAGAGTCTTCTCCTCCCAGATTTATTTATTTATTTAGAGACAATGTACATTTGGACACAAATCTCCAGAATCAGGGAAGATTTCACATAGGGAGTGGTGAGTTAGATCTCAAAGGATAATACTTCAGCAGATAAAGATGAAGGTTGGAGAGAGCAATCCATAGAAGAAAATACAAACCAAAAGACTAGCCATGTGTATATAGACAATAGTCTAGGTTTGCTGAAACATGAAACACTGAATAGAAGTACTATGAAATAAACTTGAATAAGACCACTATGTTGAAGGACCTGGAATGCCAAAGCTAAGAATTTAAAATTAATTCAGTTTGTTTGCTTATAGGTTGCTATAGTTTGCTTGGGATCCTCTAACTCCAGTAACAATAAAATGTAAATGGGAGAGATATTTAGGAGTGTCCAGGCAAGGAAGTGAGAAATGTTAGGAATCTATAACAGAAACTGTAACAGAAAAAACACTCCAAATGTGGAGTTTCAGGAAATATCCTTATTATCCTTGTTAACGTTATCATCAACAATTGGGCATGTCCCAAGGATTGATGACCATAAATTTCATCAAATTTGACAAAACATTTATTATGCAATTACTACATGCAAGGTAATGAGATTACAAAGATAAAATAAATTAATATTTAATGACAAAAATCTTATTTTCTAAAGGAAATTACAATTTTCTCTTTCTATATATATACATATACATACATATTATATACAATATGTATGTATATCTTTTTTTCCCCACTTGAAGGATGTGCAACCACAGATCATATGAAAGAATTTGGGAGCTGGCTTCTGAGCATGTTTGATTCATGTGCTGAAAGT